>NC_092412.1:9138371-9446900 GCF_040894005.1 Engystomops pustulosus | reverse complement strand
CTACAAGCTCGGAAACCAGCGAATCATCCTTCCAGATTCAGCAGTAATGAGGATACACCAAAGAATCCTGCAACTGTAACCCTTCAGCACATTGTGAACTGGTCGGACTGATTAGTGTTCATTTAGATTAACCATTTACTACTGTCGGGGTCGTAACGACAATACCCTTCATCCACCGATCACTCCGAATCAGGCTATGAGCATATGGTACCGGGCAAAGAAAGAGTCAGACAAAGAATCTGGTTCAAACTCAGCATATGCTCGGGAGGGTGCTACAGGCAGCACGATGTCAGCAACTAACTTTTATTTCCTGGTACACAACATTATATAGCAGAATATATGGGTGGAGAGAGTGAAGGAAATGGGCGTGGCAAGGGAGGGGTTAGTCCATAAATATCTAGTTCCGGTTTCCGTGATTGGCCCCGACGCCATCATGGGCAGGTCTTAGGCTCCTCCTCTGGTACGTCATCCTTAGGTTTCTATTTCTTCAGAAACAATACTTATCTTCTTGCAAACCATGTGATTTCTCGGAATCCAGGGTGTTGACCGAACTGGTGTGGCCACATTTTATATAAAAGTAGTAGTATAAAAATATATATTTTACCTTGACACTACCATTTACCAAAAAATTTACTGTCATGTAAAAGTTGAACTCCCATAATAAATCACTTATCACTGGTTCATTTGCATAGGTCAATTATCCAGGAACAAGTCTTTTATAGCTGGATATCCTACCCACGTATCACAGCTGTAAACTGATATACATGCGGCGGCCATTAACATGGTTTCTTCTCCCCTGTGTGACTTCTCTGATGTCTAACAAGACTTGATTTCTTGTTGAAACTATTCCCACATTCAGGACATGAAAATGGCTTCTCCCCCGTGTGAATTATCTGATGTGTAACAAGATTTGATTTCTTGCTAAAACATTTCCCGCATTCGGTACATGGAAATGGCGTCTCAATCGTGTGAGTTATGTGATGTTTTAGAAGAACTTCCCTCTCCGCAAAACATTTCCCACATTCCTTACATATAAACGGCTTCTTCTCGGTGTGAGTTTTCTGATGTCTTTGAAGATAATATTTTAGAGTAAAACATTTCCCACATTCTGAACACGAATATGGCTTCTCTCCTTTGTGGATTCTCATGTGCTGAACAATATATGATTTTCCTCTAAAACATTTCCCACATTCAGGACATAAAAATGGCTTCTCTCCTGTGTGAGTTCTCTGATGTGTAACAAGATTTGATTTCAGGGTAAAACTTTTCCCACAGTCAGTACACAAAAATGGCTTCTCCCCAGTGTGAGTTCTCTGATGTATAATAAGATCTGATTTCTGCACAAAACATTTCCAACATTCATTACACGAAAATGGTTTCTCCCCCGTGTGAGTTTTCTGGTGTTGAACAAGACATGATTTCTGTGTAAAACGTTTCCCACATTCAGGACATGTAAATGGCTTCTCTCCTGTGTGAATTTTCACATGTTGATCTAAACTTGATTTCTGGTTATAATTTTTTCCACATTCTGAACATGAAAAAACCTTTAAAAACTGCCTCTTATCTCCATGATTTCCCTCCTCTGTGGAAAGATGTGACTGATTATCTTCTACTTCACCACAAGGAGATGAGGGGGGACGTCCATGGGAACCTCTTGTACTTTCATCTCCTGAAAAATATAGCAAAGAAAACAATATTGGAAGTTTCCTTTCACCAGTTCCAGGCAGAAGTAAAGCAGCCAGTCAGTAACATACATTCATCTACAGATAGAGATCTACCAGCATCCTTTATACTAATCTAATATATAAAGCTGAGTGTAAGTGTATGTGTGTACGCACCGTCACAATCACAATATTTTGCCTCCTGTGATTTGTGGAATGTCATAGGTTATGTTTGAAGAATAAATTTTTACCCTGTTCTATACTAAATACGCGTAGTAAACTACTTACCAACTACAATTGATGTGAATAAATATTATGGTGAATGCAATAACATGATTTCAATGTGCCCAAATGTACAAGTCTGGTCTCTCCGACCAACTGATAGTCAACAAATACTGGGGAACACCTTATGAACTAAACCCTTACCAACGTAACCGAGGGTTATATGGAGAGAGCTTCTGTTTTTTTTAAATTATTTTTTAATTTTTTCTGCTATATCCTTGTGTATAACTATCTATAACTGTGCATAAAGAATTTTTTTGGCTGTAGCCATAATCATCATCAATAACAGAAATAAACACCTAAAAAAGTTCACTCTGTTTGTCATGACTACATAATATACACGTTTCACTATTTGAATTACTGAAAAAAAAATTACTTTTTGCCTATATTCTAATTTATTGAGAAGCACTTGTATATCCAGGGTATATTATACTGTAAGTGACTGTGGTATATTTAGAAGCGCAGTGTGGAGATGTGTTACAAGGAGCTGAAGACATCTGGGGGCCAATTCAGCAGTGATAAGTAACAACTGGAGGAGTCAATATGAAGTTCAGTACTGATCCCTGTATGACGGTAATATTTGGTGCAGAAACATAGATTGATAACACTGTTCTTCATATAGAGGGTTTTTTTTATATTAAGAAACAATATGTGGTCAGTATCAGCCTCTATATATGTATCCTGGCAGTGGAATGATGGTAGAATATGGAAATGAATAAAGCAGAGAAGAGAGGATGATGAGAAATGTGTAGAGAGATGAATTGGGGAGGGAGTGAGAAAAAGCTGGGAGACCATACCGAAGGGTAACAATTTTGTAGACTGGTGAAGAATAGGTTGCAAGACGTGTTCTCGAGTCAAAGGCAGCAGGGACTTCGGGACCAGGGAGAGTGTGAAGCCATTAATAGTGGTGGATGGGTCTGGTGGTGGTGTTGGGGGGGGGGGGGTGTTACATATCTTCTATAATTTTTTAGAAACTGGGAGAAGAAGACTATAGCTGGCTAGAGAGGAGATGTCTAGGACAGAAATATAGTTCTATGTGTCATCTGCATAGGAGAGTTAAAGAAGAAGGCCGGAGGTCTAGAAAAGAAGATAAGGGGCCAGAGAGCCCTGTGGGACATCAACAGAGAGGAGGTGAAGAGGTGGTGTGAGACTGATAGACACTAAAGCTGTGGTTAGAGAGATTTCAGGAGATTGTTGGTAGCAGGGACGATAGTTTGTAGTAGGAGGAAAGGGTCAACAGTGTTAAATAATTAGGACAGATTGAGGAGGACGAGAGCAGGGTAGTGACGAGCGCGGGGTAGTGACGAGCGCGGGGTAGTGACGAGCGCGGGGTAGTGACGAGCGCGGGGTAGTGACGAGAGCAGGGTAGTGACGAGAGCAGGGTAGTGGTGTTTGGCCTTGGCAGACAGGAGGTCATTAGAGACTTTGGTCAGGACAGTCTCAGTGGTGTGACTGTAAGTGGGTGAAATTGTATTTGGAGGATTGTTCCCGGTGGTTCATGTTCTGTCTCTTGGACATCGATGTTATTGTATCTGTACAGTAGCAGAGCTGAAGAATCCTGGAATAACCTTTCACCAGGCTGAAATGTCTGATAACCGCAACTATCTGATAATATTACGAAGAGTCTACAAGTTACACAAAATCAGGATAACGACGGATGCTCTGATGAAGGCCGCCTGTCACAGTTTCACAAATCAGACGACTTTGAAAATCATGCAACTTTGATCAGATTGGTGCTCATTTACTAAGGGCCCCGCGGACCGCACTTTCGTCAGACATCCCGACGATTTCCGCTGTGCGCCGCTGGGCCAAGGATTTAAAAGAGTTTTTTGGTGCATGCGATTGGATTTTGGCGCAATCGCGACGGCTTTCATGAGACACAAATCGGACTCGTGAAGACACAAGTCGGACGATCCGACGGATTCGGACAAACCGCGGGATTTAACTTGTAAATTGTGTCGCAAGCCAAGCACTTACATACACAGATCTTCATGATCTTCATCATTTTTTTTGGAGCTCTAATCAACTTTCACCTGTGTCAGATCCTCTCAGCGACCTGTCGACCAGACCAGAATGCACCCTAGTGTGGTCGTAATTTTTTACATGAACCCGTAGACTTCATTGGCATTTAATTCCTCGGACTCTCATCAAAGTTCATGTTCTACTTTAGACGCATCACATCGGAGATGCACAGCGCGAAAAAGATTGGACATGTGAATAGATCCATTAACCAGCTACAGTGAAGGAGGCTGGATAGGCCGCTCCATGACCTTAATGTTCTTCTTTTTGAGCCGCTCCTTTGTTGCCTTGGCTTTATGTTTTGGGTCATTGTCTTGAAGGAAGCCACAACTTATTTTTAAAGTCCTGGTGGAGAAAGGAGGTTGTCATGCAGGATTTTACAGTACATGGCTCCATCTCCCATTGATGCGGTGAAGTAGTCCTATGTTTTCACCTACGTGGTTGACAGTGGAGATGGTGTCTTTTGGGTTATAGGCAGAATTTCTCTTCCATCATACACAGTGAATTGAGTTGCCGAAGAGCTGACCACATCACCTTCTCCTAATCACCGAGTCATCCAGGTGCTCACTAGCTCTTCAGATGGGCGGCACATGTGCCTTCTTGTGCAAGGGGACCTTGTAGGCCCTGCAGGATTTTAAACCATTACGGGCTAATGTGCTACCAATGGTTATGGTTTGGCAAGGGACCTAAACCAAAGACAGATCAGCAAGTGTCATCTCCATCTCCTCCCCTGGATGTGACCTCTCCCTGCAATGTATAAGGGAAGAATAACCCACAAGATACATGAAAGGCTCTTACCCTCCTCTGTCACTGATGAGGGGATTTCCTCTCCGCTCCTCCTTCCACCACAACTTTCCTGGAAAGATCCAACATGAAGGACCTGAGAAAACAAGGAAATGTCTCCAGAGATTCTCTTATATCCAAGTGATGGACAGAAACCTCTAGGACCAGGAACTAAGGGGAATAATCTCCTGCAGGAGGAGACGGGATCCACATTCACCCCAATATTTTACACATAAACATCAATGTTCCGGTTATATTACTGCATAACCCGATGTGACCCGATCCTGAGGTGGAGACTCATGGACACCAGGGACAAGATTATTCACTTCTCCTGCTCTTCTACCATTTGTAGTTATGTCCGACCAACATCTCCCCATAGACCCTCCACCCACTGCTGCTGGAGAAGGTCAGTAGCCTCATTACATCCATCTATAGAGGATTCACAGGAACCTCAGCTCCACCTACCTGATGATCCAGTGGGATATAGTCCTCTGGTTCGACTTTAACAACATGAAAATATAGAGGACTGGGACATCTCTCTGGTTCCTCTTTAATATCCCGGGAATCTCCAGGACTGGGACATCTCTCTGGTTCCTGTGTAATATCTCGGGAATCTCCAGGACGGGGACATCTCTCTGGTTCCTGTGTAATATCCCGGGAATCTCCAGGACTGGGACATCTCTCTGGTTCCTCTTTAATATCTCGGGAATCTCCAGGACGGGGACATCTCTCTGGTTCCTGTGTAATATCTCGGGAATCTCCAGGACGGGGACATCTCTCTGGTTCCTGTGTAATATCTCGGGAATCTCCAGGACGGGGACATCTCTCTGGTTCCTGTGTAATATCTCGGGAATCTCCAGGACTGGGACAACTCTCTGGTGGATTTCTGGGACTGGATCCATCTATAGGAAATATACACAGTGACTGATACATTGTCTATATGTGATGATGAGATGATGGAGGAGGTGACCTCACACCAGCTCTGTCCTCTATAATCAGGAAGGTCTCCTCTTACCTTGTGATGTGAGGGGCTGGTGGTCCTCCATCATGATGTCCTTGTACTGGTCCTTGTGTCCTTCTATATACTCCCACTCCTCCATGGAGAAATAGACAGTGACGTCCTGACACCTTATAGGAACCTGACACCCACAATGACACAGTCATCACCCAGACCCCTCCCTTGTGTTATTGTACAATGTCCCAGCATTCCCGGCAGCGCTCACCTCTCCGCTCAGCAGCTCAGTGATCCTGGAGGTAAGTTCTAGGATCTTCTGCTCATGTATCAGTGAATGAGGTGGAGGCTCGGTGATGGGGCTCTGGGTCCATCCTCCTGACACACGGGGGGTCACACACTCACCAGACGACTTCTTCACTACTGTGTAATCCTGTGTATGGGGAGACACTGATCACTACATAGATCCTAAGAATCCTTCACCTCTCCAGTCATTTCCTGCTGTTATTCCTAGAGATAAGAGCCGTGTCCTGGGAAACTCTCACCTCTCCGGTTATCAAGGAGATCATCTCCAGGGTGAGCTCCAGGATCCTGGCCGCCATCTGCTCTCTGTCCTTCTCCCGGATCCCTGGTGGATCATTGATGGAAAGGATCATCTTTAGGAGAAACCTCTGGGAGTCCTGGATCTATAGAACCTGAGGAAACATGACAAGAACTAAGAGCAAACTCTATATGAAGCAATTGTGTCCATGACATGTGTGATGTGACAGATGGGGATTCTCCAGACACTGGAGGGGAGGTCACTGGACTGAGGGAGGAGTGATGGCGCTGGACTGTGCCGCTCCTCACTAATAGCACATACTGGACCCCACATGGAGGGACCTGGAGCATGCTGGGAGTTGTAGTCCCTCCATATAGTGTGTGTGCTCCTGGAGCATGCTGGGAGTTGTAGTCCCTCCACATAGTGTGTGCGCTCCTGGAGCATGCTGGGAGTTGTAGTCCCTCCATATAGTATGTGTGCTCCTGGAGCATGCTGGGAGTTGTAGTCCCTCCACATAGTGTGTGCGCTCCTGGAGCATGCTGGGAGTTGTAGTCCCTCCATATAGAGTATGTGTGCTCCTGGAGCATGCTGGGAGTTGTAGTCCCTCCATATAGAGTATGTGTGCTCCTGGAGCATGCTGGGAGTTGTAGTCCCTCCATATAGAGTATGTGTGCTCCTGGAGCATGCTGGGGGTTGTAGTCCCTCCATATAGTGTGTGTGCTCCTGGAGCATGCTGGGAGTTGTAGTCCCCCCTCTGGTCACTTACCTCTTCTCTCCTCAGTGCAGGACACTCTCTACCTCACACACGTCTCCTGCTCACTAACCACTAGTCATGTGACCCGGGAGTGTGATGTCAGTGAGGGGGCGGGGCTCCTGCTCACTGTCCACTAGTCATGTGACCCGGGAGTGTGATGTCATGCGGGGCGGGGCCTCTGGTAGAGGGGGGCGTTTAGTGGTATTACATGTGATGCTGCTGTTATATTCGGCTCCCAATTTGTAAACAAATCTTTGTCCGACACCAGACATTAGTGACATGGAGGGGCGGCCAGTGACAGCTCCTGCTCTATGAGATTATTCTTTCTTTTTTACTTCTATTATTCTACTTAAAAGCTTGGCCCCTTCCAGTACTTTTTATAGTTTTTCCCTGAGAACTATCCTGGAGTCGGGGGTCTACACTAGGGAGCAGCTCCTGGAGCTCAGTGATACATCAGGGCGGCTGCTCCCAGACCTGACGTCCCCCAAGAACCAAGGAGACGAGGATGTAGGTCCGGAGCTCTGCGGAGAGCCAGGAGGAGACGAGGATGTAGGTCCGGAGCTCTGCGGAGAGCCAGGAGGAGACGAGGATGTAGGGCCGGAGCTCTGCGGAGAGCCAGGAGGAGACCAGGATGTAGGGCCAGAGCTCTGCGGAGAGCCAGGAGGAGACCAGGATGTAGGGCCAGAGCTCTGCGGAGAGCCAGGAGGATGTAGGGCCAGAGCTCTGCGGAGAGCCAGGAGGAGATGAGGATGTAGGGCCAGAGCTCTGCGAAGAGCCAGGAGGAGATGAGGATGTAGGGCCAGAGCTCTGCGGAGAGACAGGAGGAGATGAGGATGTAGGGCCAGAGCTCTGCGGAGAGCCAGGAGGAGACGAGGATGTAGGGCCGGAGCTCTGCAGAGAGCCATGGAGGAGACGAGGATGTAGGGCCAGAGCTCTGCGGAGAGACAGGAGGAGACGAGGATGTAGGGCCGGAGCTCTGCGGAGAGCCAGGAGGAGACCAGGATGTAGGTCCGGAGCTCTGCGGAGAGCCAGGAGGAGACGAGGATGTAGGGCCGGAGCTCTGCGGAGAGCCACGAGGAGATGAGGATGTAGGGCCAGAGCTCTGCGGAGAACCAGGAGGAGACCAGGATGTAGGGCCAGAGCTCTGCGGAGAGCCAGGAGGAGACGAGGATGTAGGGCCGGAGCTCTGCGGAGAGCCACGAGGAGACGAGGATGTAGGGCCAGAGCTCTGCGGAGAGCCAGGAGGAGACCAGGATGTAGGGCCGGAGCTCTGCGGAGAGCCACGAGGAGACGAGGATGTAGGGCCGGAGCTCTGCAGAGAGCCAGGAGGAGAAGAGGATGTAGGGCCGGAGCTCTGCAGAGAGCCAGGAAGAGACGAGGATGTAGGGCCGGAGCTCTTCGGAGAGCCAGGAGGAGACGAGGATGTAGGGCCGGAGCTCTGCGAAGAGCCACGAGGAGACGAGGATGTAGGGCCAGAGCTCTGCGGAGAGCCAGGAGGAGACGAGGATGTAGGGCCGGAGCTCTGCGGAGAGCCAGGAGGAGACGAGGATGTAGGGCCGGAGCTCTGCGGAGAGCTAGGAGGAGACGAGGATGTAGGGCCAGAGCTCTGCGGAGAGCCAGGAGGAGACGAGGATGTAGGGCCAGAGCTCTGCGGAGAGCCAGGAGGAGACGTCATAGAACTGTTCTACCCTCCGTCATTATGGGCATTGTGAGATCTCTCTCAAATAAGATGGAAGAACTGGCGGCGCTGACCCGGTATCAGCAGAAGTTTCGGGATTGCAGCAGAGACCGGACTTACTGGACTTACTCCGGACACAATCGTCTCCTTGGATGGTCTTAAACTCTTTACCTAGACAGGACTAGGGAGACATAGAACTGTTAGTTATGAGTATGAGACCAGGGAAATATCCCATGTCATTGTCATAGCTGCTTATGTGCCCCCCTCTGCGGGTGCTGATACTGCCTGTGAGGTCCTACAATCTGCGCTGAGCCGACTGCAGACACTGCACTCCCAGGCCCCAGGCCTCTTTCTGGTGTCTGGAGATTATAACCACGTTTCTCTAACATCCACATTGTCAAATTTCACACAGTATGGGGGCACATTTACTTACCGGGTCCGGAAGAGTTCCTGCGGCTCTGTGCCGCGATTCACTAAGATCGTGCGCCCGATATCCTGCATGTGTCACTTCCCCGCTCAGGTCTCTGGAGTTCACCTTCTTATTTCTGGTGCATGTAAGTGCATTGTCTTGCGACATAATTGTAAAGTTCAATTCCGCGCTTAGTCCGAATCAGTCGGATCATCTGACGGCCCACGCTCCCCCCCTTAATTCGTGACGCATGAAAGCCGGCACGATTGCACCAACATCCGATCACATGCAACACAATCCCCTTCTAAATCCCTGTCACAGCGGCGCAAATCCAAAAACATCGGAATATCCAACGAAAGTTACAGACGCCATCTTAAAGGCACTACCTTCAGGACCCCAGAGATGCCATAGCAACGATCGGCGCCCCCGAAAACGGCGCGGGGGTGCCGATCGTGAGGGAAGGACCCTCGGAAGGCATGTTAAATGTCGTGGCCACGTGGACATTTAACGGATTAAACACCCGCGATCAGAGCCCACTCCGACCACGGGTGATAGCCGGGGATGTCAGCGGTAGATTACGGGGAAGCGACACATGCAGGATATCAGGCGCAGGATACTATATGCGTCCAAAACGCATTGGATTAATATGATGTCCAAGTTTTAAAGATAAAAGAAAATTTTATGGAACAAAAGCCCTAGTGGATTCGCAGGGTAATTTCCACTTCGTCCCCCATGACGGCCCATCTGGAGGATGCCCCTTGACCTCTGCAGGGACAGGAAGAAGAGAGGTTAAAAGTTCCCTCCCTGCATCCTCCCGCCAGTGTTCTTCCTGTCCCTGTTGAGGTCAGGTTAAGAGAGGTGCCCTCTC
This sequence comes from Engystomops pustulosus, assembly GCF_040894005.1. Classification (NCBI taxonomy): domain Eukaryota; kingdom Metazoa; phylum Chordata; class Amphibia; order Anura; family Leptodactylidae; genus Engystomops; species Engystomops pustulosus. The sequence continues at coordinate 9,436,953 of NC_092412.1, read as the reverse complement.
TCCTCCAGGGGGGGGGGACGACGACGAAGTTCTCACCGGTATGCCGTCCTCTACGAAATCCGGGCAGACTGGGGTCCTTGGTCGGCTTCGGCCTTCCCTGCTGGCTGCATCCGGTCCGTGTTGGGGCCGCCGCACCGCGATCCGGAGGTTGTACGTGCGGCGGCCGAAGAAAAACTACACATCCCGGCGTCCTTGAGGTCGAATGACGACTTCCGGCCGCAACCGGAATTGGCACCAAAAAAGGCGCAAAGCATCTCTGGGAGCCGGGAAGGACAGCGGTAGCCTCTTCAATGGGGATGGGCTCCCCATTAAGGTATTTAAAGCGGGCTAGTCACGTTGATCTTAGGTCTAAGATCTCTGTGGATTACTGCTGGTTCTTGTGTCTCCAGCGCTTTGGTAGTCTCGTTATGGCTGATGAAGCAGACCTGACTTTCTTGCATCCTCCAGTCTCAGTAAGTGGGGTAAATTGTGCAGGAATGGTTTTACGCTATGTAAAAGATATCGGGTCACTTATTATCCTCCTATTGCCCTTTAGGAAAAAGACCAGGGGTCTAGGGGAAAGGGCAAGGAGGATAAAGGGGATAAAGCTAGTAGGCCTGAGAAACCCGAAAAATCGGAGAAAAGCAGAGTAGAGAAATGCAATATGTGTTTTCGTTCTATGCCCGAATCTTACAGGAAGCCAATATGCAAAACCTTTATAGAGAATTTTATGAGAGAAGAAAAAACTTCTTTCCTGGATGAACTTAAGGGGTTTATTGAAGAAAAAGCGATGTCTTCGGTAGCTGCGGCTACATCCAGACCTCCCCCATGTAAAAAAGCGAGAATTGAACCTGACTCATCGCTATCTGAGGAAGGGGAAGATTCTGAGGTGCCGTCATGTTCCATGTTTGAAGGTGATGTTTGAACAGACTCGCAGGAGTCAGAACTGTGGATTCAAGACACCTGTTCCAAATAGAGGAGTTGGACAATCTCCTGAAGGCCATTAGACAGACTCTAGAGATAGAAGATGTTCCTCCCCCCAGATCTAAACGTCAGAGGGTATTCCCTTTAAATGATACCCTAAAGGAACTTGTATCTCAGGAATGGCGTGAACTGGAGAAAAGGATAGTCTTGTCCAAAAACTTCAGGAAAAGGTTAGCATTTGAACCAGAGGAATCAAAACTATGGGATTCCTGTTCCAAAGTAGACGTTCAAGTCACGAAGATTGTGAAAAAAACGGACCTCCCATTCGAGGATTCAGCTAAAAGATCCTATGGATCGAAAATCGGATCCCTTATTAAGAAAGGCTTGAGAGACGTTGATGTTAAACCTAAAATCAAACCTGGCAGCTACGTCCGAAGCAAGGAACCTACTCTACTGGCTCAATGAGCTAGAATCTCACATTAAGGAAGGAACACCGAGAGCAACCATTGTGGAAAATTTTCCATTACTGAAGTCCGCAACAGCCTTCCTAGGGGATTCCGCGGCAGAAGGGATTCGGTTTTCTTCCAAAGAAGGAGCTCTTACTAATTCAACCAGAAGAGCACTGTGGTTAAAACAGTGGAGTGGGGACATGCGATCTAAGGTGAAATTGTGCAGCCTACCATTCTCTGGAGAATTTGTATTTGGTCCAGAGCTGGATACAATTCTTGAGAGAGCTTCAGACAAGAAGAAAGGGTTTCCGGAAAAGCCAGCGCAGAGGAAACTGCCCTTTCGGGACTTCAAGAACCAAAAAGACAAAGGAAAGAGGGGGCGCTGAAGCTACCCAAAAGGAGGTAAAGGAAGGGGGTTTCTCTTCTCCACCCCCGCAGATACAAATAGAAAACAATGACGCCAAGGTAGGAGGAAGGTTGTTAAAGTTCAAAGAGAAGTGGATAAAAGTTACTTCAAATCCCTGGGTGCTGGATATACTACTCAATGGATACAAAATAGAATTTATTAGTCTTCCTCCTACGCGATATATATCACCATCTTCTTCTATGTCAGTTACATCCCACGGTTTGTTCTGGCAAGAGGTGTCGTCTTTATTATCAGCAGGGGTAGTGACTCCTGTTCCAAAAGATCAGGAACAATCTGGATTTTATTCTTCTCTTTTCTTGGTGAAGAAACCAAACGGTGCAAACAGATTGATCGTGAACCTGAAGCGTCTCAACGACTTCATCATCTACAGGAAATTCCAAATGGAGTCGGTAAGATCTGCCACACACCTCATTCACAAAGATGCGTTAATGTGCACTATAGATCTAAAAGATGCATATTATCATGTGCCTATCCACCCACTTTCACAAAAATTCTTAAGGTTTGCGTTCTTATCTCCAGGGGGTTCTACACTTCACTTCCAGTTTTGTGCACTCCCCTTTGGCATATCCTCAGCCCCAAGAACCTTCACCAAGGTGATGGTAGAGGTAGTGGCCTTTCTCCGGCAACGAGATGTACTTATCGTTCCCTACTTGGACGATTTGCCCATTATTGGCAAAGACCTAGAGGATTTAATTTCATCAAGAAATTGCACGATAGAAACCTTAGAGAATTTGGGTTGGATAATAAATTATCAAAAATCTGAACTCTTGCCAGCCACAATAAGAAAGTTTCTGGGTGTAAATCTGAACTCGAGTTACCAAATGTCATTCCTTCCACAGGAAAAGGCCGTACACATCAGGAAATAAATAACGAGGTTCAGGAGAAGGTCTATGATCTCAATCCGAGAAGCCATGAAAGTTCTGGGATCATTGACGGCATGTATCTCCTCAGTGGCCTGGAGTCAGGCACACACCTGGATCCTTCAGAGGTGGATACTGAAGTCTTGGAACAAAAGACAGAAAGATCTAGACAAATTCACAACAGATTCCTTCTGCGGTGAAAGAAGATCTTCTATGGTGGCTGGAAGAGAAAAACATGAAAAGAGGGATATTCTGGATAAACAACCCATACGTGTCTATTCAAACAGACGCAAGTCAGAAGGGATGGGGCACTGTAATGCCTCATCATTTCTCCCAGGGTACCTGGACAAAGAAGTGGCCAGAAGGTCTTACAATTATCGGGAACTGTGTGCAGTATGGGAGGCCCTTAGCTCAAATACATAGCTCAAATCCTAGCCCACCATCATCTTCTGGTCTAATCAGACAATATGACAACCGTTTCTTATATAAAAAGACAAGGGGGAACCAGATCCCCGCTTCTGAGCACTCTAACTCAGCGAATATTTTCGTGGGCAGAGGATCACGTCGTGTCGATATGAGCCACTCACCTAAAAGGGGTAGAGAATATAAAAGCCGATTTTCTCAGCAGGGAGAAAATTCTCCCAAACGAGTGGTGTCTGAAAAAAGAAGTCTTCCACAACCTGGTATCCCGCTGGGGAAATCCTCAGATAGACCTATTCGCTACGAGAAGGAACACCAAGTGCCATCACTACTTTTCGCTAGAAAAAGGGGAGAGCAAGAAAAATCGGGATGCGTTCTCTCATCCCTGGAACATTCCCCTAGCCCAGTGGTGGCGAACCTATGGCACAGGTGCCAGAGCCGGCACTCAGAGCCCTTTCTGTGGGCACCCAGGCCATCACCCCAGCACATCAGACAGGACTCAAAGAATCTTCCTGCAGTTCCAAGCAACTTAAAAGATGCTGCTTTCAGTCATATATTAAAGTGGTACGAACTTCGCTACTTGGGACTGTAGGAATGAGTAGACAGGACCTTTCTCTGGCCCTCCGATTCTCTGTACAGAGGGACACTGGAAAGAAGCTAAAATTTTCCATCTTGTTCTCAGGCCAATATAATCGGAAATTTTTGAAGAACAGGGAGAAATAAGTTACGGCTTTAATTTTTGGTTCAGTTTGGGCACTTGGCCGCTAAAAGGTTCGCCATCACTGCCCTAGCCTATGCCTTCCCCCCTATTCCCCTGATCGCCAGAGTTCTTGCAAAGATAAGTCAGGAGAAAACAAGAACTATATTTATCTGCCCGAACTGGGCGAAGAAAAGCTGGTACCCGCTATTAAAAAGGATGTCGCAGCAGGATCCGATAATTCTTCCGCTGTCAAGGGGCCTGTTGTCATAGGGTCCGATACATCATCCGAACCCGGGAAGGTTACAGCTTGCAGCCTGGATCCTGAATCCAGCTACCTAAGGTCTCAAGGACTTTCCAGTAAAGTTATCAAGACTCTAAAGGCAAGTAGGAAACCAGTTACATTTGCTATTTACCACAAAATCTGGAAGAAGCTTTCTTCTTTTTGTAAAGACAACCCACCTATCCAATCTCATCCTAATGTTTTGCAGGTCCTTGATTTCCTCCAGAAAGGTCTGGTATTGGGACTATCCACTAGTACCTTGAAGGTCCAGGCTCTTAGCGCCTTTTTTGACCAGCCGCTCATTGAACACAAGTGGGTTAACAGGTCAATTACAGCATCCTCTAGGTTAAGACCTCAGGTTATTAACAAAACTTCTTCCTGGGATCTGTCCTTAGTTTTGAACACTTTATCAAAAGGACCCTTTGAACCAATTGACTCTTCTGATGTTAAAAATTTAACCTTAAAAACTGTATTTCTGATTGCTATAACCTCAGCCAGAAGGCTAGGTGAAATATAGGCAATTTCAATCAGAGAGCCTTATATTAGAATTCTGGAAGATAGAATTATTATTATGTTAGACCCTAACTTTGTTCCAAAAGTAAATTCTAACTTTCACAGGAACCAGGAGATTATACTCCCCTCCTTTTGTGAAAATCCGTCCTCCGAGAAAGAACAAGAATGGAACTCTTTGGACGTAAGACGCTCTGTTATCGGGTACATAAAAGTTACGGAATCTTGGCGGGTGGATCATAACCTCTTTATCCAATTTCAGGGGAAAAACAAGGGGAGGAAGGCTTCAAAGGCAACCATTGCGAGATGGCTGAAAACAGCGATATCCCTATGTTACGAGATCCAGAAGACACCGGTCCCTGCAGGAATACGAGCGCATTCGACCAGGGCCATGTCGACATCCTGGGCAGAGAAAAGAGGAGCCTCGTTGGAGCAGATCTGTAAGGCTGCAACGTGGTCCACCCCTTCTACATTCTCGAAGCACTACAGACTGGACTTACCATCCTCAAAGGACTTAGCTTTCGGATGCAAGGTTCTGCAAGCAGTTATCCCTCCCTAAATTCCTTACTCATTTTGTAAATCTCCAGGTGGGCCGTCATGGGGGACGAAGTGGAAATCATGAATTAGTTACCTACCGGTAATTCCATTTCCATTAGTCCACCATGACGGCCTATATATTCCCACCCTAAAGTAAAGTTTGCTGTCTAGTTTTACGGATGGAACTTTGTATGTGACTATAACATACTAATAAAACCGTTGTATCCTCCTCAAGTGTGGTTATTTTGAAATCACTGGCGGGAGGATGCGGGGAGGGAACTTTTAACCTCTCTTCTTCCTGTCCCTGCAGAGGTCAAGGGGCATCCTCGAGGTGGCCCGTCATGGTGGACTAATGGAAATGGAATTACCGGTAGGTAATTAATTCATGATTTCCTAACACTAAGGGGATTATTGTCCTCTTGATATTTCTGGCTGGGTCCTGCAAATCGCGATTGTGCAGATGCCGGGGAAGGAACGCCCTGTGCCGGCTTGATTCTCCACTTCATGCCCCTTCGTACCCACCTGGCGTGAAGGCGTCAGATTGGGGAAAATAATCACAAGTATTGGCGTGGCTTAGAAGCCTTGGCAAATATCCCCTTAGAGTAGGTCTTTGGGAAGAGGAGATCAAGAGTGGCTCGAGGGTAGCAATAGACCACCACAATCCCTCACTACATGAGCGCAATAGTTGGAGATTGGTGGTAAGAGAGGTAGTTTGGGCCACATTGGGAGCATACAAACCCAGCTATGGGTACAGTGGATTGTGCAGGATCCGTTTTAGAAAAATGTAAAAGACTTCTGGATCAAATAGTTACAACCAACAGAATATGTCTCCTAATAGCAATTGTCGCACCCTTAAGTTTAGATTTTGGAAAACATGAGAAATAGTTGCAACATCCCCCGCCGGGACCTAGACATTTCTTGTGGCCTGGCATCAGCCAGTGCCCTGAATACCGGAGTGGCTGGCGGTTGCGGCCTAGGGCATGCTGATGGTGCTTGGTATGGGGACCGGAGGCCTACAGCCTGGCAGGTCTCCAGCAGGTGGTGTGTGCAAGAAATATGTAGGGAGAGGCTGATGCAGTGGTGTCTCCCTGGGGCAACCCCTGAATGTCTGTAGAATGAGTCCCTGGGTGATGGATGAGAAAGCCCGTGGTGGTAAGCAGCTTGGATCCAAGGATCAGACAGAGGCAATGTTGTGAAAAACAAATTACAGTTATTTATTGAACAACAGGCAGTGGCCAAAAACGATGAACAGCAGATTTCAGCCATCTGGTTTGAGATAGATGGTCCGCAGGATGGTTGCTCTCAGCCTGGTAGGAACTGCAGGCCGGGCTGGTAGGGATGGAGCTGAGTCGAGATGGGGAACTTTGCTCTGAGGCTTAAGTCTCCTGATTAACCTCAGGTATCAGGCAGCGGCCTGAGGTTCCTCTTCCTGGTATTGGGTCTGGAGAGCAGCTCTGCAGGGAGCTGCACACTGAACCTGCTTCTCTATCTACTGACTGGATTCCAAGACCATGTGCTCTCCCCCTGCAGAGGTTTATATACTCCCTGGTCAGGTGGTAGAACTTCTCCAATCAGCTTCCTGCTTACTTTACAAGAACCTAATTGGACAACAGCATTCTGCATTGTTAACTCTTGCCTTACCAGGCAGTGGCTACAGCTGCAATTAATTAATATTCCAAGTTCTAGAAACATCCTAGAGAGATCATCATCCTCCCTAACAGCTCCTGACCTGGAAAGGGTGCTACCCGCAACTACCAGCCTGCCCATGAATTGGCAGGGGTGTTGCATAGTGAGTAGGGAGTAACTTAGGTTTTAGGTAACATTTATGCTGCAGACATCAGCAGAGGTCATCCGAAAGAAATAAATTTATTAACAGAAACCTAAACTGGTTATGTTCGTAGTTTACCTCTGTGAATTCTTTGATGTATAACTAGATGTGATTTCTCTCTAAAACATTTCCCACATTCAGTACACAAATATGGCTTCTCCCCTGTGTGATATCTCTGATGTCTAACAAGATCTGATTTCTGCCTAAAACATTTTTCACATTCAGTACATGAAAATGGCTTCTCCCCTGTGTGAGTTCTCTGATGGCTAACAAGAGCTGATTTCACACTAAAACATTTCCCACATTCAGGACACGAAAATAGCTTCTCTCCAGTGTGAATTCTCTGGTGTTTAACAAGAGCGGATTTCTCTTTAAAACATTTCCCACATTCAGGACACGAAAATGGATTCTCTCCTGTGTGACTTCTCTGATGTATAAAAAGCTGTTCTTTTCTAGTAAAACATTTCCCACATTCAGAACATGAAAATAGCTTCTCTCCTCTGTGACTTCTCTGATGACTAACCAGATTTGATTTCTGTCTAAAATATTTCCCACATTCAGTACATAAAAATGGCTTTTCACCGGTGTGAGTTCTCTGATGTATTAAAAGATGTTCTTTTCTACCAAAACATTTCCCACATTCAGTACATGAAAATGGCTTCTCTCCTGTGTGACGTCTCCGATGTACAACAAGCCCATATTTCTCTTTAAAATGCTTCCCACATTCAGGACATGAATATGGCTTCTCTCCTGTGTGAGTTCTCGGATGTTGATCAAGATTTGATTTCTGACCAAAACTCTTCTCACGTTTTAGACATGAAATCTGCCGTTCGTCTCCATGATTTCCCTCCTCTGTGGAAAGATGTGACTGATTATCTTCTACTTCACCACAAGGAGATGAGGGGGGATGTCCATTGGAACCTCTTGTACTATAACCACCTGAAAAATGTAACCAAGAAATTAATATTGGAAGTTTCCTTTACCTCAGTTGCAAGCAGAAGTAAAGCAGCCAGTCAGTAACATACAGTCATCTATGAACAGACAAATCACTAATATTAATTACTGTATATACTCTAGTATAAGCAGATAATTTTACCACAAAAAAACTGGGAAAACGTATTGACTCAAGTATAAGCCTAGGGTGGGAAATGCAGCCTCTACTCTCTAATAAAATGTCCAGTAGTCTCTGCTCATTTATGAAATGTCCAGAGCAGACCCTGAAATTAATATAATGTCCAGCAGAGTGCCCCATAAAAAATAAAGTTAGTACTCACCCTCCGGCACTGACCCCCGGTGTCCTCTGTTCTCTGCAGCACCTGCTGCAGAGAGATGCCCGTCCATGCAATCTGCTGGCACAGAACTATAATATCATTAGGCGGGAACATTGCCACGTCATGGTTACTGTCCCCGAAGATTGCGGGGAACCCGGAGAGGTGCTGTGGGGAGAAGAGGACGCTGGGGGTCAGTGCTGGATGGGGAGTACTAACATTATTCTTTATAGCCTCGAGTATAATAATCACAATAATTGCTAAAAAAACTCGGCTTATACTCGAGTACAGTATTTTTCGGGCTATAAGGCGCAATGGAGTATAAGGCGCACCTGATTATAAGGGTGAATGACCAGCAGGTGGCAGACCTGTGCACAGCAGCTGTTGTCTGCAAGTACGGTTCATATATAAGGTGCACTGGACTATAAGGCACACCTTTAATTTCTGAGAAAATCAAAGGATTTTTAGTGCGTCTTATAGTCCGAAAAATATGGTATATGTGGTAATCCATGAACTTATAATATGAATAAAATCCAACCAGCAGAGAAATCATAAATTTTTGTCTTTATTCAGCGCAATGTGCACGGGAGTTCCTCACGACTATGGTCACGGGTCATGCTCGCAAGATGTCGGAGGAACGCTTCACTTTCGATCCATGAACTGGATGACTGTACTACGCATGCGCCTGCATATGGCTGCGCGGTCTTCTCTAATGCATTGGTCATCTGTAGAGGGGATATTCTACAGGTGGCCATCCCATTCAGCCTTCAGCCTCATGCACGCAAACATGGTTTTTGGCTGTGAGAAACCACACAAACCGCGGCTAGCTCACTGTGCTATGCTACTAGTTTGACTTAGGGCCACACACTAAGGGCATTATCCCTTAACCTCTCTTGTATTAACCCTTTAACCGCTGTACAGAGATCTGGCCTTCACTGCGGAGAGGTGGCAAGGCCATTTCCTCCTATGTTGGTTCCCAGTAAGGATAGCAGCTGGCCAAGAGACACCAGTATGTGGTACCATGGGGTCGAGGCAGGCTGTGTACTAGCAGAATCGGTAAAAAGCAGAAGGTCGTGGCAGCACAAGTTCAAGATACAACCCAGGGTCGATTTCCAAGGATCACAGAACAGGGATAGAGTCTGAGAACACGTCTGATATAAACCAATATAGAAAATTACATCCCAGAATGTTGTTGTATTAAGTTGTGTGACAGCGAGTCAGATTATAGAACATGGCTTTATAGTTTAAGGGTGGGACAGAAGAATTGACCCTCCAGGAGAACACCCCCTAAACTTTCCACTAGTAGTAACTTTGTGTGGGAAATTATACAGCCTCATGATACATAACATGGCACCACTGGTACTGCCACAAATGTTATACATGAAAGGCTCTTACCCTCCTCTGTCACTGATGAGGGGATTTCCTCTCCGCTCCTCCTTCCACCACAACTTTCCTGGAAAGATCCAACATGAAGGACCTGAGAAAACAAGGAAATGTCTCCAGAGATTCTCTTATATCCAAGTGATGGACAGAAACCTCCAGAACCAGGAACTAAGGGGAATAATCTCCTGCAGGAGGAGACGGGATCCACATTCATCCCAATATTTTACACATCAACATCAATGTTCCGGTTATATTACTGCATAACCCGATGTGACCCGATCCTGAGGTGGAGACTCATGGACACCAGGGACAAGATTATTCACTTCTCCTGCTCTTCTACCATTTATAGTTATGACCGACCAACATCTCCCCATAGACCCTCCACCCACTGCTGCTGGAGAAGGTCAGTAGCCTCATTACATCCATCTATAGAGGATTCACAGGAACCTCAGCTCCACCTACCTGATGATCCAGTGGGACGTTCTCCTCCAGTTCCTCTTTGATATCTCGGGAATCTTCAGGACTGGGACATCTCTCTGGTTCCTGTGTAATATCCCGGGAATCTTCAGGACTGGGACATCTCTCTGGTGGATTTCTCTGACTGGATCCAGCTATAGGAAATATACTGATACATTGTCTATATGTGATGATGAGATGATGGAGGAGGTGACCTCACACCTGCTCTGTCCTCTATAATCAGGAAGGTCTCCACTTACCTGCTGATGTGAGGGGCTGGTGGTCCTCCATCATGATGTCCTTGTACTGGTCCTTGTGTCCTTCTATATGCTCCCACTCCTCCATGGAGAAATAGACAGCGACGTCCTGACACCTTATAGGAACCTGACACCCACAATGACACAGTCATCACCCAGACCCCTCCCTTGTGTTATTATACAATGTCCCAGCATTCCCGGCAGCGCTCACCTCTCCGCTCAGCAGCTCAGTGATCCTGGAGGTAAGTTCTAGGATCTTCTGCTCATGTATCAGTGAATGAGGTGGAGGCTCGGTGATGGGGCTCTGGGTCCATCCTCCTGACACACGGGGGGTCACACACTCACCAGACGACTTCTTCACTACTGTGTAATCCTGTGTATGGGGAGACACTGATCACTACATAGATCCTAAGAATCCTTCACCTCTCCAGTCATTTCCCGCTGTTATTCCTAGAGATAAGAGCCGTGTCCTGGGAGACTCTCACCTCTCCGGTTATCAAGGAGATCATCTCCAGGGTGAGCTCCAGGATCCTGGCCGCCATCTGCTCTCTGTCCTTCTCCCGGATCCCTGGTGGATCATTGATGGAAAGGATCATCTTTAGGAGAAACCTCTGGGAGTCCTGGATCTATAGAACCTGAGGAAACATGACAAGAACTAAGAGCAAACTCTATATGAAGCAATTGTGTCCATGACATGTGTGATGTGACAAACAATTTTTATTTGAGAGGGAATATAATAGTGCTGCATTTGGACTTCAAGGAAAAGAACTGTTCAGGTAAGTAAAATTAAGATCTTCCTCTCGTCTTTCAGGCAGCAGTGATGGGATTTAGGTAGCAAATCAAAGCAATGCATACTCTACCCAAGAAGTAGCAGTAGATCTTTTAGAACAAGCCCTAAAAGGTGAAGGTTGTCCCAAGGCTCTGTAAACTATAGAATTAATCTCTAAAAAATATTACTGATTTAAATTAGAAATGGAGGCCACTTTAGAAATAAATGATGGAACTGTTCTTAGTATGATGCTGGTTGTCACAATTTGTAGGGATGAACTGTCAGAGTCTCTTAAGGAAGAGTCAGTGGACACTCTGGACCAGCGACACACAGTAGGACGCTGGCCCTTTAAGTCTTGAAGAGCCGGCGTGCATGCGCCCTAGGGAGCGAGGACGTGCGTGGCCTAGATGGACGGGAAGCAGCCTCATGGAGTGGTAAGTCCGGGCCGGGGACAGTGGGGGCTGTGACACAAAGAGGGGCCCATGATCCGCAACATGTTTGTGGCTAGCGCAGTACACGCAAAGTCCTTCTCGATGGCATCTGGAACGTTCCTTTATGGAGAGATGGAGTCTGTTGACCTGCATGGGCTCCTCTTCAGTCTGAGGCGGCTTTTGGAAAACCGGAGCTAAGTGTGGCCGATGTGGAAGCCGGACTTGAGGTTGGTTGTGACGTAGTTCTCCTTCATGTTCCCTGAATCGCACGTCTATTCGGGTAGCCAGGGTGATGAGACCACTCAGAGTACCTGGCAGATCACGGGCAGCCAATGCGTCTTTCACCTGGTGAAACAGTCCTTGCTTGAAGGTAGCTTCATTCCAGGAAAGCTCGGAGGCTAGGGCGCGGAACATAACAGCTTTCTCGCCCACAGAAAAGTCTCCTTGGCGCAGGTTCAGCAGGGCCGTTTCAGCTGAGGCAGCACTAGTGGGTTCTTCAAATACAGAGCGAAATTCAGCCAGGAAGGTGGTATGGGAAGCCATTGCTGGGTCGTTTCTGTCCCACAGCGGAGTAGCCCAGGCCAGGGCCATCCCAGAGAGGAGGCTGAGGATGAATGCCACCTTGGAGTGTTCGGTGACAAACTGAGTTGGCATATGTTCAAAGTGCAATAAGCACTGGGTGATGAATCCACTGCAGAGTTTGGCATCACCATCAAATTTATTGGGCAAAGAAAGTCTGAGCCGTGGCTCTGCTGCCGGAGAAAATGCCGGGGCAGGTGAAGGGGAAGCAGGAGTAGATGCAGAAGCCTGTTGCTGGGAGTCAAGCAGCTGTTGAAGCGCAGCGTCAACTTTGCCCAGCAGTTCACCCTGAGTAGCAATTTGCTGAGACTGCCGGGATACAACGCTGTGAAGATCAATCCGTTCCAGAGGGGACTCATTGGCGGGGTTTATGACCGGATCTTACTTTCACAATTCGTAGCGATGAACTCTCAGAGTCTCTTAGGTAAGAGTCAGTGGAACATCTGGACCACTGCGGGAGATGATGGTACTAGCCAACACCTGGGACCGGAGTCTAAGTGGCACCTGGTCTTCACCAGAGCCCACGCAAAGCAGGATGGTCTTGCTGCAGCGGGGTGCCATCAGGTCGTTCCACCGGTGTGACTAGGCCCGTGGTTACAGCTAAGGTAGTATGGAGCCTCGGGTGACAGAAGGAGAACAGCTTGGAGGATGAGCTGGAACTCACAGTAGGAACACAGGAGCTGTCCCTTTAAGTCTTGAAGAGCCGGTGCGCTCCCTAGGGAGCAAGCACGCGTGCGGCCCAGATGGGTGGGAAGCAGGCTCGTGGAGAGTTAAGTCCTGGCCGGGGGCAGTGGGGGCCGTGACACAAAGAGGGGCACGTGTGTGTCTGCGATCCGCAACAAGGATTGTCGGTGCATTCGTGACACTGGTCTTATCTGTAAGTATGGCTTGAAGTTCTGGAATTCTTCTAGCGGTGGAAGCAGCAACTAAAAAGAAGGTCTACAACGATAAATTTGATAGAAGCTTCCTGTATAGGCTGAAAGGGAGGTTCTGTGAATTGATGTAGGACCAAGGCAAGATCCCACTATGGGCACGGTGGTCTAATAGAAGGTTTGATGTTCCTTAAAGCCTTGAAGAATCTCTGTACTAAATGATTAGATGAGAACCTATTGTTATTTAAAACATTGATTGAAGCAAACTGAAGCTTCAAGGTAGCAGGTTTTAAACCTTTATCAAGGCCATCCTGTAGAAAAGTAAGAATATCTGAGACTGAAGGTTCAGATACAGAATTGTCAGAACACCAGGATGTGAAGACTTTCCAAACTCTACCATATGACTTGATGGTTGCTGGTCTTGTAGTTGACAACAATGTCTTTATTACTCTGGATAGATAACCTAGACTTGTTAGGGTCTTCTTCTCAATCTCCAGGCCGTAAGCTGTAGCTTCTGTGGTGATGGATGGAAAAACCCCAATCAATTCCAAGAGATTCCATTGGACAACCTCATTACTAGAGCAAACCATACTCTGCGTGGCCAAAATGGTAGGATCAGAATTGCATTCGGTTTCTCTTCTTTGATTTTGTAAAGTATCCTCTGAATGAGCGGTATCGGAGGAAATATGTAAATGAACAAGTTGGTCAAGATTCTCTCCTGAAGAAGATGAATAGTCATACTGCACGAGTCGAGAATAAACCCTAGGAATTCAATCCTTGTTGTTGGAAGAAGAAGGGATCCCAATTGATTAGGAAACCCAGTGGTTGTAGAAGATCGATTGTCATCTGAAGATGTAGTTTCATGAGAGAAACTCTGCTATAATTAACCAATTGTCAAAATAGGGTACAATCTGTATCCCCTGAAGTCTCAGTGCAGCCGCCAGAACTATGGTGGTCTTGGTGAAGACGCGAGGGGCTGATGTAATGCCGGATGGCAGACAGGTGAACTGGTAGTGAAAGGTTCTCGAGTTGGTCACAATTGCTATTCTCAGATCTTTCCTGTGACCCCTCCTGATGGGATGTGGAGATCGGCCAGGTCTATTTTGGCCATGTAGTTGCTTTGCTGTAGGATGGCGGTGGCTGATTTTATCGAGTCCATCTCGAATGTAATTTTGGTCAAGAACCAGTTTAGGTAGCGGAGGTCTATAATTAATCTACACCCATTGTTGGGCTTTGGTACAGCCAATATGGCGGAGTACACTCCTCCTCCTCTTTCTGACAAAGGAACTTCTTCTCGAGCTCTCTTTTGGATAAATTCGTGTAACAGGGGAAGGATCAGAGATTTCTCGATTTTTTCTCAAAAATCTTTCTACTGGAATCGTGTCGAATTCCAAAGTGTATCCATTTTTACTGTAGACAGAACCCAAGCATCGGATGTGATGTCTGTCCATAAGTGAGCAAAGTCTGCCAGTCTTGGGCCTACTGGTGGCAGACCTGGCATGGTGTCAGAAGTCGGGCTTCTCGTTTTTTTTTTTATTGTGGAAGACCGTTCTGTCTTTACACTTCTGAACTCCTCTACGTCGATTCCGGTCTTTCTGTAGGTGGAAGCTTTGTTTCTAGGAGGTACCGGCCACCTGCGGAAAAGAGATCCCCTTATCCTCACTAAGATTCTTCAAAACCTCCTTCAGGTCTTTCCCAAACAAGGAAGGTGGGTGGAAGGGAAGGGAAGAGAAGAGATGTTTGGAGGCCACGTCCACTGGCCAGGGCTTTATCCTCAGGGCACGACGTGCAGTTAGCCGTTAGCTTGTTCTTAGATACAAGTTTTAAAGAGTCAAGAGGAAAATCCCACAGAAAGTCACCAGCAAGATTAACAGAAGACAAATTCTCATAAATTTCTTCTCTGGGGACTCCATCCAAAATGTCCCGACCAACCTGGCTTGGCCACCAGCTTAAGGCTCGCACAACAGGCGCTGTAGATACCTTAGCCGTAGCTGCTGAGAGCTTGTGCGGAGCGTCAGCTTTCCTGTCAAGAGGGTCTTTACGTAATGAAGATTCTGCAGGATAAACACTGGAATATCAATAGGCAATTCCCATCCTTCAGATTCCTCAGAATCGATCTTGTACACTGTTAATAGCTGGGAGTTGTATTCCCCCCATATAGTGTGTGTGCTCCTGGAGCATGCTGGGAGTTGTATTCCCCCCATATTCTGTGTGTGCTCCTGGAGCATGCTGGGAGTTGTAGTCCCTCCATATAGTGTGTGTGCTCCTGGAGCATGCTGGGAGTTGTAGTCCCTCCATATAGTGTGTGTGCTCCTGGAGCATGCTGGGAGTTGTAGTCCCTCCTCTGGTCACTTACCTCTTCTCTCCTCAGTGCAGGACACTCTTCCTCATACATGTCTCCTGCTCACTATCCACTAGTCATGTGACCCGGGAGTGTGATGTCACTGAGGGGCGGAGCCTCCTGCTCACTATCCACTAGTCATGTGACCTGGGAGTGTGATGTCACTGAGGGGCGGGGCCTCCCTGGAGCACAGAAATCAGCTGCAGGGTGACATGTGTATACAGGAGAAGTGGAGGATGAAGGACCTGTGATGATGTGATAAATCATGTGATCGGTGTGGGCAGGGTGGTGGTTGTGAGGGTCAGTCTCTGCAGGAGGGTGCAGAGAGAGATGAGGGATACATGTGTCGGGTGTATTGGGGCACAGTTATCAGCAGTCTTGTATCTGTACTATGTGCAGGGTGCTGTAGATGACACCGGTGTCTCCTGCGCTGCTCTGGAAGCGGACATACTAAAACATACTGGAAGGTGATTAGATTGTGAGCCCCATGGGGACAGGGAGTGATGTGACAAGCTCTGTGCAGCGCTGCGTAATATGTGTGCGCTATATAAATAAAGGAACTCAAGGCCGATTCTAGCCTTTTTGCTGCCCGAGGCGAAATTTTAAAATGCTCCCCCCCCCCCCCCCCCCGTGTACGCGCGCACGTGCGTGCCCCTGGTGATGCTACCTTACACACTAGTAGTCATTAGACACAGATATTAGTGACCTCTAGTACCTTACAGGTGACCATCTACTCCATCCGGAAGGGTATTTCTTTACGCTTTCTTCTGGCCTTGGTTTTCCTCCGAATTCACAAAGAAATGTCTTCAACTCCATGCAGCACAACTCACCATGGCGCCCCTAAATATACCACAGTCACTTACAGTATAATGCATTGTGATTCTAATATATATTATCCTCACAACATGACTGAACAAACTATTCCCAACATAAAACATCCTTTAGTCACCCAAATTAGAGCACATAGAGCAATTCAATTAGGTGCCCTAATTTAGCCTCCCCCAATAATGAACAGCCGAGTATACATAGTCTCTCCTCTCTACCATTTATATACAGCCTCTCCCCTATCCCCCTGTATACACAGCCTCTCCCCTACCCCCCTGTATACACAGCCTACACCCCCCCCCCCACACCCCGTATACAGTCTCAGCTCCCCCACCACCTGTATCCAGTCTCAGCTGTATACATGCCCCACACAATTACCCCCATTAATGCCTCCCATACAACCCCCCAAAATTTCCCCCATACAACCCCAATGTAATGTTTCCCACAGCCTCCCAGTAATTACCCCCACAGCTACCCCCAGTAAGTAATGTGCCCACACACAGCTACCCCCAGTAAGTAATGTGCCCACACACAGCTACCCCCAGTAAGTAATGTGCCCACACACAGCTACCCCCAGTAAGTAATGTGCCCACACACAGCTACCCCCAGTAAGTAATGTGCCCACACACAGCTACCCCCAGTAAGTAATGTGCCCACACACAGCTACCCCCAGTAAGTAATGTGCCCACACACAGCTACCCCCAGTAAGTAATGTGCCCACACACAGCCCCCCAGTAAGTAATGTGCCCACACACACAGCCCCCCAGTAAGTAATGTGCCTCACACACAGCCCCCCACTAAGTAATGTGCCTCACACAGCCCCCCACTAAGTAATGTGCCTCACACAGCCCCCCACTAAGTAATGTGCCTCACACAGCCCTCCACTAAGTAATGTGCCTCACACACAGCCCCCCACTAAGTAATGTGCCTCACACACAGCCCCCCACTAAGTAATGTGCCTCACACAGCCCCCCACTAAGTAATGTGCCTCACACAGCCCTCCACTAAGTAATGTGCCTCACACACAGCCCCCCCCTAAGTAATGTGCCCACACACAGCCCCCCCAGTAAGTAATGTGCCTCACACAGTCCCCCAGTAAGTAATGTGCCTCACACACAGCCCCCCACTAAGTAATGTGCCTCACACAGCCCCCCACTAAGTAATGTGCCCACACACACAGCCCCCCCAGTAAGTAATGTGCCTCACACACAGCCCCCCCAGTAAGTAATGTGCCTCACACACAGCCCCCCACTAAGTAATGTGCCTCACACAGCCCTCCACTAAGTAATGTGCCTCACACAGCCCTCCACTAAGTAATGTGCCTCACACAGCCCCCCCACTAAGTAATGTGCCTCACACAGCCCTCCACTAAGTAATGTGCCTCACACAGCCCCCCCACTAAGTAATGTGCCCACACACACAGCCCCCCACTAAGTAATGTGCCTCACACAGCCCCCCCAGTAAGTAATGTGCCTCACACAGCCCTCCACTAAGTAATGTGCCTCACACAGCCCCCCACTAAGTAATGTGCCTCACACAGCCCCCCACTAAGTAATGTGCCTCACACAGCCCTCCACTAAGTAATGTGCCTCACACAGCCCCCCACTAAGTAATGTGCCCACACACAGCCCCCCACTAAGTAATGTGCCTCACACAGCCCTCCACTAAGTAATGTGCCTCACACAGCCCCCCCACTAAGTAATGTGCCTCACACAGCCCTCCACTAAGTAATGTGCCTCACACAGCCCCCCCACTAAGTAATGTGCCCACACACACAGCCCCCCACTAAGTAATGTGCCTCACACAGCCCCCCCAGTAAGTAATGTGCCTCACACAGCCCTCCACTAAGTAATGTGCCTCACACAGCCCCCCACTAAGTAATGTGCCTCACACAGCCCCCCACTAAGTAATGTGCCTCACACAGCCCTCCACTAAGTAATGTGCCTCACACAGCCCCCCACTAAGTAATGTGCCCACACACAGCCCCCCACTAAGTAATGTGCCTCACACAGCCCTCCACTAAGTAATGTGCCTCACACAGCCCCCCACTAAGTAATGTGCCTCACACAGCCCCCCACTAAGTAATGTGCCTCACACAGCCCTCCACTAAGTAATGTGCCTCACACAGCCCCCCCACTAAGTAATGTGCCCACACACAGCCCCCCACTAAGTAATGTGCCTCACACAGCCCTCCACTAAGTAATGTGCCTCACACAGTCCTCCACTAAGTAATGTGCCTCACACACAGCCCCCCACTAAGTAATGTGCCCACACACAGCCCTCCACTAAGTAATGTGCCTCACACACAGCCCCCCCAGTAAGTAATGTGCCTCACACAGCCCCCCCAGTAAGTAATGTGCCTCACACAGCCCCCCCAGTAAGTAATGTGCCTCACACAGTCCCCCAGTAAGTAATGTGCCTCACACAGCCCTCCACTAAGTAATGTGCCTCACACAGTCCTCCACTAAGTAATGTGCCTCACACACAGCCCCCCACTAAGTAATGTGCCCACACACAGCCCTCCACTAAGTAATGTGCCTCACACACAGCCCCCCCAGTAAGTAATGTGCCTCACACAGCCCCCCCACTAAGTAATGTGCCTCACACAGCCCCCCCAGTAAGTAATGTGCCCACACACAGCCCCCCACTAAGTAATGTGCCTCACACACAGCCCCCCACTAAGTAATGTGCCTCACACAGCCCCCCCAGTAAGTAATGTGCCTCACACACAGCCCCCCAGTAAGTAATGTGCCTCACACACAGCCCCCCACTAAGTAATGTGCCTCACACAGCCCCCCACTAAGTAATGTGCCCACACACACAGCCCTCCACTAAGTAATGTGCCTCACACACAGCCCCCCACTAAGTAATGTGCCTCACACAGCCCTCCACTAAGTAATGTGCCTCACACAGCCCCCCCCACTAAGTAATGTGCCTCACACAGCCCTCCACTAAGTAATGTGCCTCACACAGCCCCCCCACTAAGTAATGTGCCCACACACACAGCCCCCCACTAAGTAATGTGCCTCACACAGCCCCCCCAGTAAGTAATGTGCCTCACACAGCCCTCCACTAAGTAATGTGCCTCACACAGCCCCCCACTAAGTAATGTGCCTCACACAGCCCCCCACTAAGTAATGTGCCTCACACAGCCCCCCACTAAGTAATGTGCCCACACACAGCCCCCCACTAAGTAATGTGCCCACACACAGCCCCCCACTAAGTAATGTGCCTCACACAGCCCTCCACTAAGTAATGTGCCTCACACAGCCCCCCCAGTAAGTAATGTGCCTCACACAGCCCCCCCACTAAGTAATGTGCCTCACACAGCCCTCCACTAAGTAATGTGCCTCACACAGCCCCCCCACTAAGTAATGTGCCTCACACACAGCCCCCCACTAAGTAATGTGCCTCACACACAGCCCCCCACTAAGTAATGTGCCTCACACAGCCCCCCAGTAAGTAATGTGCCTCACACAGCCCCCCCACTAAGTAATGTGCCTCACACAGCCCTCCACTAAGTAATGTGCCTCACACAGCCCCCCCACTAAGTAATGTGCCTCACACACAGCCCTCCACTAAGTAATGTGCCTCACACAGCCCCCCCCACTAAGTAATGTGCCTCACACAGCCCTCCACTAAGTAATGTGCCTCACACAGCCCCCCCACTAAGTAATGTGCCCACACACACAGCCCCCCACTAAGTAATGTGCCTCACACAGCCCCCCCAGTAAGTAATGTGCCTCACACAGCCCTCCACTAAGTAATGTGCCTCACACAGCCCCCCACTAAGTAATGTGCCTCACACAGCCCCCCACTAAGTAATGTGCCTCACACAGCCCTCCACTAAGTAATGTGCCTCACACACAGCCCCCCACTAAGTAATGTGCCCACACACAGCCCCCCCAGTAAGTAATGTGCCTCACACAGCCCTCCACTAAGTAATGTGCCTCACACAGTCCTCCACTAAGTAATGTGCCTCACACACAGCCCCCCACTAAGTAATGTGCCCACACACAGCCCCCCCAGTAAGTAATGTGCCTCACACAGCCCCCCCAGTAAGTAATGTGCCTCACACAGCCCCCCCAGTAAGTAATGTGCCTCACACAGTCCCCCAGTAAGTAATGTGCCTCACACAGCCCTCCACTAAGTAATGTGCCTCACACAGCCCTCCACTAAGTAATGTGCCTCACACAGCCCCCCACTAAGTAATGTGCCTCACACAGTCCCCCAGTAAGTAATGTGCCCACACACAGCCCTCCACTAAGTAATGTGCCCACACACAGCCCCCCACTAAGTAATGTGCCTCACACAGCCCCCCACTAAGTAATGTGCCTCACACAGCCCCCCACTAAGTAATGTGCCCACACACAGCCCCCCACTAAGTAATGTGCCTCACACAGCCCCCCACTAAGTAATGTGCCTCACACAGCCCCCCACTAAGTAATGTGCCTCACACAGTCCCCCCAGTAAGTAATGTGCCCACACACAGCCCCCCACTAAGTAATGTGCCTCACACAGCCCCCCACTAAGTAATGTGCCCACACACAGCCCCCCCAGTAAGTAATGTGCCTCACACAGCCCCCCACTAAGTAATGTGCCTCACACAGCCCCCCCACTAAGTAATGTGCCTCACACAGCCCCCCACTAAGTAATGTGCCCACACACAGCCCCCCACTAAGTAATGTGCCCACACACAGCCCCCCAGTAAGTAATGTGCCTCACACAGCCCCCCACTAAGTAATGTGCCTCACACAGCCCTCCACTAAGTAATGTGCCCACACACAGCCCCCCACTAAGTAATGTGCCTCACACAGCCCCCCACTAAGTAATGTGCCTCACACAGCCCCCCACTAAGTAATGTGCCCACACACAGCCCCCCACTAAGTAATGTGCCCACACACAGCCCCCCACTAAGTAATGTGCCCACACACAGCCCCCCACTAAGTAATGTGCCCACACACAGCCCCCCACTAAGTAATGTGCCCACACACAGCCCCCCACTAAGTAATGTGCCCACACACAGCCCCCCACTAAGTAATGTGCCCACACACAGCCCCCCACTAAGTAATGTGCCCACACAGCCCCCCAGTAAGTAATGTGCCTCACACAGCCCCCCCAGTAAGTAATGTGCCTCACACAGCCCCCCAGTAAGTAATGTGCCCACACACAGCTACCCCCAGTAAGTAATGTGCCCACACACAGCTACCCCCAGTAAGTAATGTGCCCACACACAGCTACCCCCAGTAAGTAATGTGCCCACACACAGCTACCCCCAGTAAGTAATGTGCCCACACACAGCTACCCCCAGTAAGTAATGTGCCCACACACAGCTACCCCCAGTAAGTAATGTGCCCACACACAGCTACCCCCAGTAAGTAATGTGCCCACACACAGCCCCCCAGTAAGTAATGTGCCCACACACACAGCCCCCCAGTAAGTAATGTGCCTCACACACAGCCCCCCACTAAGTAATGTGCCTCACACAGCCCCCCACTAAGTAATGTGCCTCACACACAGCCCCCCACTAAGTAATGTGCCTCACACAGCCCCCCCAGTAAGTAATGTGCCCACACACACAGCCCCCCCAGTAAGTAATGTGCCCACACACACAGCCCCCCCAGTAAGTAATGTGCCTCACACAGTCCCCCAGTAAGTAATGTGCCCACACACAGCCCTCCACTAAGTAATGTGCCTCACACAGCCCCCCACTAAGTAATGTGCCCACACACAGCCCCCCCAGTAAGTAATGTGCCCACACACAGCCCTCCACTAAGTAATGTGCCTCACACAGCCCTCCACTAAGTAATGTGCCTCACACAGCCCCCCACTAAGTAATGTGCCTCACACAGCCCTCCACTAAGTAATGTGCCTCACACACAGCCCCCCACTAAGTAATGTGCCCACACACAGCCCCCCCAGTAAGTAATGTGCCTCACACAGTCCCCCAGTAAGTAATGTGCCTCACACACAGCCCCCCACTAAGTAATGTGCCTCACACAGCCCCCCACTAAGTAATGTGCCCACACACACAGCCCCCCCAGTAAGTAATGTGCCTCACACACAGCCCTCCACTAAGTAATGTGCCTCACACACAGCCCCCCACTAAGTAATGTGCCTCACACAGCCCTCCACTAAGTAATGTGCCTCACACAGCCCTCCACTAAGTAATGTGCCTCACACAGCCCCCCCACTAAGTAATGTGCCCACACACACAGCCCCCCACTAAGTAATGTGCCTCACACAGCCCCCCCAGTAAGTAATGTGCCTCACACAGCCCTCCAGTAAGTAATGTGCCTCACACAGCCCCCCACTAAGTAATGTGCCTCACACAGCCCCCCACTAAGTAATGTGCCTCACACAGCCCCCCACTAAGTAATGTGCCTCACACAGCCCTCCACTAAGTAATGTGCCTCACACAGCCCCCCACTAAGTAATGTGCCCACACACAGCCCCCCACTAAGTAATGTGCCTCACACAGCCCCCCCACTAAGTAATGTGCCTCACACACAGCCCCCCACTAAGTAATGTGCCCACACACAGCCCTCCACTAAGTAATGTGCCTCACACACAGCCCCCCCAGTAAGTAATGTGCCTCACACAGCCCCCCCAGTAAGTAATGTGCCTCACACAGCCCCCCCAGTAAGTAATGTGCCTCACACAGTCCCCCAGTAAGTAATGTGCCTCACACAGCCCTCCACTAAGTAATGTGCCTCACACAGCCCCCCCAGTAAGTAATGTGCCCACACACAGCCCCCCACTAAGTAATGTGCCTCACACACAGCCCCCCACTAAGTAATGTGCCTCACACAGCCCCCCCAGTAAGTAATGTGCCTCACACACAGCCCCCCAGTAAGTAATGTGCCTCACACACAGCCCCCCACTAAGTAATGTGCCTCACACAGCCCCCCACTAAGTAATGTGCCCACACACACAGCCCTCCACTAAGTAATGTGCCTCACACACAGCCCTCCACTAAGTAATGTGCCTCACACAGCCCCCCCCACTAAGTAATGTGCCTCACACAGCCCTCCACTAAGTAATGTGCCTCACACAGCCCCCCCACTAAGTAATGTGCCCACACACACAGCCCCCCACTAAGTAATGTGCCTCACACAGCCCCCCCAGTAAGTAATGTGCCTCACACAGCCCTCCACTAAGTAATGTGCCTCACACAGCCCCCCACTAAGTAATGTGCCTCACACAGCCCCCCACTAAGTAATGTGCCTCACACAGCCCCCCACTAAGTAATGTGCCCACACACAGCCCCCCACTAAGTAATGTGCCCACACACAGCCCCCCACTAAGTAATGTGCCTCACACAGCCCTCCACTAAGTAATGTGCCTCACACAGCCCCCCCACTAAGTAATGTGCCTCACACAGCCCTCCACTAAGTAATGTGCCTCACACAGCCCCCCCACTAAGTAATGTGCCTCACACACAGCCCCCCACTAAGTAATGTGCCTCACACACAGCCCCCCACTAAGTAATGTGCCTCACACAGCCCCCCAGTAAGTAATGTGCCTCACACAGCCCCCCCAGTAAGTAATGTGCCTCACACAGCCCCCCCAGTAAGTAATGTGCCTCACACAGTCCCCCAGTAAGTAATGTGCCTCACACAGCCCCCCACTAAGTAATGTGCCTCACACAGCCCCCCACTAAGTAATGTGCCCACACACAGCCCCCCACTAAGTAATGTGCCCACACACAGCCCCCCACTAAGTAATGTGCCTCACACAGCCCTCCACTAAGTAATGTGCCTCACACAGCCCCCCCACTAAGTAATGTGCCTCACACAGCCCTCCACTAAGTAATGTGCCTCACACAGCCCCCCCACTAAGTAATGTGCCTCACACACAGCCCCCCACTAAGTAATGTGCCTCACACACAGCCCCCCACTAAGTAATGTGCCTCACACAGCCCCCCAGTAAGTAATGTGCCTCACACAGCCCCCCCACTAAGTAATGTGCCTCACACAGCCCTCCACTAAGTAATGTGCCTCACACAGCCCCCCCACTAAGTAATGTGCCTCACACAGCCCCCCAGTAAGTAATGTGCCCACACACAGCCCCCCCAGTAAGTAATGTGCCTCACACAGCCCTCCACTAAGTAATGTGCCTCACACACAGCCCTCCACTAAGTAATGTGCCTCACACAGCCCCCCCCACTAAGTAATGTGCCTCACACAGCCCTCCACTAAGTAATGTGCCTCACACAGCCCCCCCACTAAGTAATGTGCCCACACACACAGCCCCCCACTAAGTAATGTGCCTCACACAGCCCCCCCAGTAAGTAATGTGCCTCACACACAGCCCTCCACTAAGTAATGTGCCTCACACAGCCCCCCACTAAGTAATGTGCCTCACACAGCCCTCCACTAAGTAATGTGCCTCACACAGCCCCCCACTAAGTAATGTGCCTCACACAGTCCCCCAGTAAGTAATGTGCCCACACACAGCCCTCCACTAAGTAATGTGCCCACACACAGCCCCCCACTAAGTAATGTGCCTCACACAGCCCCCCACTAAGTAATGTGCCTCACACACAGCCCCCCACTAAGTAATGTGCCCACACACAGCCCCCCCAGTAAGTAATGTGCCTCACACAGCCCCCCCAGTAAGTAATGTGCCTCACACAGCCCCCCCAGTAAGTAATGTGCCTCACACAGTCCCCCAGTAAGTAATGTGCCTCACACAGCCCTCCACTAAGTAATGTGCCTCACACAGCCCTCCACTAAGTAATGTGCCTCACACAGTCCCCCAGTAAGTAATGTGCCCACACACAGCCCTCCACTAAGTAATGTGCCCACACACAGCCCCCCACTAAGTAATGTGCCTCACACAGCCCCCCACTAAGTAATGTGCCTCACACAGCCCCCCACTAAGTAATGTGCCCACACACAGCCCCCCACTAAGTAATGTGCCTCACACAGCCCCCCACTAAGTAATGTGCCTCACACAGCCCCCCACTAAGTAATGTGCCCACACACAGTCCCCCCAGTAAGTAATGTGCCCACACACAGCCCCCCACTAAGTAATGTGCCTCACACAGCCCCCCACTAAGTAATGTGCCCACACACAGCCCCCCCAGTAAGTAATGTGCCTCACACAGCCCCCCACTAAGTAATGTGCCCACACACAGCCCCCCACTAAGTAATGTGCCCACACAGCCCCCCAGTAAGTAATGTGCCTCACACAGCCCCCCCAGTAAGTAATGTGCCTCACACAGCCCCCCAGTAAGTAATGTGCCCACACAGCCCCCCAGTAAGTAATGTGCCTCACACAGCCCCCCCAGTAAGTAATGTGCCTCACACACACAGCCCCCCCAGTAAGTAATGTGCCTCACACAGCCCCCCCAGTAAGTAATGTGCCTCACACACAGCCCCCCCAGTAAGTAATGTGCCCACACACACAGCCCCCCCAGTAAGTAATGTGCCTCACACAGCCCCCCCAGTAAGTAATGTGCCCACACACAGCCCCCCCAGTAAGTAATGTGCCCACACACAGCCCCCCAGTAAGTAATGTGCCCACACACACAGCCCCCCCCAGTAAGTAATGTGCCTCACACACAGCCCCCCCAGTAAGTAATGTGCCCACACACACAGCCCCCCACTAAGTAATGTGCCCACACACACAGCCCCCCCAGTAAGTAATGTGCCCACACACAGCCCCCCACTAAGTAATGTGCCTCACACAGCCCTCCACTAAGTAATGTGCCCACACACAGCCCCCCACTAAGTAATGTGCCCACACACACAGCCCCCCACTAAGTAATGTGCCTCACACAGCCCCCCCAGTAAGTAATGTGCCCACACACACACAGCCCCCCAGTAAGTAATGTGCCCGCACACACAGCCCCCCCCAGTAAATAATGTGCCTCACACAGCCCCCCCAGTAAGTAATGTGCCCACACACACAGCCCCCCACTAAGTAATGTGCCCACACACAGCCCTCCACTAAGTAATGTGCCCACACACAGCCCCCCACTAAGTAATGTGCCCACACACAGCCCTCCACTAAGTAATGTGCCCACACACAGCCCCCCAGTAAGTAATGTGCCTCACACACAGCTACCCCCAGTAATGTGCCTCACACAGCCCCCCCAGTAAGTAATGTGCCCACACACACAGCCCCCCAGTAAGTAATGTGCCCACACACACAGCCCCCCCAGTAAGTAATGTGCCTCACACACAGCCCCCCCAGTAAGTAATGTGCCCACACACAGCCCTCCACTAAGTAATGTGCCCACACACAGCCCCCCACTAAGTAATGTGCCCACACACACAGCCCCCCAGTAAGTAATGTGCCTCACACACAGCTACCCCCAGTAATGTGCCTCACACAGCCCCCCCAGTAAGTAATGTGCCCACACACACAGCCCCCCAGTAAGTAATGTGCCCACACACACAGCCCTCCACTAAGTAATGTGCCCACACACAGCCCTCCACTAAGTAATGTGCCCACACACAGCCCCCCACTAAGTAATGTGCCCACACACACAGCCCCCCAGTAAGTAATGTGCCTCACACACAGCTACCCCCAGTAATGTGCCTCACACAGCCCCCCCAGTAAGTAATGTGCCCACACACACAGCCCCCCAGTAAGTAATGTGCCCACACACACAGCCCCCCCAGTAAGTAATGTGCCTCACACACAGCCCCCCCAGTAAGTAATGTGCCTCACACAGCCCCCCCAGTAAGTAATGTGCCCACACACAGCCCCCCCAGTAAGTAATGTGCCCACACACACAGCCCCCCCAGTAAGTAATGTGCCCACACACACAGCCCCCCCAGTAAGTAATGTGCCCACACACAGCCCCCCCAGTAAGTAATGTGCCTCACACAGCCCCCCCAGTAAGTAATGTGCCCACACACAGCCCCCCCAGTAAGTAATGTGCCTCACACAGCCCCCCACTAAGTAATGTGCCCACACACAGCCCCCCCAGTAAGTAATGTGCCTCACACACAGCCCCCCCAGTAAGTAATGTGCCTCACACACAGCCCCCCCAGTAAGTAATGTGCCCACACACAGCCCCCCCAGTAAGTAATGTGCCTCACACAGCCCCCCCAGTAAGTAATGTGCCCACACACAGCCCCCCCCAGTAAGTAATGTGCCCACACACACAGCCCCCCCAGTAAGTAATGTGCCCACACACAGCTACCCCCAGTAAGTAATGTGCCTCACACACAGCCCCCCAGTAATGTGCCTCACACAGCCCCCCAGTAAGTAATGTGCCTCACACAGCCCCCCCCAGTAAGTAATGTGCCCACACACAGCCCTCCACTAAGTAATGTGCCCACACACAGCCCCCCACTAAGTAATGTGCCCACACACACAGCCCCCCAGTAAGTAATGTGCCTCACACACAGCTACCCCCAGTAATGTGCCTCACACAGCCCCCCCAGTAAGTAATGTGCCCACACACACAGCCCCCCAGTAAGTAATGTGCCCACACACACAGCCCCCCCAGTAAGTAATGTGCCCACACACACAGCCCCCCCAGTAAGTAATGTGCCTCACACACAGCCCCCCCAGTAAGTAATGTGCCTCACACACAGCCCCCCCAGTAAGTAATGTGCCTCACACACAGCCCCCCCAGTAAGTAATGTGCCCACACACAGCCCCCCCAGTAAGTAATGTGCCTCACACAGCCCCCCACTAAGTAATGTGCCTCACACACAGCCCCCCCAGTAAGTAATGTGCCTCACACACAGCCCCCCCAGTAAGTAATGTGCCCACACACAGCCCCCCCAGTAAGTAATGTGCCTCACACAGCCCCCCCAGTAAGTAATGTGCCCACACACAGCCCCCCCAGTAAGTAATGTGCCCACACACACAGCCCCCCCAGTAAGTAATGTGCCCACACACAGCCCCCCCAGTAAGTAATGTGCCCACACACAGCTACCCCCAGTAAGTAATGTGCCCACACACAGCCCCCCAGTAATGTGCCTCACACAGCCCCCCAGTAAGTAATGTGCCTCACACAGCCCCCCCCAGTAAGTAATGTGCCCACACACAGCCCCCCACTAAGTAATGTGCCTCACACAGCCCCCCCAGTAAGTAATGTGCCCACACACACAGCCCCCCCACTAAGTAATGTGCCTCACACACAGCCCCCCACTAAGTAATGTGCCTCACACACAGCCCCCCACTAAGTAATGTGCCTCACACACAGCCCCCCACTAAGTAATGTGCCTCACACACAGCCCCCCACTAAGTAATGTGCCTCACACAGCCCCCCCAGTAAGTAATGTGCCCACACACACAGCCCCCCCAGTAAGTAATGTGCCTCACACACAGCCCCCCACTAAGTAATGTGCCCACACACAGTCCCCCATGTTCTTCCCTGGCCCCTGTCATGTCTCCCCCTCACCTCACTCAGGCAGCTCTCTGTGTGTGTACTGCTTTCCCCAGCAGGTCATGTGACCATTGCATCATCAAAGGTCCTTCAGCCTTCAGCCTCCGGGAGACTTCTACTCCCGGAGGGTGAAGCATCTGCTGGGGAAAGCAGTCCCTGTACATGGTCTCATAACGATCTGTGTCCTGAGGACACAGATCGTTATGAGAGAGGGAAGGAAGATCTAGCGATCCCCCTGCTGCACTCACCATTCCGTGCTCCCACGCAGCTCCCTCATCTCCTCCAGCCAGCAGCCCTCTGTGAAGGGACACAGGTCGGCACGGGCACGTGGTGACGTCATCACGCCGACCTGTGTCCTGCAGAGCGGTGCACACAGTCGCGATGTGCTGCACCGCTCTGCCTATAAATTACATCACCGCCTTGAAGGCGGCGATGTAATTTATTTTACAGGTGGCACGGACCTGCCAGCCATTGGCAAGTCCGTGCTACCAGCGGCAAAATGCCGCTTTTAAATGGGGTCCGCTATCTGCCGCCTGAGGTGGGGACTTCACCTCGCCTCATGGCAGAAGCGGCCCTGAAGGAACTTGTAACATCAGATTTTAGACACATCTAGGACTACTGACACCTGCTAAAATGTCCCGATGATTCGTGATCATTGCTGCCTCCGTGATGGCCATGATAGGGAATATAGGGAAGGTATCAGGAGCGAAAGAAACCGCCTGGTTATTAAAGGGTTATTCCTCCCACAAATTCTTACACATTCTCTTATTAACAAAAACGCAGCATTTCACAGATATAATTCCATCCTGTCTGTATTCGTCCTGGTGTACACAATTTCGGTTGTCCAAAGATCTGACTAGGGTAGTAAGGGGTTAAAAATGATCTTAAAATAAGATCACTAGGGGATTGAAATTTGATAATTTTCTTTTATAATAATAATAATCTTATAGCCAAAACCCTTCAAGGAAACCTACCACTAGTAACCTGCACATAAGGCGGAGCTGAGCCGGTGCAGGAACATATTTTGGTTAAACAAATAACGAAACGGATGGATTGTAACTCTAGATTCTTAACTAATAACCCACTGGGCGCTTGTCTATACGCCACAGCGCTTGGCCGTTAGCATACTAGGGGAGGCACGCAGAGTGCCCCCCGTCTCCCCCCATCCTCCCTTCTTCGCTCCTGAGAGCCGGTGACGTCACCGAGCCCTCGGCAGCATTAGAGCATTGCAGATCACCGGCTCACATGGCGGCTGCGTGTGCTATCGCGAGACTTTGGCGAGGAGACCGCCGTAGTCTCACCAAATACACAACATAGAACTACTGCTACTGCTACAGCCGGATTCATGACTTGAGACTTTTGGAAAAAGTCTCATAAAAAGTCTCATAGTCACTCCAGCTTGTGCTGAGATTTTTATGCATTTTGAGACTTGGGACTTGGGGGGGAAAAAAATCCCAGACAGAAAATAGACCATAAGAACATTTCTTAAAGGGCCAAAGCCACTATAATGAATCTGATGGGCAGCGGAGCTCCAAAATTAGACCTAGAACTGCCCCAAGGAGCCGCCTAATGATAAATAGCCCCCAATATGTATAAGTTATATTACACTTGCAAAGTGGGTCAAGAAGCAGCAGTAGTTCCTTAGGAGCATCGAAGAGAATTTTATAGGTTTCACTAAATGGCCGACCTGATGACTGGGTATGAATCCAGTTAATTGTTTTAGTTTAGGTCCCCCCTACTCCACATGATCAGGGTCCCAAACATGGGGGGTTCAACCCATTAAGCCTTGGTTATACATCAGATTGTGCCTGTAGTAGAACAGTTCGGAGTCTTGTTTGGTGAGTAGTACGTCTCACCCGAGCCCCACCATGCGCCCCATATGCGTCCTAACTTGTCCGGACATTTTCTGTGTTTGTATAGGACGACCTTCATTTGCACCTCCCACATTTGCAGTGTCGGAGGGCGGGGGGGGGGGGGGGGGGGTCATACCACGGTAGAGCAATGCACTTTCTTGCCATGAATGACAGTCCCAGAAGGCACACGAGAGACAGTCACCACAATAAGGTTTGGGAGAGAGTCTCTGATTCGCTATTGAGTCACTTTCCCATATCATGTACATAAAATCATCTTCCACGGAGCCACATCGAGGACAAGCGGAGGAAAGCACTCTCTGTACGTGTACTGGGGGGAGGTAGACCTGATGGAATATGTACAATTGCATCATACGATTATTTATGGATGGGGACACTTTCGTTGGGTTTTTCCGGCAATTTGCGCCGAATTGCTCGGGGATTTTGGGGCACGCGATCGTATTTTGGCACATCAGCGCGGCTTTTACGCGACAGAAATAAGGGGGCGTGGCCGTTATGTGTCGCAAGATAAGCACTTACATGCACCGAGGAGGAGAAGGTGAATTTGGGCGCACGACCTTAGTGAATCCCGGCAGAACCTGAATCGTCGTCGGAGAACGCGCCGCTGAATCGCGACTGGACCAAGTAAGTAAATGAGCCCCAGAGTCTCTCCTCCGAGAGTGCACAAGTTACATTTTATTTAAATTCTTATTTGGGGTTAAAAGTGGAAAAAAGCCTTTTTTTTTAGTAATTTATAGTACTTTTTTTTTTTTTTTTTGATTTTCAATTAACCCGAAATGTATAAAAATTTGTCAGCTCATCCCGAATAAGTGGCCATTGACAGCTGTTCAAGTCACGAGCAAGGATCAGTCCGGCTTAAGGCCCCTTTCACACTTGCGTTTTTCACGCGCGCGTTCTGTGCGCACTTTTGACGTGCAGAACTTGCATTGCGGGTGACGACTTTCTGGATAGTCTGCAAGTCTATGGAGATGCATCAAAAACGCAGAGGGAGGATTTACGAGATCCTCTTTTAGTGTGCGTTGGTTGTGTGTTTCCAAAATTAATTAAAAGCATATTGTAAGGAATGACTCAGACAACTGCTGATTCAAGTCTCACGTGCTACTGCCCTGGGCAAAATCAGCACTGCGCAAGTTTTATTTGTTCTATCAGTCTATATAGAAAAGTAGGAAAAAAGTAGAAAAGGAGGAGCATACAAAGCATAACATATCTTCTAGATTGGAGAGTTTTCTGCTGTCTCATGCTTGCGTCACCACAGGGCATTCCTGAAATTCCTCAGCCTCGAAGTTTTAGGTGCGGTCCACAATGCCGGCGCCATCTTAAAATGTATTTTTCTGTTATAGAACTTTTTAGGAAAATAAGACAAGTAGAAATGACAGGATTTGATCTATCACCTAGGTTTAACCTAAAAAGACATGGAAGTCCAATGCGTTTTTCACGCATCAATTTCCATAGAAAAGTTAGACCTCAGTCCTGAGTCCTTTTCATGCGCGTGAAAAACGCATTGAAATTGCATTGAAAACGCGCGTGAAAAACTGAGACACTGAACAAACTGACTGAAAAGTGATTAAAAATTTGTGTTTTTCACTGACCAAACCCTGATCTCACCCTGAGCAGACTCTGACGTGACCTGCAACGCAAGTGTGAAAGGGGCCCAAGACTAATTGTTGCTTATCCCTGCTGTTTCGTGCAATCATTTGGAAGCTGGAAACCATGTTTTTCCCTATGAACTCGAAATTAACACTATAAATGAATTCCCTATTTTGTTTTGGTTGTCTTGATATATAAAATTGTATAGTCTCGACTTTGGCAATGCTTTTTGTAGCGTAGTGGGAGATTTTTATCATATAGGGAAAGGTCATTTTATTTTTAGGAATACTTATGAATATTTTGTGTGTGTGTGTGTGTTTTTACTTTTTATGTCCCCCATGAGGTTGTAAAAGCCCCTGGGGGACACTTTCTTTTTCTCGAATTTTACTTTACACGTTTTCCCCTGTAACTGATGCATCTTATACCTGTTACTGGTGAAGCAGTAATGAACCACATCTCCCTTCTCCCTAGGGTGACCAGGTCCAGGTCCTGCCCCCGCGGCTAGCGCGGGAGCAGCAACATCTAAAGACATCGCTGCAGACTCCAGACCTGTGATATATCAATAATAGGCGGAACGGCACAGCAATGCAAAAGCAACACAAGGGCCTGTTGCATCCAAGACACTTCTGTATACAAAAAAGGAAAAGAACGATGCAAATACGTGGCCAAAATATCAAATCTTTATTAGCAATCACAAAAACATTAAAAAAAAAGATACAAAACACAATATAAAACCAATTAAAAATGTGCTACAGCCAACACAATGCTCGCTGATGGGTGAAGGACCGCAGTCCCAAACCCAGGGATAACCCCAAACACCCGCACCTCCCTCCTGTGGACAAAGCCCTAACCACTGCCGAAGTAAAAAACAGTAGCTGAATGTTAAAAAAGGTAACAAAAACACTGGTATACAATAGCTCAATGCAAATACATGCGGGCAAGACACCTTACAATGCAGATGGTTGGAGTGAGAAGGCAAATTGGAGAGGGGACCTATACGTGACTTCCTCAGGGGTAAACGATCCGCTTTCTCAGTAAAAATTTTATCACATTCATTTCATTTTTAAATGAGTTTTCTGATGTTTTTGAAGATTTTTTTTCACAGAAAAACATTTTCCACAGTCTGAACATGCAAATGGCTTCTCCCCTGTGTGAATTCTCTGGTGTACAACAAGATTTACCTTCTGAGAAAAACATGTTCCACACTCAGAACAAGAAAATGGCTTCTCCCCTGTGTGTGTTCTCTGGTGTTTAACTAACTCGCGTTTCACATGAAAAAATTTCCCACATTCCTTACACAAAAATGGCTTCTCCCCTGTGTGTATTCTCATGTGTACACGAAATTGTGAACTCTGAGCAAAACATTTCCCACATTCATTACAGGAAAATGGTTTCTCCCCTGTGTGAGTTCTCTGATGGGCAATAAGACTGGATTTCTCTCTAAAACATTTCCCACATTCATTACATGAAAATGGCTTCTCTCCTGTATGAGTTCTCTGGTGATGAATAAGACCGGGTTTCTCTCTAAAACATTTCCCACATTCATTACAGCAAAATGGTTTCTGCCCTGTGTGAGTTTTTTGATGTTTTAGAAAACCCGATTTCCATGCAAAACATTTCCCACATTCAGTACATAAAAATGGCTTCTCCCCTGTGTGCATTCTCTGATGTGCAACAAGATGTGATTTTTCGTGAAAACCTTTTCCACATTCTGAACATGTAAATGGCTTCTCAGCACTGTGAATTTTCTGGTGTTGAACAAGAATTGAATTCCTACTAAAACATTTCCCACATTCAGGACATGAAACTAGGTTCTCTCCTGTGTGAATTCTCTGGTGTTTAACAAGACGCGAATGCTTACTAAAACGTTTCCCACATTCAGTACATAAATGTGGCTTCTCCCCTGTGTGAATTCTCTGATGAACAACGAGATATGATTTCTGTCTAAAACATTTCCCACATTCAGTACATGGAAATATCTCTTGACCTTTGCGAATTCTCCGATTTTTATCAAAACTTAATTTCTGGGTAGAAAGCTTCTCACATTGTGAACTTAAAAAGTTCTTTTCCTCTGGGTGACTTGGAATGAGAAGATTTGATTGTTGACTAAACGTCTTCTTCAATTCATGATTTCCCGCCTGTGCGGAAAGATGTGATTGATTATCTTCAACACAAGGAGATGAGAGGGGACGTCCATGGAAAACTCTTGTACTTTTATGTCCTGGAAAATATAGTCAAGAAATCAAAATTGGAAGCTTCCTTTTTCCAGTCATCTATGGATAGAACACTACAAAAACACTAAAAAAACTCTAAAAAATCCCGTAACAAAAGTAATTAAATCATTAGAAACCGGATTCTTTCACTACAAGACATTAGAGCGTTGTCTAACCCAAGATTCGCCCCTTCCATCCTAAAGTCGTGCCCAGCAGCCCAGGAAAAGGGACGAAACAGATGGGAGAAGACACGACCAGCCATTTATAGAGCATTAGTAATTCCAATGTGCTGTACATGGGCTCGCAATGTATATGGGCGGGTGGATGGAGACACGAGGGGAGGAGGGGTTACAGTGTAATGTATCATGTTCAGGTTACATGTGAAGCAGCGGCATATCACCAATGTAGGCCGGTGACGTATCTCCAATGCACAACTGTGTATGGACTTACCAAAAGTCAGCAAATATAGAGGCGTTATGTACTGTAGACAGATGGGGAGGCAGTGCTGTAGAATGGAGGGGGCCCTGCAAAGTTGGGGGGAGCTGTTAGCCAAGATTAACAAATAACTTAGGGCTGGGACGGGCTTTTTAAAAATAATAAATATGTACTCACTTCCTCCGTCACTGCCGATGTCCCACACAGCGATCGGTCTCATCTGTGCATGTTTGTTTACTGGGGCACGGGAGCTTCTGGCTGGCGCAGCCACTCCCATCCAACACCACATCCTAACACTAACAACGCTGAGAGATAGGGACGAATGGACACCTCGGCTGGCCTGACCCTCCCCCATCCCTGCTACGTGCCCCTGTAAACAAACAGGGGCACGGATCAGACGGACCGTGGTGCGGGACATCAGCAGCGACGAAGAAGGTGAGTACAAGTTTTTTTTTTTTTTTTTTTTTTTTTTTTAAAAAGCCCGCCCCAGCTCAGCCTGAAGTTATTTATTAATCTTGGATAACCCTTTTAATAAGATCACTCTCTGGTCCAGGAAAAAAAAAAAAAAAAACACTAAATTTTTTTGCATAGGGTGAAATGAAAAGTAATCAGGTATAATACGGTAATCATGTGTCAGGCTTCTGGGGAAGTAAACCCCCTAAACCAGTGATGGCGAACCTTTTAGAGATCGAGTGCCCAAAATGAGACCCAAAAACACTAGCTTTTCCCAAAGTGCCAACACGGCAATTTAGTCAGTAACAAACTTATTGCTAGCAGAATCCGATCCGACCCTGTCCACACATTTTCACTCCTCAGACAGGAGCAATCAGCACAGGATGGGTCACAGGGTACTACTTGACTGCCTGAGACTGCAGGAAGATGCCATGTCTGGCAAACTCTGTGCCTGGGAAACAGCCCGAGTGCCCACAGAGAGGCCTCCGAGTGCCATCTCTGGCACCAGTGCCATAGGTTCGCCACCACTGCCCTAAACCATTGCAGACAGACGATGAAACAAGCCGACACCTGGGAACGGAGTCTAAGTGGTACCCGGTTTTCACCAGAGCCGCCGCAAAGCGGGTTGGACTGCGGCGTGGTACCACCAGGTCGTTCCACAGTTGCGACTTGTCCGCAGTGGCAGCCAAGGTTGTGGTACAAAATTGGCAGGCAGTCTCGTGGTCGGGGACAGGCAGATGGTCAAGGCAAGCGGCAACGGTTCAGGGTCTGGGACAGAGCAGGAGGTCAGGGCAGGCAGCGGAGGAGCATAAATGGGAATAGATCCGGGGTCACAACGGGGAATCCAACAACAAGCACTAGGCACAGGACAAAGCTTTCTCAACGGCATATTGCACAAAGTTCCAGCAGGGAATGCTTGGAGACACGGGCTTTATCCATATGCTGAAAAGGGCCAGCATCAATTGGCACTTAAATCTTCTGAAGCCGACGCATGCCCTAGGAGACGGGAACAGGCGCACGGCCACCGGACGGGAATCAGGAACGAGGAGAGGTAAGAGAGCGGAGGGGTCCTGGGGCACACAGAGGATCACGGGTGAGCCCGCGACCTGAGACACCCGTGACAGTACCGCCCCTCTTCAGCCTCCCCCTCTTTGGCTGGAGGAACCTTAGCAGGAGACTGCGGTTCAAAATATTAACCACGGGTTCTCAGAATCTCTCCTCCGGCCCGAACCCCTTCCAGTCAACCAAGAAGAACCGCTTACCTTTCACTGTATACATATGTAGGACCTCCCTTATCTCGCAGACGTCTGTGTAGTCAGCCTCAAGAGCAGGAACTTGCCGGAAGAAGCGGTTCAGGATGATAGGCTTGAGTAAACAGACATGGAAGGAGTTTGGGATGTGCATGGTGGGAGAAAGGCACAACTTGTATGCTGGATTGATGCAAGTGAGCAACTCGAAGGGACCCAGGAAACGAGGACCAAGTTTATAACCAGGGATCTTTAGTCAGACATACCTGGAGAAAACCATACTTTGTCACCTCGAGAGAAGACAGGAGGAGACTTGCGTTTCTTATATGCCTGGAGCTTGGTCCGAGCAGAAGCCTTTAGCAGGGAAAGGCGAGTCTGCTCCCAAATGGACTTTAGATCCTGTACCAATTCTTCAACTGCAGGGACATCTGAGGACACAGGTAGAGGAAGAGGAGGGCATGGATGCAGTCAATAGTTGATGAAGAAAGGTGCTGAGCTGGCAGAAGCAGAGTGTAGGGAATTATAGGAAAACTCTGGCTGTAACAACAGAGTGGATCAGACGTGCCAAAACAAAATGGTGAAGATAGCAGCCAAGAGTCTGGTTTACTCTTTCCACTTGACCATTAGACTGTGGGTCATAGGCGGAAGAGAAGTCCAGCTTTACTTGTAGCTGGTTACACAGAGAACGCCAGAATTTGGAGACAAATTGAACCCCTCGATCTGAAACAATGTGCTGGGGAGTCCATGGAGCCGGAAGATGTGATGGAAGAAGAGACCGGCAAAACGTGGAGAAGAAGGCAGACCTGGAAGAGGCCGGAAGGTCAGTGATGAAGTCCGTAGCCACGTGAGACTGTGGGGAAGCTGGGTATCGGCAACAGCAGGAGACCAGCAGGCTTGAGACGGGATGGCTTATTCCAGGCACAGGAAGCGCAGCAAGCCACAAAGTCCCGAACATCCTTGACCAGATCTGGCCGTCAGTTGAATTGGGACACGAGTGCTAGGTCTTGCCAGGAGGTAGTTGACGAAGATCCACCGGAGCAGTAACAACCAGCTGTTCAGGAGAAATAATGTGCCGAGGAGCTGGTTCCTCTCCTATGACATCAGAGGCACGGGCCTCAGAGGCATCAGCCTTGATATTCTTCTCAGCAGGACGGAAATGGATCAGGAGGTTGAAGCGTGAGAAGAGGAGAGACCAACAGGCTTGCCTAGGGTTGAGATGTTGGGCTGTCTGGAGATGCAGGAGATTTTTATGGTCTGTAAATATGAAGATGGTGAGCTCCCTCCAGAATATATCGCCATTCTTTCAGGGCAAGTTTGATGGCCAGAAGTTCACCATCTCCTATGGAGTAATTCCTTTTTGAATCGGAAAAAGTCTTAGAGAAAAATCCGCAAGTGAGAGTTTGGCCTTTAGGCCCTTTCTGGGTGAGCACTGTCTCTGCACCCACGGAGGACACATCAACTTCCAGATGAAAAGGCTTTTCTGTATCAGGCCTAGTGAGAACTGGGGCTGAGGCAAAGGCGGATTTCAGCCTTGAAAAGGATTCTTGAGCCGCCGAAGACAATAGGCGGGGGTTAGCGCAACGATGGGGGGATACAAGAATGGAGAAATGCCAATAATAGTTTGCAAAGCCCAGGATCCTCTGTATGGCACGTAGACCCAGCAGATTGCTTGGCAGGATCCATCTGGAGGTCTTTGTCAGAGATAATATAGCCGAGAAAAGGAAGACTCCTCTGGAAAAATTGACATTTCTCAAGTTTGGTGTAGAGGCGGTTGGCCCGGAGACGTCCAAGAACTTGCCATACATGGTACTGGAGGGACTCAAGGTCCAGGGAAAATACCAGAATGTCGTTTAAGATAGACTACAAACACAAGTATACAGCACATCCCTGTAGATGTCATTGACAAATTCTTGACAAAAACGGCAGGCGTGTTACACAGTCCAAACGGCATCACCAAGTACTCAAAATGTCCATCACACGTGTCAAAAGCAGTCTTCCACTTGACACCTTTGGGGATCCAGTTGTGGTTGTATGCTCCACGGAGGTCCATCTTGGTGAAAACCTTGGAGCCGCGCAGGCGGTGGAAGACCTTGTTAAGACTGCAATAGTCAATGATACATCCTTCTGCCTCACGAAAAAGAAGCCTGCACCAGCCAGAGAGGAGGACTTACGTATAAACCCCCTCTGCAGGTTCTCTTGGATATACTGAGACACAGCAGCGGCCTCGGGAACGGAGAGAGGATACAACCGATCCAGGGGAGGAGAGGCAACCAGCAGGAGATCCACAGGGCAGTTGTAGGGACAGTGCGGTGGCAAAATCTCTGTTTGCTTCTTGGAGACAACATCAGCAAAGTTCTGATAACAAGTTGGCAGACCTTCCAAATACAGGTACAGTGAGAAGTGCCACCATGCAGTGAGAGGGACACTAGTCCCCAAAGCAGAATCTCCCGTCTTCCAGTTAAAGACAGGTGCGTAGAGATGCAGCCATGAAGGCCCAGCAGGAGAGACTAGGTAGAGCGTGGCAGTATGTAGAATGACAGTCTGAAGGACCACAGGGATGTGGTGCAGGGAGACCAGAGCGGCATCCACGAAGTTCCCCACAGAACTGGAGTCCAAGTAAGCAAGGCCTGGAACTGGGTGCCAAAGCTGAGGAGGAATAGTCAGGCATGGAGAAGCTTTGCTCACACCTAGGGATGCAGCCAAGGTTGTGGTACAAAATTGGCAGGCAATCTCGTGGTCGGGGACAGGCAGATGGTCAAGGCAAGCGGCAACGGTTCAGGGTCTGGGACAGAGCAGGAGGTCAGGGCAGGCAGCGGAGGAGCATAAATGGGAATAGATTCGGGGTCACAACAGGGAATCCAATAACAACCACTAGGCACAGAACAAAGCTTTCTCAACGGCATATTGCACAAAGTTCCAGCAGGGAATGCTTGGAGGCGCTTAAATCTTCTGAAGCCGACACGTGCCCTAGGAGACGGGAACAGGTGCGCACGGCCACCGGATGGGAATCAGGAACGAGGAGAGGTATGACAGAGCGGAGGAGCACTGGGGCACACAGAGTATTACGGGTGAGCCCGCGACCTGAGAAACCCGTGACAGTACCGCCCCTCTTCAGCCTCCCCCTCTTCTTTGGCTGGAGGAACCTTAGCAGGAGACTGCGCTTCAGAATATTCATAGTTTATACGGTTGAAAATATCCACGGGTTCTCAGAATCTCTCCTCCGGCCCGAACCCCTTCCAGTCAACCAAGAAGAACCGCTTACCTTTCACCGTCTACATATGTAGGTGGCAAAATCTCTGTTTGCTTCTTGGAGACAACATCAGCAAAGTCCCGATAACAAGTTGGCAGACCTTCCAAATACAGGTACAGTGAGAAGCGCCACCATGCAGTGAGAGGGACACTCTAGTCCCCAAAGCAGAATCTCCCATCTTCCAGTTAAAGACAGGTGCGTAGAGCTGCAGCCATGGAAGGCCCAGCAGGAGAGACGAGGTAGAGCGTGGCAATATGTAGAAGGACAGTCTGAAAGACCACAGGGATGTGGTGCAGGGAGACCAGAGCGGTATCCACGAAGTTCCCCACAGAACTGGAGTCCAAGTAAGCAAGGCCTGGAACTGGGTGCGGGTGCCAAAGCTGAGGAGGAATAGTCAGGAATGGAGAAGCTTTGCTCACACCTAGGGACGCTTCTCCTAAGAACCCTAGGTGCTGGCATTTCCCAGATGTTGGGGACAGGACAAGTCCCAATGAAGTGCTCCGGACTGGCACAGTACAGGCAAAGATTCTCCTGGACGACGTTCCTGGAAGAAGAGTCGGGCTTTGTCCACCTGCATAGGCTCCTCCACAGACGTTAGAGCCGTAGGCTGGAGCGGCCTTTGGAAGACAAGTGCCAAGCGAGGTAGACATCAAACCCAGGCTTGCGGATGATCAAGACGTAACTCCTCTGTGAGCTCCATAAAGCGGATGTCGATCCGAGTGGCCAGGAGGCAGGAAAGCGTGCACGGCCGCCGGACAGGAATCAGGAGAGGTAATACAGAGCGGAGGGACACCTGGGCACACCAAGGATCATGGGTGATATCATGTGTATGGTCTTAGGAGGGTTTCATTATTAATTTGTATGATTTTTTTTTGCATTGGCATTTATTCAGTATTAGTACTATAATTCAGTATTTAGTCCGATGCAGAGGCAATGGTAGCAGTTATGCTGTGGTGATTATATCTGGGTCTTGTACAGATGGATCTGCGTCTTGGGGTTTTTTCAGTAACAGTAGGGCAGTAATATTAATCATTATGGGGCTAGATATTATAGGTAATATTTGTCTTTTATAGAAGTTTTTTTAAATTTAGAAACAAGCTTTGTTCAGTATCTGTCTGTATATATGTATACCAGTAGTGGGATGACGGTAGAATATGGAAATGAAGATGAGAAATGAGGAAAGAGATAGATTAGCTGGCAGCAGAGTGAAGGATGGATTGGAGGGGAGTTACAGGTCTAAGATCACGGAGAATAAGCTGCAGAAGACCAAGTGGGAGATGATGAGGGCATGGACTTGTCATTTTATAGACCCCGCTTGAGGATCGGATATGAGAGAGGTTCTTGAGGTGGCAGGTTGTAGTGAGGACCTGAAGAAGAGGGGAAGAAGAAAGGCAGCAGAGCCTTCTGGGACCAGGGAGAGTGTGGAGCTATTAATAGCGATGGATGGGTTTGGGGAGAGGAAGGTGTTACATGGAGGAAAGACTACATGATCCATCTCACTTTCAGGAGAAAAAGGAGGATATGGCTGATAGACCCTCTGGTTAGACTGGAGGAGATGTCAGGAACACAGATATAGTTCTAGGTGTCTGTCGCATAGGAGGGGAGGGGATGATTTATTGTCCTGGGCCACATGTGTAAATGGAGAAGAGTCCAAGGACAGAGCTTGGTGGGACATCAAGAGGGGGTGAGGAGGTGTTGTGAGAGCGATAGACAGTGAAGGTGTTCAAGGAACAGATGGATAATAGTTTGAAACTGTTGACCCTTCTCTCCTGCTGCAAAGTCAAAGGACAGATTAAGATGGAGCAGAGCAGAGTAATGATGTTGGGCTTTAGCAGACAGGAGTTCATTAGAGATTTTGGTCAGGACAGACTTAGTGGAGGGATCTGGTCAGAAACCAGATTGTAATTTGTGAGAGTTGGATGAAATAAGTTTTGGAGTATCGTCCCAGGTGTATAAATGTCTTTAACCTGATGTGTCTGTTACCCACCCCTGAAGAATAGGATATATCTCCCTTCAACCGTTTCTGAGTCATAGAACCTATAGAACCCCGAAAGGGCTGCATACGTTGGGGATACAGCCCACAATGGGATCAAGAAAATGCACACCTGCTGCATATGTTGTGGGAATGTCCCCGTTTGGGCACATTCCAGAGGGAGGTTTTGGATTTCATTAAGACTGTATCAAGGGAGGAAACTCATTGCGTATCACTGGATGCAGGCTGCTCCCCCTACTAAGCAAGAATAAATACCATTTAGTGCTCGAGTATAAGCCAAATTTTTCGGCCGAGCATGAAGACCTGAAGAAGACCGATGGACTCGACTGAAGCCCCAATGTCCATTATATACCTGTACATGGACCCCGATATTCTCAAAATATTCCATCATAAACTCCAGAATATCCACTGAAGACTGTAAATTTAACCAAACACCACAATGTTATAATGTGGGATAAGATGTTACTTTATGCGGTTCAGGTTCTGTCTCTTGGACATTGAATATGTTCTACCTTTGACTAATAGAATCAGAGTAAAAAAAAAAAAAATTGGATGTGTGATCCATTGAACTGCTATGTGTCAGAGCCCTTGTGCAAGTGCAACGTGATTGTGGGCAAGGGGCCCAAACCTGGGACATCTCCTACACTGACCGTGGCCTCTCTTGGATCTCCTCATACCTCTCCAACCAGACGTTCAGTGTCTATCACTCTCACACCACCTCTTTACCTCGCCCCCTCTCTGTTGGCGTCCCTCAGGGCTCTGTCCTGGGTCCCCTGCTCTTTACCCTCTACACCTCTGGCCTGGGACACCCGATTAAGTCCTATGGCTTCCAATACCTGTGCAGACGACACACATATCTATCTTACTGGTCCAGATATCTCCTCTCTTCTAGCCAGATTTCCAGAGTGTCTATCAACCATATCCTCCATTTTCTCTTCTCATTTCCTAAAACGTAACATGGACATAATCTTTTCTCCACCTAACACCTCCTCCCACCAAACCTCACGGTCACTATTCATGGCTCCACACTCTCCACAGTCCCTTAAGTCCACTGCCTTCATCCATCAAGCCTCGCTTGGACTACTGCAGCACTCTTCTCTGTGGTCTCCCAGATTACTCTGTAACGCTCTCCAATCCATCATAAACTCTGCTGCCCGGCTCATCCATCTGTCTCCTCGCTTCTCCTCTACCTCTCCGCCAGTCTCTCCACTGGTTACACAATGTACAACAAATTCAATTTAACTAACCACACCCTGTCCCCTCCTTATATCTCTGACCTAATGAACCGATACCGTCCCACACATAATCTATGTTCTTCACAGGACCTTCAGCTTCACTCTATTACCATCCGCTCTTCTCACAACCATCTCCAGGACTTCCCCGTGCCTCTCCCATACTCTGGACCTCTCTCCCAAAATGTGACAGACTGTCCCCCACCGTCAAGCGTAACCTGAAAACCCACCTGTTCAGGATCTACAACACACAATAACTGCTCCCTCACCTCATGTCTCCACCTTCCGTCCCATATAGATTGTGAGCCCTCACAGGCAGGGTCCTCCCACTTGTCTCCTGATCTCTCTAGCTTTGTACTTGCATTTGTTCTTGTCTTAATGTAATGTATGTGACCCCCTTACTGATTGTACAGCCCCAGGGAATTAATGGTGCTCTATAAATGAATGATCAAAGGAATAACCCACAAGATACATGAAAGGCTCTTACCCTCCTCTGTCACTGATGAGGGGATTTCCTCTCCGCTCCTCCTTCCACCACAACTTTCCTGGAAAGATCCAACATGAAGGACCTGAGAAAACAAGGAAATGTCTCCAGAGATTCTCTTATATCCAAGTGATGGACAGAAACCTCCAGAACCAGGAACTAAGGGGAATAATCTCCTGCAGGAGGAGACGGGATCCACATTCACCCCAATATTTTACACATCAACATCAATGTTCCGGTTATATTACTGCATAACCCGATGTGACCCGATCCTGAGGTGGAGACTCATGGACACCAGGGAGAAGATTATTCACTTCTCCTGCTCTTCTACCATTTGTAGTTATGTCCGACCAACATCTCCCCATAGACCCTCCACCCACTGCTGCAGGAGAAGGTAAGTAGCTTCATTACATCCATCTATAGAGGATTCACAGGAACCTCAGCTCCACCTACCTGATGATCCAGTGGGACGTTCTCCTCCGGCTCCTCTTTAATATCTCGGGAATCTCCAGGACGGGGACATCGCTCCGGTTCCTCTTTAATATCTCGGGAATCTCCAGGACGGGGACATCGCTCCGGTTCCTCTTTAATATCTCGGGAATCTCCAGGACGGGGACATCGCTCCGGTTCCTCTTTAATATCTCGGGAATCTCCAGGACGGGGACATCGCTCCGGTTCCTCTTTAATATCTCGGGAATCTCCAGGACGGGGACATCGCTCCGGTTCCTCTTTAATATCTCGGGAATCTCCAGGACTGGGACATCTCTCTGGTGGATTTCTCTGACTGGATCCATCTATAGGAAATATACACAGTGACTGATACATTGGGTCATTTACTAAGGGCCCGATTCGCATTTTCCCGATGCGTTACCCGAATATTTCCGATTTGCAGCAAATTCCCCTGAATTGCCCCAGGTTTTTGGCGCATGCGATCGGATTGTGGCACATCATCGCCGGCATGCACGCGACAGAAATCGGAGGGCTTGGCTGAACGAAAACCTGACGGATTCAGAGAAATCACCGCCTGGACACACGCTTACCTTCACCCAGCAATGGATCGTGGACTCCCGCAGACCTCGGCGGACTTCAGCGCAGCAGCAACACCTGGTGGACGTCGGAGGAACTGCCTTAGTGAATCGCCGGAAGACCCAAATCCACCGCAGAGAACGTGCCGCTGGATCGCGAATGGGCCGGGTAAGTAAATCTGCCCCAATGTCTACATGTGATGATGAGATGATGGAGGAGTCTAGGTGACCTCACACAGGCTCGGACTGGCCTGCCGGGATACTGGTCAAAACCGGTGGGCCCTTATCATAAGGCACCATCTCCTACCTATGTCTGGGAGCAGGCACATTCAGCTGAGGCTGGAGGAGGGG
The DNA here is from genome assembly GCF_040894005.1 of Engystomops pustulosus. NCBI lineage: Eukaryota > Metazoa > Chordata > Amphibia > Anura > Leptodactylidae > Engystomops > Engystomops pustulosus. The sequence continues at coordinate 9,392,359 of NC_092412.1, read as the reverse complement.
GATGGCAGGGGGGGGGGGGGACTATGACGTCCTGCAGGAGGGAGAGACAGGTTCTCTGCTCTTCTCACAGCAGCGCTGGGGCAGTGAGTAAGACATTTCCTCCTCCCTGCACTGAGCACCTCAGCCCCTGCGTCACTGCAGGAGAACATGGCCACTGATTCACTGGAGGAGCAGACAGTGAGCTGTCACTAATTACAGACCAGAGGACGTGGGCCCTCAGGTGCGCAGGAGCTCAGGATGGATGAGGAGCTGCTGCTGAGTGTCCTCTCCCTGGCACAGCACAGGCTGCCCTCATGTGCAGTAGCTCAGGATGGATGAGGAGCTGCGGCTGGAGCGTCCTCCCCCTGGCACAGCACAGGCTGCACTCATGTGCAGTAGCTCAGGATGGATGAGGAGCTGCGGCTGAGGCGTCATCCCCTTGGCACAGCACAGGCTGCTCTCATGTGCAGGAGCTCAGGATGGATGAGGAGCTGATGCCGAGTGTCCTCCCCCTGGCACAGCACAGGCTGCTCTCATGTGCAGGAGCTCAGGATGGATGAGGAGCTGATGCTGAGTGTCCTCCCCCTGGCACAGCACAGGCTTCCCTCGTGCAGTAGCTCAGGATGGATGAGGAGCTGCGGCTGGAGCGTCCTCCCCCTGGCACAGCACAGGCTGCCCTCATGTACACAGGATGGATGAGGAGCTGCGGCTGGAGTGTCCTCCCCCTGGCACAGCACAGGCTGCCCTCATGTGCAGGAGCTCAGGATGGATGAGGAGCTGCGGCTGAGGCGTCATCCCCTTGGCACAGCACAGGCTGCTCTCATGTGCAGTAGCTCAGGATGGATGAGGAGCTGCGGCTGGAGTGTCCTCCCCCTGGCACAGCACAGGCTGCACTCATGTGCAATAGCTCAGGATGGATGAGGAGCTGCGGCTGAGGCGTCATCCCCTTGGCACAGCACAGGCTGCTCTCATGTGCAGGAGCTCAGGATGGATGAGGAGCTGCGGCTGAGGCGTCATCCCCTTGGCACAGCACAGGCTGCTCTCATGTGCAGGAGCTCAGGATGAATGAGGAGCTGCGGCTGAGGCGTCATCCCCTTGGCACAGCACAGGCTGCTCTCATGTGCAGTAGCTCAGGATGGATGAGGAGCTGCGGCTGGAGTGTCCTCCCCCTGGCACAGCACAGGCTGCTCTCATGTACACAGGATGGATGAGGAGCTGCGGCTGGAGTGTCCTCCCCCTGGCACAGCACAGGCTGCCCTCATGTGCAGGAGCTCAGGATGGATGAGGAGCTGCGGCTGGAGTGTCCTCCCCCTGGCACAGCACAGGCTGCCCTCATGTGCAGTAGCTCAGGATGGATGAAGAGCTGCGGCTGGAGCGTCCTCCCCCTGGCACAGCACAGGCTGCACTCATGTGCAGTAGCTCAGGATGGATGAGGAGCTGCGGCTGAGGCATCATCCCCTTGGCACAGCACAGGCTGCTCTCATGTGCAGGAGCTCAGGATGGATGAGGAGCTGCGGCTGAGGCGTCATCCCCTTGGCACAGCACAGGCTGCTCTCATGTGCAGGAGCTCAGGATGGATGAGGAGCTGATGCTGAGTGTCCTCCCCCTGGCACAGCACAGGCTGCCCTCGTGCAGTAGCTCAGGATGGATGAGGAGCTGCGGCTGGAGAGTCCTCCCCCTGGCACAGCACAGGCTGCCCTCATGTGCACAGGATGGATGAGGAGCTGCGGCTGGAGTGTCCTCCCCCTGGCACAGCACAGGCTGCCCTCATGTGCAGGAGCTCAGGATGGATGAGGAGCTGCTGCTGGAGCGTCCTCCCCCTGGCACAGCACAGGCTGCCCTCATGTGCAGGAGCTCAGGATGGATGAGGAGCTGCGGCTGGAGCGTCCTCCCCCTGGCACAGCACAGGCTGCCCTCATGTGCAGGAGCTCAGGATGGATGAGGAGCTGCTGCTGGAGCGTCCTCCCCCTGGCACAGCACAGGCTGCCCTCATGTGCAGGAGCTCAGGATGGATCAGGAGCTGATGCTGGAGCGTCCTCCCCCTGGCACAGCACAGGCTGCTCTCATGTGCAGGAGCTCAGGATCGATGAGGAGCTGATGCTGAGTGTCCTCCCCCTGGCACAGCACAGGCTGCCCTCATGTGCAGGAGCTCAGGATGGATGAGGAGCTGCGGCTGGAGTGTCCTCCCCCTGGCACAGCACAGGCTGCTCTCATGTGCAGTAGCTCAGGATGGATGAGGAGCTGCGGCTGAGGCATCATCCCCTTGGCACAGCATAGGCTGCCCTCATGTGCAGGAGCTCAGGATGGATGAGGAGCTGATGCTGGAGCGTCCTCCCCCTGGCACAGCACAGGCTGCTCTCATGTGCAGGAGCTCAGGATGGATCAGGAGCTGATGCTGGAGCGTCCTCCCCCTGGCACAGCACAGGCTGCTCTCATGTGCAGGAGCTCAGGATCGATGAGGAGCTGATGCTGAGTGTCCTCCCCCTGGCACAGCACAGGCTGCCCTCATGTGCAGGAGCTCAGGATGGATGAGGAGCTGCTGCTCCCCCCATGATGGCTTCCAGCACAAGAAAAAGGTACAAAATAAAAGTGCATCACATTTACACACACACAGTGCAGCTCATTACACACCGCAGCCTCAGTATTACCAGCATACCCCGCGTTACATGTGACCTCAGCCTCAGTATTACCAGCATACCCCGCGTTACGTGTGACCACAGCCTCAGTATTACCAGCATACCCCGCGTTACGTGTGACCGCAGCCTCAGTATTACCAGCATACCCCGCGTTACGTGTGACCGCAGCCTCAGGGCGCGTTCACACGTTGCGCTTTGACCTGCGTTTTCATTGCGTTTGAAACGCATATACAACAGCTGAGGAGGGGTGATTTGCCTAATTACATCACTGTTTACAAAATTTCTATTTACAAAATGCTTCGTAAACGTGATGTTAACACATGCGTTAACAACGTGCTAACGCATGCATTTTGTTAACTTATGCGTTAACATTGCATTTACAAACGTAAACAGTAATGTAATTAGGCAAATCACCTCTCATCAGCTGTTGTATATGCGTTTCAAACGCAATGAAAACGCGACCAAAACGCAACGTGTGAATGCGGCCTCAGTATTACCAGCATACCCCGCATTACATATGACCGCAGCCTCAGTATTACCAGCATACCCCGCGTTACATATGACCGCAGCCTCAGTATTACCAGCATACCCCGCATTACATATGACCGCAGCCTCAGTATTACCAGCATACCCCGCGTTACATATGACCGCAGCCTCAGTATTACCAGCATACCCCGCGTTACATATGACCCCAGCCTCAGTATTACCAGTATGTTCCGTGTGACCGCAGCCTCAGTATTACCAACATACCCCGCGTTACGTGTGACCACAGCCTCAGTATTACCAGCATACCCCGGGTTACATATGACCGCAGCCTCAGTATTACCAGCATACCCCGCATTACATATGACCGCAGCCTCAGTATTACCAGCATACCCCCACGTTACATATGACCGCAGCCTCAGTATTACCAGCATACCCCGCGTTACATGTGACCCCAGCCTCAGTATTACCAGTATGTTCCGTGTGACCGCAGCCTCAGTATTACCAGCATACCCCGCGTTACGTGTGACCGCAGCCTCAGTATTACCAGCATACCCTGCGTTACGCAGCCTCATTATTACCCCCCCCCCACCTGTCATGGTGTCCAAATTGCAGATTCATCACCATTTCAATGCACTGAAAACCTCGGCTCCTCCAGCTCCATACAAAGTTTCAAAAAGTAAGAGGTGCGTGAAAGTTGTGAAACCGAGCCTGTAATAAAAATAATGCAACTTTTTTTGTCATTTATACCACATTTGGAATTTTTCTCCAGCTTCCTACTACACTGCATAGAATATTAACCCTTAAAGGGTTAAAGGCCAGACCATTTTCACCTTTGATTTTCCATTTTTACCTCCCAGTCTTTATAAATCCATAACTGTGTTATTTCCATGTACAGAGCTGTATGAGGCTTGATTTCTGCATAACAAATTGTCCTTCCTAGTGATGGTATTTAATATTCTATACCGTGTACTGGAAAGCGGGAAAAAATCCCAATGCGGTAAAATTGACCAAAAAAAAAAAAAAAACGTACTTGTGCCATTTTCTTGTGGACTACGTATGTACGGCTTTCACTGTGCGCCCCAAATCATACCTCCCCTTAATGCCTTGGGTAAGTGTGATCACGAGGACACCAAATTCATTAAGATTTTATTCAGTTTTTATATTAAAAAATGAAAACCTTTGGTACAAAGAAAAAAATGTCTTAAAGGGGTTTTCCCACGAAGACAAGTTAGGCCCTATCCACAGGCAGATAACAAGCGTCAGGCCCCAGGCACACGTTGCAGTTCTTGATCTGTTTTAATTGAAATCGCAACAGGGGAGGGGCTCATTCCCGAACAAAAGTGTTTCAGTAGAATCTCACATGTGCTCTGGCAAAGCCCCTCCCTTGTGCGGTTTCCAAAACTCATCAAAAAACAAAAAGTGTGCATGGGGCCTGAGGCCGCGGTCACACGTACTGCTAGGCGTCTGTTCATAACGCGACGCTAGCGCACAGGGGGAGGTCCTCGGCCCAAACGCACATGCGTTTCCAGGGAAGCGCATGCGCTTCTCTGGAAACGCATGTGCGTTCAGGCCGAGGAACATTCCCTGTGCGCTAGCGTTGCGTTATGAACGGACGCCTAGCGGATCGTGTGACCACGGCCTGAGGCTTGTTTTCTGCAGGATTGTTGTACACGTCCTCATTCACTTCTGTGGGCTCCTGCACATGGCTGTGAATATCACAGCCCTGTTTATGAGCCGACTGCCTGAGCTGCAATAGACAGAGCAGGTCCTAACCATGTTTGTGGTTCAGGCTATTACTATGTACATCCCGATGACAAGCCACCCTCATACAACATCCCATGGGACCATTGTTTGCATCCCAAGAACTGCACAAGTGTAGCGTGCAGGAAGCCTGAGGCTGCGTTCACACGTTGCGGTTTTTTTTGTTGTGGAAACTTAAAGTTTGTCTCCTGAACGGCAAAAAGACCTGCAATCAAATGGAAGATCAAACGATCGTCTCAACGAACAAGCATTGAATATGCAACAAAAAACGCAATGTGTGAACATGGCCACAGGCGGCATTCACACCTCGCATTTCCAGCAATGAAAATATACAAGGGGGCGGCTCACACGTAGCCATGAAGCAGCAGCTGGTGGTGGGCCCCCAGAATTAATTTCACTGGTGGGCCCTTGGCACCCCAGTCCGACCCTGACCTCACACCTGCTCTGTCCTCCATAATCAGGAAGGTCTCCTCTTACCTGGTGATGTGAGGGGCTGGTGGTCCTCCATCATGATGTCCTTGTACTGGTCCTTGTGTCCTTCTATATACTCCCACTCCTCCATGGAGAAATAGACAGTGACGTCCTGACACCTTATAGGAACCTGACACCCACAATGACACAGTCACCACCCAGACACCTCCCTTGTCTGGGTGATGTCCAGAGCATACAATAAGCAAGGCCTTTTTGCTCACTATCCACTAGTCATGTGACCTGGGAGTGTGATGTCACTGGGGGGCGGGGCAGGTGTCTGTGATGATGTCATACATCATGTGATCAGTGTGGGCGGGGCGCTGGTTATGAGGAGGGAAACTGATGAGAGGAAGTTCTTGTCTCGTTGGGGCACATTTACTTACCCGTCCGACTCCACTGCCCTGAGCTGAGAATCACTAAGATCGGGCTGGCGACACAATTTTAACCCCTTCAGGCCTCTTTTGGCCTTTAGGACGCGGCCCCATTTTTCTGATCTGTGTCACTATAAGTGGTTATGGCTTTGGGACGCTATGAGATATCCGGGGGATTGTGAGATTGTTTTCTCGTGACACATTGTACTTCACATTAGTTTGGATGAAATCTTTTGCGTTTAGTTATGAAAAAAAACTAAATTTGGCAAAAATTTTGAAAAATTCTTTATTTTCAACGTTCTAAATTCTCTACTTTTGATGCAGATAGTCACAGCACCCAAATAACTTCATAACTTCCTTTTCCCACACGTCTGCTTTATGTTGGATGGTTTTTTAAGATTCCACATATTTTACCTGAATGTTATGAGGCGCAGAATTTGGGGCCATTTTTAAAATTTCTGGGAAAAAATCTAATATTTAGATGGACCTGCTCAACTTCTAGACTGTGAGAGGCCTAAATAATAGCGAGACTCATAAATGACTCCATTATGGAAACTACACCCCTCATTTTAGCATCACCGATTTGCATATGCATATCATTTTTTTATTTTTCTGCTGGCAAATCTGGTTATGGGCTTATTTTTCGCGAGAGCAGTTGTTCAATTTAGTGCTCTTAGAGTGCGTAACATTTTTTAAATCACTTTTTAGAGCATTTTTTATAGGGTATTTATCTAAAAATTATCTTTTTTCGGAACGTTTTTGCGTTTTTTTCCCCTGGCGTTTACCGTGCAGGTCCAGTAACGATTCTGTTTTATTATACAGATTGTTATGGACGCGGTAATACCAAATATGTGGCGGTTTTTTGTGTTTGTGTTTTTTATAGTTTATTAAGTGTTTTTATGGGAAATATTTTAGGGGCTTATATTTTTATGTATTTCTTTTTTATTTATTCTAATGTTTATACTTTACTGTTTTTCACTTTTTTTTACTTTTCCATACTTGAACTTGAACCAGCGATGCTCTGATACACTGCTCTACAATACTTCTTCATCGTAGAGCAGTGTACACGGTCTGGCAGTGCAGGCGCATGCGCAGACAGTTTACAGTCAGACCCGGAAGGGATCTGACTGCCAGGGTCACCGGGCAGCCCCGGAGCACCCGCCAGACTACGGGGCTGCCCAGAAGAGGATCGCATCCCCAGGTAAGTGGCACGGGGGATCCGATCCATAGCAGAAACACCCTTACACAGCACAGCATAGTAGTACAGTATAGAACATGAGGGGCAGCAGTGCAGTATAGAGCATGAGGAGCAGCAGTACAGTATAAAGCATGAAGGGCAGCGATACAGTATAGAGCATGAGGAGCAGCAGTGGAGTATACTGCAGGAGGAGCAGCAGAACAGTATAGAGCATGAGGGGCAGCAGTGCAGTATACTGCAGGAGGAGCAGCAGAACAGTATACTGCAGGAGGAGCAGCAGTACAGTATAGAGCATGAAGGGCAGCAGTACAGTATAGAGCATGAGGAGGAGCAGCACAGTATAGAGCATGCAGGGTATCAGTACAGTATAGAGCATGAAGGGCAGCAGTACAATATAGAGCATGAGGAGCAGCAGCACAGTATAGAGCAGGGGGGCAGCAGTACAATATAAAGCAGGAGGTGCAGCAGTACAGTATAGAGCACGAGGAGCAGCAGTACAGTATAGAGCATGAGGGGCAGCAGCACAGTATAGAGCAGGAGGGGTAGCAGTACAGTATAGAGCAGGAGTGGCAGCAGTACAGTATAGAGTACAGGGTGAGGCGCAGCAGTACAGTATAGAGCATGAGGGGCAGCAGTACAGTATAGAGCATGAGGGGCAGCAGCACAGTATAGAGCAGGAGGGGTAGCAGTACAGTATAGAGCAGGAGTGGCAGCAGTACAGTATAGAGTACAGGGTGAGGCGCAGCAGTACAGTATAGAGCATGAGGGGCAGCAGTACAGTATAGAGCATGAGGGGCAGCAGTACAGTATAGAGCAGGAGGAGCAGCAGAACAGTATAGAGCATGAGGGGCAGCAGTACAGTATAGAGCATGAGGGGCAGCAGTACAGTATAGAGCATGAGGGGCAGCAGTACAGTTTAGAACATGAGGGGCAGCAGTACAATATAGAGCATGAGGGGCAGCAGTACAGTATAGAGCATGATTGTCCCTTCCTCTCCATATAAAAAAATGTTGTGGGATTTCTTCGGTGCCGGCGTCTTCCCTCTGAGTGTCGCCGGGGATGTGAGGTGAAGGTGGGGAGAGCTGTGGGGGGGCAGTGTTAGGCCTCATTCACACGTGGCATGCCCGCCGTGTGCTGGAGAGGAGGTGACCCCTCCTCCCTCCATAGGAAATAGTGGCGCATGGGCGCACACCAGGGAGAAGATAGAACATGTTCTATCTTTTCCTGCTGTGCGGCGCGGAATGGTGCCACACACGTGGCACCGTACCACTACCAGGCGGCCATTGCCATCTATGGGGACGTATGTGGGTATGCAGACAGTCGTGTGAATGAGCCCTTAGGGGGAGAAGTAGGATGACAGAGGATGGAGACAGAGAGGATGATGGGAAAGTGCAGAACATAAGATGTCTGTGTGGTGACCCCTCAGCAGCTCGGCAGGGAGAGGAGACATGGTGGTCTGGGCCTAGGGAGCGATGTAACTACAATGTGGGGACGATTCCTCTGTAGTCACTTGATGTGGGGGATTAATGGAGCTTGTGTTTCCTGTAGTTTAGTGCAATCTCTTCTGGATGATTGTACTGAAAATGCAGGCCCAGTGTTTCTACAATTACTGGATCGTGACTTGTTTCTTTTTCTGGCAGAAGTAGCTGCTCCCTGAAAGTACAGCACAAGATGGACGCCACAAGGTCCCTGATAAGGGTGATGGCACACGTTGCGTTTTGAATGAGTTTTTAAGCAGTCCGTAAAAAATGCATTCGTTTTTGACCAGTTTGAATTAGGATAATTGGTCAAACCTGTCAAAAACAGATGCGTATGTAGCTGTGTTACTGGGGGCTAGGCGGCTGTATGTAGCAGTGTTACTGGGGGCTAGGCGGCTGTATGTAGCTGTGTTACTGGGGGTGAGGCGACTGTATGTAGCTGTGTTACTGGGGATGAGGTTGCTGTATGTAGCGGTGTTACTGGGGGTGAGGCGACTGTATGTAGCTGTGTTACTGGGGATGAGGTTGCTGTATGTAGCGGTGTTACTGGGGAGAGGCGACTGTATGTAGCTGTGTTACTGGGGGTGAGGCGACTGTATGTAGCTGTGTTACTGGGGATGAGGTTGCTGTATGTAGCGGTGTTACTGGGGAGAGGCGACTGTATGTAGCTGTGTTACTGGGGGCGAGGCGGCTGTGTGTAGCTGTGTTACTGGGGGCGAGGCGGCTGTGTGTAGCTGTGTTATTGGGTATGAGGCGGCTGTATGTAGCTGTGTTACTGGGGCGGAGGCGGCTGTATGTAGATGTGTTACTAGGGGGAGGCGGCTGTATGTAGCTGTGTTACTGGGGATGAGGCGGCTGTATGTAGATGTGTTACTAGGGGGAGGCGGCTGTATGTAGCTGTGTTACTGGGGTCGGAGGCGGCTGTATGTAGATGTGTTACTAGGGGGAGGCGGCTGTATGTAACTGTGTTACTGGGGTCGGAGGCGGCTGTATGTAGATGTGTTACTAGGGGGAGGCGGCTGTATGTAGCTGTGTTACTGGGGGTGAGGTGGCTGTATGTAGATGTGTTACTGGGGTCGGAGGCGGCTGTAGGTAGCTGTGTTACTGGGGTCGGAGGCGGCTGTATGTAGCTGTGTTACTGGGGGTGAGGCGGCTGTATGTAGCTGTGTTACTGGGGGTGAGGCGACTGTATGTAGCTGTGTTACTGGGGATGAGGCGGCTGTGTGTAGCTGTGTTACTGGGGGCTAGGCGGCTGTATGTAGCTGTGTTACTGGGGGCTAGGCGGCTGTATGTAGCTGTGTTACTGGGGGCTAGGCGGCTGTATGTAGCTGTGTTACTGGGGGTGAGGCGGCTGTATGTAGCTGTGTTACTGGGGACGAGGCGGCTGTATGTATCTGTGTTACTGGGGGTGAGGCGGCTGTATGTAGCTGTGTTACTGGGGGTGAGGCGGCTGTATGTAAATCTGTTACTGGGGGAAAGGCGGCTGTATGTAGCTGTGTTACTGGGGGTGAGGCGGCTGTATGTAGCTGTGTTACTCGGGATGACACGGCTGTATGTATCTGTGTTACTGGGGACGAGGCGGCTGTATGTATCTGTGTTACTGGGGGTGAGGCGGCTGTATGTAGCTGTGTTACTGGGGGTGAGGCGGCTGTATGTAAATGTGTTACTGGGGGTAAGGAGGCTGTATGTAGCTGTGTTACTGGGGGCCAGGCGGCTGTATGTAGCTGTGTTACTGGGGGCGAGGCGGCTGTATGTAGCTGTGTTATTGGGGGCCAGGCGGCTGTATGTAGCTGTGTTACTGGGGGCGAGGCGGCTGTATGTAGCTGTGTTACTGGGGGCCAGGCGGCTGTATGTAGCTGTGTTACTGGGGGCAAGGCGGCTGTATGTAGCTGTGTTACTGGGGATGAGGCGGCTGTATGTAGCTGTGTTACTGGGGATGAGGCGGCTGTATGTAGCTTTGTTACTGTGGGTGAGGCGGCTGTATGTAGCTGTGTTACTGGAGATGAGGTGGCTGTATGTAGCTGTGTTACTGGGGGCGAGGCGGCTGTATGTAGGTTTGTTACTAGGGGGAGGTGGCTGTATGTAGCGGCGTTACTGGGGGCGAGGCGGCTGTATGTAGGTTTGTTACTAGGGGGAGGTGGCTGTATGTAGCTGTGTTACTGGTGTGTGAGGCGGCTGTATGTAGCTGTGTTACTGGGGGTGAGGCGGCTGTATGTAGCTGTGTTACTGGGGCGGAGGCGGCTGTATGTAGATGTGTTACTAGGGGGAGGCGGCTGTATGTAGCTGTGTTACTGGGGATGAGGCAGCTGTATGTAGATGTGTTACTGGGGGCGAGGCGGCTGTATGTAGGTTTGTTACTGGGGCGAGGCAGCTGTATGTAGCTGTGTTACTGGGGCGGAGGTGGCTGTATGTAGATGTGTTACTAGGGGGAGGCGGCTGTATGTAGCTGTGTTACTGGGGATGAGGCGGCTGTATGTAGATGTGTTACTAGGGCGAGGCAGCTGTATGTAGCTGTGTTACTGGGGCGGAGGCGGCTGTATGTAGATGTGTTACTGGGGATGAGATGGCTGTATGTAGCTGTGTTACTGGGGATGAGGCGGCTGTATGTAGCTGTGTTACTGGGGATGAGGCAGCTGTATGTAGATGTGTTACTAGGGGGAGGTGGCTGTATGTAGCTGTGTCACTGGGGCGAAGGCGGCTGTATGTAGATGTGTTACTAGTGGGAGGCAGCTGTATGTAGCTGTGTTACTGGGGATGAGGGGGCTGTATGTAGCTGTGTTACTGGGGATGAGGCGGCTGTATGTAGCTGTTTTACTGAGAGCGAGGCGGCTCTATGTAGCTGTGTTACTGGGGCGAGGCGGCTGTATGTAGCTGTGTTACTGGGGCGAGGCGGCTGTATGTAGCTGTGTTACTGCTGGGATAGTGGATAGTGATCAGGAGGATATGTATGTACGCTACACTCAGTGGGGGCCTCCACCAGATTTTGCACCCATGGGCCCGCACCATCCTTTCATTGAATTTTGGTCATTTGTTGTTTTAAAGGGAACCTGTCACCAGCATTCACCCCGTTAAACCACCAGCCCCTCAGGTAGGGAATAAAATGTTCACTCCAGAACTCACTGCTCCATGAGAGATCTCAGCCATCCACCTACAAAAAAATCACCTACAGGGCGCATTCACACGTGGCGGGCCTCAGCCCGATTGTATATACGTTTCCCGGGAAACGCATGTGATCGTTAACCCTGGAAACGCATATGCGATGGGGCCGAGGCCCGCCCCCTGTGCAGTAGCGTGCTTATGAACGCAACCAAAGCGCAACGCGTGAACGTGCCCAGAGAGTCATGTGAAAAATAGCCGAGATGGGTCACATCTGCATGAGATGAGTCAAGTTGCGGGGGAAGTGTCACCCCAGACGCCCCCATCAATTTGAAAACGAGAATCTCATCCTTCAAATGTTTCACACCCTACAGTTTGCTCTTAGTTCTTCTCATGTTTCGTCAGGTTCTATAGATACAGGACTCCCAGAGGTTTCTCCTAAAGATGATCCTTTCCATCAATGATCCACCAGGGATCCGGGAGAAGGACAGAGAGCAGATGGCGGCCAGGATCCTGGAGCTCACCCTGGAGATGATCTCCTTGATAACCGGAGAGGTGAGAGTCTGCATAAAGGACCAGCGCCTCGTATGCAATAAACAAACCCAAGTGCACATTCTACAGACAGACCTGGGATTTGTTGCTCCATGTGACAGATATGGAGATCTATAAGGAAATTGTAAGAGACAGATGTGACTGCACAACCAAGGATGGGGAAGATGTGGTGTGTGATATGTACAGAAATGTCACACTGCTACTAAGCAAAAATAATGGGGCAGATTTACTTACCCGGTCCAATCGCGATGCAGCGGCGCGTTTTCTGCGGTGGATTCTGGTCCGGCCAGGATTCACTAAGGCAGTTCCTCCGACGTCCACCAGGTGTCGCTGCTGCGGTGAAGTTCCGCCAAGTACACCAAGCTAGGCCGAGTGAAGGTAAGCACGTGTCCAGCGACACTTTTTATTTTTAAATGCGGTGGTTTTTCCGAATCCGTAGGGTTTTTTTACGGCCACGCCCCCGATTTCCGTCGCGTGCATGCCGCGTGCCGATGCGCCAAAATTCCGGGGCAATTCAGGGAAAATCGGTGCAACACTGAAAAATTCACTTAACCCGCCAGAAAAACGTGAATCGGGCCCTTAGTAAATGACCCCCAATATGTTTGCAGAGAGCACGGTGCTGCAAGATGCTGCTATATCTGTAGATGATGATGCAGTAATAATATTCTCTCTCTTTCACACTACCCTGAACCTGGAAAGTATTTCTCTGTGTACCTCACAGCTATTTCTCCCTCTCAATCTCCCTCTCTGCCCTGAAAAGGGCAATTCTGCAATTCAGGAAGCTCTTATCTTTCCCTCACTGTTCCTACAGTGCAGCCTTTCCCTCTGTAATGGCGCTGGGACATGTGACACTTCTTTTTTTACAACAGGGTCACATTTCCTGGCCAATGTAAAGTTGCCTAGATTTACAGAAATGTAGAAAGGACATGCAACATCCCCCACCGGGGCCTAGCCTTTTTTCGGGGCCTGAAGGCAGCCGTGGCCCAGTATAATGGAGTGGCTGGCAGTTGCTGCCTAGGGCACGCTGTTGTCACGGTGCTTAGTATGGGGACCGGATGGCTGTCCTACAACTTGGCAGCTCTCCAGCAGGCGGTGTGTGCAAGAAAATGTAGAGGGCGAGGCTGATGTACTGAATCTCCCTGGGGCAACCCCTTAGTGTCCGTAGTATATGTCCCTGGGTAATGGAAGGGGGAGCCCTTGGTGTAACAGCCGTACTTAGGGAACAGACGGAGGCAACGTTGTGCAAAACAACTCACGGTTCTTTATTAGAACAACTGCGGCCAACGAGCCAAACGATCTGGTTACAGATGCCGGATTGTTGGAGATTCCGGATTACTGGAGTGGTCATGGAGAGTGATCCACAAGAGTAGATTCACCAGCCTGGTAGTAGGTGCAGGCTGGGATGCAGCTGTGTCCAGGTATGGAAGCTGCAGCTTTGTCCTGGGTGTTCTGTGTGTGGCACTGGAGGTGTGTCACACTATCTCTTGATCACTGACAGTCTGGGCTCTATATTGAGAGCTGAGTATATAAAGAAAATACTTAGTATTATGGCCCTCTATAACATAACAGTAACTGGTTCCTCAAATACGGGTCATGCATCTTAAGACAACGTCTTGGAAAACAGGGGTTCAATGGTTTTGTGAGGGCCCTATGGATACGGTCTATTCGTAGATCATGTGCTACCTGTGGCAAAACGTCAGTTAAAAGGTTAAGGGTGGCATCACGTAGATTGGTGATGTCCTCAGGTAGATTGCCCCTTCTGTTACGATTCTCTTCTAGTAATTCCACTTGTGTTTGCAACAGATAAAGTTTAGTTTTTTTTAGAGAGTCAACAAAATCATCGATCTTTTCTTCAAAATCAGTTGTTCTTTGCCCTAAGTTCTGAATCTGGGCTGAGTTATTCGTAACATGCCCACTCTGAGCGTTACTCACTGTCCGAGCCCGTTCTAGGTCTAGAGAACTGTGTCACACATGTTTTTCATGGAGCACCCAGTAGCAATGCTACTAAATTTTACCTTGTAATAACAATAAAAGTGACGTTTTATGATTCAGTTGTTGTCCGGATATGGGTAAATTTTCTCTGCCAATGGCAGTTTTGGGTAGAAAATTAAAATAAACAATCCCTGGCGTGACAAATGGTCCATTCCTTCTGTAAAAATTGTTGTAAAGACAGTAAGACACAGATACAATTGATTTTCCGTCGATAATATGGAGCTGCCAGCATTTTGGCAAATCTTTACTTCTGGTAAGGAAATCTCCCATTTTGTATTCCCTCTTTCCCCCACACACCCTCAAAGCTCTGCCATCTGCCGCCTGAGGCGAGATGCTCATCTTACCTTTTGGGAAATCCGGCTCTCAGAAAAATAAAAAACATGACCATTTAATAAGAGTAAAGTGCTTGTAACATTACAAAAACTGAAACTGAAGTTATATGGGGGAGGAACAATCATAAATTTATTGTTAAACTTTAATCGGCACAACTTTACTGTCAGCAAGTCACAAGGAGATTCGCTGCTGACAAGGATCGGCGATACGCAACATGCAAAAGAGGAAACATGTAAAAACTAAGAAATTGTCATTGGTACATTTACATGTAGACTGCTTTAGTCCAGGTCAGGAGACCATCCGCAACCTCACCAGGAGCATGTCGAGGCATTGTAGTGAGGTCATACAGGCACGTGGAGGCCACACACAATACTGAGCCTCATCAAGAGCATGCCCAGGTGTTGTAGGGAGGTCATACAGGCACGTGGAGGCCACACACACATTAATGATCCTCATCAGGAGAATGCTGAGGCGTTGTAGGGAGGTCATACAGGCACATGGAGGCCACACACACATTAATGATCCTCATCAGGAGAATGCTGAGGCATTGTAGGGAGGTCATACAGGCACGTGGAGGCCACAAACAATACTGAGCCTCATCAGGAGCATGCCGAGGCATTGTAGTGAGGTCATACAGGCACATGGAGGCCACACACACATTAATGATCCTCATCAGGAGAATGCTGAGGCGTTGTAGGGAGGTCATACAGGCAGGTGGAGGCCACACACACATTACTGATGATCAATGTGCCAACCCAAGTATCCAAGCTTTATACTAATATAAATGCTGCAGACGTCAGCATCATGGAGTCATCTGAAGAAAGGAAATTTAGCCATAGAGATCTGATCTGGTCACATTTCTTACAATATGAACATTAACATGGCTTCTCCCCTGTGTGAATTCTCTGATGTTTCACAAGATTTGATTCCTGGGTATAAGATTTCCCACATTCAGTACATGAGAACAGCTTCTCCCTTGTGTGAGTTCTCTGATGTCTAACAAGACTGTATTTGTTCCTAAAACATTTTCCACATTCAGTACATAAATGAGGCTTCTCCTTTATGTGAACTATGTGATGTTTCAAAAGATCCGCTTTCCCACTAAAAATTTTATCACATTCATTACATTTTGAATGAATTTTCTCATGTTTTTTAAGATATTTTTTCCCAGAAAAACATTTTCCACAGTCTGAACATAAAAATGGCTTCTCCCCTGTGTGAATTCTCTGGTGTACAACAAGATTTACCTTCTGAGTAAAACGTGTTCCACACTCAGAACAAGAAAATGGCTTCTCCCCTGTGTGTGTTCTCTGGTGTTTAACAAACCTGTGTTTCACACGAAAACATTTCCCACATTCCTTACACAAAAATGGCTTCTCCCCTGTGTGTATTCTCACGTGTGCGCAAAATTGTGATCTCTGAGCAAAACATTTCCCACATTCATTACAGGAAAATGGTTTCTCCCCTGTGTGAGTTCTCTGATGGGCAATAAGAAGTGGTTTCGTGCTAAAACATTTTCCACATTCTAGACATGCACATTTCTTCTGCCCTGTGTGAGTTCTTTGATGTTCTAGAAAACTCGTTTTCCATGCAAAACATTTTCCACATTCTTTACAAAAAAATGGCTTCTCCCCTGTGTGAATTCTCTGATGTGCAACAAGATGTGGTTTTTCGCGAAAACGTTTTCCACATTCTGAACATGAAAATGGCTTCTCTCCACTGTGAATTTTCTGGTGTTGAACAAGAATTGATTTCTTACTAAAACATTTCCCACATTCAGGACATGAAAATAGGTTCTCTCCTGTGTGAATTCTCTGGTGTTTAACAAGACGCGAATGCTTACTAAAACGTTTCCCACATTCAGTACATAAATGTGGCTTCTCCCCTGTGTGAATTCTCTGATGAAAAACAAGATATGATTTCTTTCTAAAACATTTCCTACATTCAGTACACGGAAATATCTCTTGACCTTTGTGGATTCTACCATTTTTATCAAAACTTAATTTCTGGTTAAAAAGCTTCTCACATTTTGAACTTAAAAAGTTCTTTTCCTCTGGGTGACTTTGAAGATGAATGAGAAGATTTGAATCGTGACTAAACGTCTTCTTCAATTCATGATTTCCCTCCTGTGCGGAAAGATGTGATTGATTATCTTCAACACAAGGAGATGAGAGGGGACGTCCATGGAAAACTCTTGTACTTTTATGTCCTGGAAAATATAGTCAAGAAATCAAAATTGGAAGCTTCCATTTTCCAGTCATCTATGGATAGAACACTACAAAAACACTAAAAAAATCCCGTAACAAAAGTCATTAAATCATTAGAAACCAGATTCTTTCACTTACAAGACATTAGAGCGTTGTCTAACCCAAGATTCGCCCCTTCCATCCTAAAGTCGTGCCCAGCAGCCCAGGAAAAGGGACGAAACAGATGGGAGAAGACACGACCAGCCATTTATAGAGCAGTAGTAATTCCAATGTGCTGTACATTTGAAAGGGGGATCACATACATCACACAAAAACAAATAAAAGAGCAAAAGACACAGGTAGTCAGTGGAAGGAGCACTGCGGTGAATGGGGACATGAGGGGAGGAGTATAGCGGGGGGGGGGGCTGTATAAAAATAAATGCAAAGCTCTGCAGTAGGAGTATAGTTTATTTATAAATGAAGGTGCTATATGTAACTTTATTAGGGAGGTGCAGTATATATGTGTCGAGGTGACATCATACTATGACTGTCGTATACTTAGGGGCGCAGTGTGGATATTTGTTACAAGAAGCAGAAGACATATGGAAGTGAATTATAAGTGATAAGTCATAACTGGACAAGTCGTTAAAGAGGTTATCCGAGATTAATAAATAACTTTGGGCCAGGCTGGGGTGGGCTTTTTAAAAATAATAAATGTGTACTCACTTCCTCCGTTGCTGCCGATGTCCCGCCCGGCGATAGGTCTGATCTGTGCCCATTTGTTTACTGGGGCACGAATGCTGCACTGCGGGAGCTTTTGGCTGTCCCAGCCACTCCCATCCGACACCATATCCTAGCGCTTACAAGGCTGAGAGATAGGGACCAATGGGAGTGGCTGGCCACCTCGGCTGGCCGGAAGCTCCCCCAGCGCTGCCATCGTGCCCCTGTAAACAAAGAAGAGACTGGCAAGACGTGTAGAAGATGGCAGACTTGGAAGAGGGACAAAATGGGACATTTTGGAAAAATGGTCTGTTACCACCCAGATGACAATATTGCCTGGGGAAGGCGGAAGATCCATGATGAAGCCCATAGCCACACAAGACCACGGGCAGCAGCGACGGCTTATTCCGGACACAGGAAGCGCAGGAAGCCACAAAGTACCGGACATCCTTGACCAGATCTGGGCACCAGCTCAATTGGGACACGAGGGCGACAGCGCTGCACCTCAGGGTGCCCAGCCACATGTGAGCAATGTCCCCAAGTCAGAATTTTCTTCTGTAGAGCCAGTCTGACATAAGTCTTGCCGGGAGGTAGTTGACGAAGATCCACCAGAGCAGCAACAACCAGCTGTTCAGGAGAAATAATGTGCAGAGGAGCTGGCTCCTCTCCTATGACATCAGAGGCAGGGGAAAGGGCATCAGCCTTGATATTCTTCTCAGCAGGATGGAAGTGAATCAGGAGGTTGAAACATGAGAAGAAGAAAGACCAACGGGCTTGCCTAGGGTTGAGACGTTTGGCTGTCTGGAGACACAGGAGATTCTTATGGTCTGTATATATGCAGACCGGATGGTGAGCTCCCTCCAGAAGATATCACCACTCTTCCAGGGCAAGTTTGATGGCCAGAAACACCGCCCCTGCACTCACAGAGGACGCATCAACTTCCAGATAAAAAAGGCATTTCTGTATCACGCCTAGTGAGAACTGGGGCTGAGGCAAAGGTGGATTTCAACCTTGATAAGGCTGAAGACCATAGGCGGGGGTTAGTACCCTTCTTGGTGAGTGCCACAATGGGGGATACAAGAGTAGAGAAATGCAGGATAAACTGCCAGTAATAGTACGCAAAGCCCAAGAACCTCTGTATGGCACGTAGACCCTCCGGACGCGGCCACTGAAGAACAGCAGACAGCTTGGCAGGATCCATCTGGAGGCCTCTGTTGGAGATAATATAGCCGAGGAAAGGAAGGCTCCGCTGGTGAAATTGACATTTCTCAAGCTTGGCGTAGAGGCGGTTGGGCTGGAGACGCCCAAGAACTTGCCACATGTGGGACTGGAGGGACTCAAGGTCCGGGGAGAATATCAGTATGTCGTCAAAATAGACTACGACACAAGTATACAGCAGATCCCTGAAGATTTCATTGATGAATTCTTGAAATACAGCAGGCGCGTTACACAGTCCGAACAGCATCACCAATACTCGAAATGTCCATCACTAGTATTAAAAGCAGTCTTCTACTCGTCATGAGGCTCCACGGAGGTCCAGCTTGGAGAAAACCTTGGAGCCACGCAGGTGGTCGAAAGCTCCATGATCAACGGCAACGGATAGCGGTTCTTAACCGTGACCTTGTTAAGAAAATGAAAAAGAAGCCTGCACCAGCCGGAAAGGAGGACTTACGTTTAAACCCCATCTGCAGGTTCTCTTGGATATACTCTGACATAGCAGCGGTCTCGGGAATGAAGAGAGGATACACCCGACCCGGGGAGGAAAGGCATCCGGCAGGACATCCAGTCATAGGGACGGTGCGGTGGCAAAATCTCTGCTTGCTCATCAGCAAAGTCCCGATAACAGGTTGGCAGACCTTCCAAAGGCTTGGGAGTTACAGAGGAGACCAAGACAGGTACGGGTAGAGGCGCCACCATGCAGCGAGACAGACACTCTGGTCCTCCACGCAGAATCTCCCCTGTCTTCCAGTTAAGGACAGGTGCGTGGAGCTGCAGCCACGGAAGGCCAAGCAGGAGAGAAGAGTTAGAGCGTGGCAGTATGTAGAAGGACAGTCTCTCCTTATGCAGAGTGCAGGGAAATACAGTACAGGATCGGAGAGGATTTGTCTGCTTACTGAGGGGATGACCAGAGGCTTCTCAAGAAGGACCACAGGGATGTGGTGCCGGGAGACCAGAGCGGCATCCACGAAGTTCCCCGCAGAACCAGAGTCCAAGAAAGCAGAGACCTGGAACTGGGTGCGGGTGCCAAAGCTAAGTAGCACAGGAATAGTCCGGCGTGGAGAAGCTTTGCTCACACATAGGGACACTTCTCCCAAGAACCCTAGGTGCTGGCGTTTCCCGGACATTGGGTATCGACAGAACTAGTCCCAATGAAGTGCTCCGAACTGGCACAATATAGGCAAAGATTCTCCTGACATCTGGAGCGTTCCTGGAAGGAGAGTCGGGCTTTGTCCACCTGCATAGGCTCCTCTAAAGACAGTACGGCCATACGCTGGAGTAGCCTTTGGAAGACAGGTGCCAAGCAAGGTAGACATCAAACCCGTGCTTGCGGATGCTCAAGACGTAACTCCTCAGCGCACGGCGATCCGAGTGGCCTGAGTAATGTGACCATTCAGAGTAGATGGCAGGTCACAAGCAGCCAATGCATCGTTAACTTGAGACGAAAGTCCTTTTTTAAAGACCGCAGACAGGGCCGCATCATTCCAGGAAAGTTCGGAGGCCAGGGTGCGGAACTGCACTGCATACTCTCCCACGGAAGAGTCCCCTTGGCGCAGGTTCAGCAGCGCAGTCTCAGCTGAGGAGGCCTGTGCAGGTTCTTCGAACACGGATCAGAATTCCGCCAGGAATGCGGTGTGAGTAGCCGTGACCAGATCGCCTCAGTCCCAAAGAGGGGTAGCCCAGGCCAGGGCCATCCTGGAAAGGAGGCTGATGATGAATGCCACCTTGGATCTCTCAGTGACAAACTGAGACAGCATGAGTACAATGTGCACAGCTTGGGGTCCCCATCATACTTTGTAGACATAGAAATTCTCAGCCTCGGTTCAGCGGCAGGAAGGCTAACCGGAGTAGCAGGAGGAGCCGCAGGAGCTTGACGCTGTTGCGGAGTTGCCATCGATTGCTGCAACATGGCGGTGACTTGTCCTAGCTGTTCACCAACTAGGACTGCTGCAATAGCGGGACTGCTGGACCCCAATGGTGGTAAGATCAGACAGAACAGGTAGCGGAACCTCGGCGGGGTCAATGGCCAGATCTTACTGTCATGCTTCTGGGGCAGTGAACCCCCTGGACCACTGTGGACGATGACACAAGCCGAGACATGGGACCGGAGTCTAAGTGGCACCTGCTGGTCTTGCTGCGGTGTGGTACCACCAGGTCGTTCCACAGGTGTGACTTGTGGCAGCCAAGGTCGTGCTACAAAATCGGCAGGCAATCTTGTGGTCAGGGAAAGGCAGGTGGCAACAGTTCATAGAGGTCAGGGCAAGCAGCGGAGGAGCTTAAACAGGAACAGTTCTGGGGTTACAACAGGGAATCCAATCACAAGCACTAGGCACAGGACAAAGTTTTTTCGACGGCATATACCACGAAGATCCGGCAGTGAATGCTGGGAGACGCCAGGCTTTATCCATTTCCTGAAAAAGGCCAGCACCAATTAGGGGTGCACTGGCCCTTTAAATCTTCTGAAGCCGGCGCACACACCCGAGGAGATGGGAACGCGTGCGCACGGCCGCCGAACGGGAAACAGTAATGAGGAAAGGGACGACAGAGCGGAGGGGCGCTGGGGCACACCGAGGATCACGGGTGAGCCTGCAATCCGAGACGTGGGTCGCGAGAACACCCGTGACATCATGTGTATGGTCTTATGAGAGTTTTCATTATTAATTTGTATTGGAGTTTATTCAGTATTAGTATAATAATTCAGTATTCAGTCACCATGTAGAGGCAATGGTAGCGGTTATGCTCTGGTGGTTATATCTGGGATTTTTATAGATGGATCATTTATATTATTATCTGCATCTTGGTGTTTTTTCAGTAACAGTAGGGCAGTAATATGAATCACTATGTCTTTTATAGAGGGTTTTTTAAATTTAGAAACATGATTTGTTCAGTGTCAGTCTGTATATATGTATACCGGTAATGGGATGACGGTAGAATATGGATATGACAAGCGGAGAAGAGAGGAAGATGAGAAATGTGGAAAGAGATAGATTAGCCGGGAGCAGAGTGAAGGATGGATTGAAGGGGAAATAGAGGTCGGAGATCACGGAGAATAAGCTGCAGTAGTCCAAGCGGGAGATGATGAGGGCAGGGACTTGTCATTTTATAGACCCCAGTTGAGGATCGGATATGAGAGATGTTTTTGAGGTGGCAGGTTGTAGTGAGGACCTGAAGAAGAGGGGAAGAAGAAAGGCAGCAGAGCCTTCTGGGACCAGGGAGAGTGTGGAGCCATTAATAGCGATGGATGGGTTTGGTGAGAGGAAGGTGTTACATGGAGGAAAGACTACATGATCCAACTCTCTTTCAGGAGAAAAAGAAGGACATGGCTGATAGACCCTCTGGTTAGACTGAAGGAGATGTCAGGAACACAGATATAGTTCTATGTGTCTGTCGCACAGGAGGGGCTGATTTATTGTCCTGGGCCACATGTTGAAATGGAGAAGAGTCCAAGGACAGAGCTTGGTGGGACATCGAGAGAGGGGGTGAGGAGGTGTTGTGAGAGCGATAGACAGTGAAGGTGTCCAAGGAACAGATGGATAATAGTTTGCAGCAGGAGAGAAGGGTCAAAAGTTTCAAAGTCAAAGGACAGATTAAGATGGAGGAGAGCAGAGTAGTGATGTTGGGCTTTAGCAGACAGGAGATCATTAGAGATTTCACTGACTCAGTGGAGGAATCTGGTCAGAAACTTTGAGAGAGTTGGATGAAATAAGTTTTAGAGGATCGTCCCAGCTGTATAAATTTCTATAACCTGATGTGTCTGTTACCCACCCCTGAAGAATAGAATATATATCTCCCTTCAACTGTTTCTGTGTCATAGGACCTATAGAACCCCGACATGGCTGCATAGGGTGGGGATACAGTGACGACTGTAGCCCACGATGGGATCAAGAAAATGCACACCTGCTGCATATCTTGTGGGAATTTCCCTGTTTGGGCACATTCTAGAGGGAGGTATTGGATTTCATTAAGACTGTGTATAGTATGGAGCTTCCCACTACCCTTACAATATGTGTTATGGGTCTGATTGACGAGGTATCGGATGAGAGTGATATGAACTGGGAAAAGCTTGGATGTTGTATCAAGCGAGGAAACGTATTGCGTATCACTGGATTCAGGCTGAGAGTCAAACGATCCAAAGAAGACCAAAGGACCGGAAGAGGATCCAAAGCAAATAGAGGACCTACGGGGGGTGTTGGAAAGGTGAGTACAGTGTTACGGCTGGCTGGCAGGCTATATACTACAGGGGACTGACTGGCAGGCTATATACTACAGGGGGCTGACTGGCAGGCTATATACTACAGGGGGCTGGCAGGCTATGTACTACAGGGGGCTGGCTGGCTGGATATATACTACAGGGGGATGGCTGGCAGGCTATATACTACAGGGGACTGACTGGCAGGCTATATACTACAGGGGGCTGGCTGGATATATACTACAGGGGGATGGCTGGATATATACTACAGGGGGATGGATACTACAGGGGGTTGGCGAGCTATATACAGGTGGAAATGTTACCAATGCATTTCCCACCCTTGGTTTATACTCGAGTCAATAGGTTTTCCCAGATTTTTGTGTTAACATTAGGTACCTCAGCTTATACTCAGGTTGGCTTATACTCGAGTATATACGGTAATTAAGATATATAAGGTTATTAGTTTAGAGGGGGGGGGGGTGTACTGGAAAAGGAGGGCAGAAAGGCAGTTTGAGCAAATCTTGGGACCCTGGTTAGATTCGCCAGGTTTAACATCTTTGTATCTACGTAGAAACCCATTTTCTGCATTGCCATAATTTGTATTTAGCGATTTAATGTGAGACTTGCTGCTGACGGACATTGTTTTTTCTTTCTTTTTTCCTGCTTTGGTCATACTGACACTTGTCTATACCTGTATGTGATTATGGATCCCTTAATCTGTACATTTTATCTATCTCCTATACTGCTTTTATTGTAAATTCCAATTACTGCTGTACTATTCTCTATTTGGGGGGGAGGGGGGGGTGTAATGTGAGGACCAGGCCCACAAGGAGAACTGGCATAGAAGTCTGAAACCACCAGGCATTGCAGTTAGCCTCCCCAGTATGCAGCTGCACACCAAGAGGTTGTGGAGGGGGTGTTGTCGGCAGCGGAGTGGGCCTGCGCACTACCTAGACCATGCGCATGTTCACCTTGAACGTTTGCATGGTTTTTGCTAGCAGATGGCATAGCCTTGGCTGCCGGCGCAGCCACCTGCCACATACATCAGGAGCCCTAAGAATCTTGATGTATCCAGCAGCTCCAGAGGGGCAGAGCTTCCATAATACACAGGCGCATGAGTGCTGGCATATGATAAATCTTCTCCCAGAGTCTCATGTGAGGCTTTGATTTAGTAAAAAGGGTCAGACTTGACTGCATAGGCCACCAATTGTGCAAGATTAAAAGTTATCTTACAGACCAAGACCAACACAGCAACCACAATACAGAGGAGAAGAGGCCTAAACATGGAAGAGACTGGATACACACAAGACAACGTTCACTAATATAACCAGCACCGAGCAGAACCAAGAAGAAATAATCATCAGGCACAGGTCAGGACACTGAACTTTACTCTACTGAACCCCCATATAATGTCCATTATATACAAGGACACGGACCCTGATATTCCTCAAATATTCCATCATAAACTCCAGAACATCCACTAAAGGCTGGTACCTGCTCCCGATACCCCAAGACTGTAAACTGAGCTAAACACCACAATGGTAAAATGTGGGATGAGATGTTACTTCATGAGGTTCAGGTTCTGTCTCTTGGACATTGGACCTCTCCTTTTCTACATTTGACTAATCGAATCAGAGTAAAAAGAAATCAAATGTGTGAAAAGATCCATTGAACTGCTATGTGTCAGAGCCCTTGTGCAAGTTCAACGTGAATGTGGGCCCCTTCGTAAAGCTGGGACATCTCCTCCACTACATGTTATCTCTTCCTTCCTTGATACTGTTGACCATTCTCTCCAGCTACAGACGCTTTGTTCTCTTGGTATCACTGACCTGGCCCTCTCCAGGATCTCCTCCTCTCTGGATACCTCTCCAACCAGACGTTCAGTGTCTATCACTCTCACACCACCTCTTCACCTTGCCCCTTCTCTGTTGGCGTCCCTCAGGGCTCTGTCCTGGGACCTCTTCTCCATCTACACCTCTGGCCTGGGACACCTAATAAAGTCTCATGGCTTCCAATACCAATCCTATGCAAACAACACACAGATCTATATTTCTGGTCCAGATATCTCCTCTCTTATAGCCAGACTTCCAGCCATATCCTGCTTTTTCTCTTCCCATTTTCTAAAACTTAGCATGGACAAAACAGAACTCATAATCTTTCCTCCATCTAACACATCCCTCCCACCAGACCTAACCATCACAATTCATGGGTCCACGCTCTCCACAGTCCCTTAAGTCCACTGCCTTGGAGCCATCTTTGACTCTGCCTTATCCTTTAAGCCTCATATCCAGATCCTTACTACAATCTGCCGCCTCCATCTCAAGAACATATCTCGCATCCGACCCTTCCTCAATCCTGAGTCTACAAAATTACTAGTCCATGCCCTCATCATCTCTCGCTTGGACTACTGCAACACTCTTCTCTGCGGTCTCCCAGCTAACTCTCTAACACCCCTCCAATCCATCCTAAACTCTGCCGCCTGGCTAATCCATCAGTCTCCTCGATTCTCCTCTGCCAGTCTCTCCACTGGTTACACAATGTACAACAAATTCGATTTAAAATACTAACCATGACCGACAAAGCCGTCCACACCCTGTCCCCTCCTTATATCTCTGACCTCATCAGCCAATACAATCCTACACATAATCTATGTTCTTCGAGGACCTTCAGCTTCACTCTATTACCATCCGCTCTTCTCACAACCATCTCCAGCATCTCCCATACACTCAGTTTCAAAATGTGTCAGACTGTCCCCCACCTTCCAAACCTTCAAACGTAACCTGAAAACCCACCTGTTCAGGATCACTTACAATACACAATAACTGCTCCCTCACCTCATGTCTCCACCTTCCCTCCCATATTGTGATTGTGAGCCTTCACGGGAAGGGTCCTCCTCCCACTTGTCTCCTGATCATTGTAGTACAGCACCATGGACTTAATGGTGCTCTATAAATAAATGATAAAAGGAATAACCCACAAGATACATGAAAGGCTCTTACCCTCCTCTGTCACTGATGAGGGGATTTCCTCTCCGCTCCTCCTTCCACCACAACTTTCCTGCAAAGATTCAATATCAACCTTTGATTAAATTTAAACTATTTCTAATTATGACAAACCTCATCCCATAGACTCTCCACCCACTGCTGCTGGAGAAGGTAAGTAGCTTCATTACATCCATCTATAGAGGATTCACAGGAACCTCAGCTCCACCTACCTGATGATCCAGTGGGACGTTCTCCTCCGGCTCCTCTTTAATATCTCGGGAATCTTCAGGACTGGGACATCTCTCTGGTTCCTCTTTGATATCTCGCGAATCTTCAGGACTGGGACATCTCTCTGGTTCTTCTTTAATATCTGGGGAATCTCCAGGACTGGGACATCTCTCTGGTTCCTCTTTGATATCTCGGGAATCTTCAGGACTGGGACATCTCTCTGGTTCCTCTTTGATATCTCGGGAATCTTCAGGACTGGGACATCTCTCTGGTTCCTCTTTAATATCTTGGGAATCTTCAGGACTGGGACATCTCTCTGGTTCCTCTTTAATATCTTGGGAATCTTCAGGACTGGGACATCTCTCCGGTTCCTCTGTAATATCTCGGGAATCTTCAGGACTGGGACATCTCACTGGTTCCTCTTTAATATCTCGGGAATCTTCAGGACTGGGACATCTCTCTGGTTCCTGTGTAATATCTCGGGAATCTTCAGGACTAGGACATCTCTCTGGTTCCTGTGTAATATCTCGGGAATCTTCAGGACTAGGACATCTCTCTGGTTCCTGTGTAATATCCCGGGAATCTTCAGGACTAGGACATCTCTCTGGATCCTGTGTAATATCCCGGGAATCTTCAGGACTGGGACATCTCTCTGGCTCCTGTGTAATATCTCGGGAATCTCCAGGACTGGGACATCTCTCTGGTTCCTGTGTAATATCCCGGGAATCTCCAGGACTGGGACATCTCTCTGGTTCCTGTGTAATATCCCGGGAATCTCCAGGACTGGGACATCTCTCTGGTTCCTGTGTAATATCTCGGGAATCTTCAGGACTGGGACATCTCTCTGGTTCCTGTGTAATATCCCGGGAATCTTCAGGACTGGGACATCTCTCTGGTTCCTGTGTAATATCTCGGGAATCTCCAGGACTGGGACATCTCTCTGGTGGATTTCTCTGACTGGATCCATCTATAGGAAATATACACAGTGACTGATACATTGTCTATATGTGATGATGAGATCATGGAGGAGGTGACCTCACACCTGCTCTGTCCTCTATAATCAGGAAGGTCTCCTCTTACCTGGTGATGTGAGGGGCTGGTGGTCCTCCATCATGATGTCCTTGTACTGGTCCTTGTGTCCTTCTATATACTCCCACTCCTCCATGGAGAAATAGACAGTGACGTCCTGACACCTTATAGGAACCTGACACCCACAATGACACAGTCATCACCCAGACACCTCCCTTGTGTTATTGTACAATGTCCAGGACGGCTCCGAGCAGACAAAAAGCAAGGCCTTCTGCTTACTATGCACTAGTCATGTGACCCTGGGAGTGTGATGTCACTGGGGGGCGGGGCGGGTTGTACATGTGTATGGAGGAGAAGTGCTGGATGAAGGACCTGTGATGATGTCGTAGATCATGTTATCAGTGGGCGGGGCACTGGTTATGAGGAGGGAAACCATAGAGTTGCAGATGAGAGGAAATTCTTGTCTCCTTGGGGCACATTTATTTACCCATCCGCGGAGTTCACAGAAAGTGCATTGTCCGTGTATACTAAGTCACTAAGATTGTGTGCCCAATATCCTGCATGTAACTCTCCCCGCACAGGTCCCTGGGGTTCACCTTCTTCTTCCTAGAGCAAGTGCTTGGGCTTACGACACAATTTGAAAGTTAGATCCCGCGCTCAGTCCGAATCAGTCGCCCCCGGATTTCTGTTGCATGGAAGGCAGTGCAGCGGTGCCAAAATCCCAGCGCAGACACCTGTTGAATACCCGTCCAAGCTGTGCAATCCCCGAAAAACACGCACAGTTTGACAAAAGTGCAATCCACGACCCTTAGTAGTGATGGGAATTCCGGCTCTTGTTAGTGATCTGGATCATTAAGAAGATGCAGCTCTTCTGGCTCCTTAAATATATAATAGGGAGCTGCAGGCCAGTCAGTCACCCCACATCACACAACTTTTAACCCGATTTTACAGTACAGTATAGTATAAGGCATGTATAGTATAAGTAAAGTACAGTATAAGGCATGAGGGGCAGCGGTACAGTATAGAGCACGAGGAGTGGCAGTACAGTGTAGAGCATGAGGGGCAGCAGTACAGTATAGAGCACAAGGAGCAGCAGTTCAGTACAGAGCATGAGGATCAGCGGTACAGTATAGAGCATGAGGATCAGCGGTACAGTATACAGCATGAGGGGCACCAGTACAATATAGAACATGAGGATCAGCAGAACAGTATAGAGCATGAGCAGCAGCAGTACAGTATAGAGCATGAGCGGCAGCAGTGCAGTATAGAGCATGAGGGGCAGCAGTGCAGTATAGAGAAAGAGGGGAAGCAGTGCAGTACATAGCATGAGGGGCAGCAGCATACCTCCGAACCGTTCATTACAGTATGGAGCATGAGGGGCAGCGGTACAGTATAGTGCAAGAGGGACAGCGGTACAGTATAGAGCATGAGGGACTGTGTCTGTGTGGTGACCCCCTCAGCAGCTCGGCAGGGAGAGGAGACATGGTGGTCTGGGCCTAGGGAGCGATTTGACCACAATGTGGGGACGATTCCTCTGTAGTCACTGGATGTGGAAGATGGATGGAGCTTGTGTTTCCAGTAGTTTAGTGCAATCTCTGCCATAGCAGGGAGAGTCATAGAGGAGCTGCAGCAGCACCACAGGCACCAGGGCACCTCATCGGTTGGATACAGTTGTGAGAGATGAGCCAATGCTCAGCATCCATCTTGTCAGCCATTTATGCATATCACACAGAAGTAGCTTTTCTTCATCAGTCATGATAAAGAGCGGTAACACCACATGAAATGCGGAGACTTCTGGATGATTGTACTGAAAATGCAGGCCCAGTGTTTCTACAATTACTGGATCGTGGATTGTTTCTTTTTCTGGCAGAAGTAGCTTCTCCCTGAAACTCAGCACAAGATGGACGCCACAAGGTCCCTGATAAAGTATAAG
This sequence comes from Engystomops pustulosus, assembly GCF_040894005.1. Classification (NCBI taxonomy): domain Eukaryota; kingdom Metazoa; phylum Chordata; class Amphibia; order Anura; family Leptodactylidae; genus Engystomops; species Engystomops pustulosus. Next base: position 9,363,519 of record NC_092412.1, on the reverse strand, counting down.
CAGTGACATCCTCTCCGTATAGTGAGATGAGACTGTACCGCCCCGTCCTGGTTACGCAGACACTGAGCAGCAGGACCACGTATAAGAGAGGGGGACGGGACTGATAACGGGGCAGATGTTATTACAAGATACTGGAGTCCGTGTCTTGTGATATCGCGTTCATCCCAGGACACCCGACTTCTAGTTACAGACAGAGCTCTCTGCCCAATGTGACCTCTGGTGAAGATCTCTGGATGCTTCTAGTCTCAGGCTACAATTGTCAGCTATAAGGTGTATAATAAAATTTAATTGATAATCCTTGTTCCCATTATAGCAAAAAAATGTTGAAAATCCAATTGTCACTGGGACAAAAAAAAAATTGCCTGGAGCTGCAATTATAAACTATACAGTTCCAACTTACATACAAATTCAACTTAAAGGGCACCTACCACCACAAATCTACCTATAAAGGTAGATTGGGTGGTAGGTGGATCATTGGGACGTGAGGATAGCCCTTTTAAGGGCTAATCCTCACGTCCCTGCACTTTTTTGAGAACTTTAATTTGATATTTATTCAAATGTACTTATGTGGCTACCGGGGCGTGGAGTAGCCGCTTATGAGATTACACGAGGCGGCTACTCCACGCCCCGGTAGCCACTTTACTCCTCCTACTCACCCATCTTCGGCGCGCAGCTCCGCGTAGCTGCGCGCCCTCGTCCGGCGAGCCTGCCGTCTGCGCATGCGCAGAAGAGCAGGCCCGCGCCTGCGCGGTCACAACTCCGAAACAGGCGCGGGCCTGCTCTTCTGCGCATGCGCAGACGGCAGGCTCGCCGGACGAGGGCGCGCAGCTACGCGGAGCTGCGCGCCGAAGATGGGTGAGTAGGAGGAGTAAAGTGGCTACCGGGGCGTGGAGTAGCCGCCTCGTGTAATCTCATAAGCGGCTACTCCACGCCCCGGTAGCCACATAAGTACATTTGAATAAATATCAAATTAAAGTTCTCAAAAAAGTGCAGGGACGTGAGGATTAGCCCTTAAAAGGGCTATCCTCACGTCCCAATGATCCACCTACCACCCAATCTACCTTTATAGGTAGATTTGTGGTGGTAGGTTCCCTTTAAGAACAAACCTAAAGAACCTATCTTGTATGTAACCCGGGGACTACTTGTACTGGATTCACTGATCCATCACTAATATGGAATTCACTCTACAGCTCTACAGAGGAGTTCAGAGACCCTCACCAAAAATATCTCTAACATTTCGGCGTCCCTCTGGTTGAGCTGTGGCCGGACATTGAACAACCTCCAATTATGTCTACCCCAGAAGACTGACCAGAACTGACACAGAGCGCACTCCAAGGTGAGAACACGGGAGTTTCGGGAAGAGGATACATGTCGGCACGATCCCTTAGCAAGATTGAGTTAATCATGTTATATTTTATTTGGCAGTGAAAGGGTTAAAATTACTTCATGAGGTAAAACTGTGTTTCATCTTTCCCGCCTTTTTTCCTGTCAGAGATATTGTGATAACGCAGCGAGCTGATTCGCTGCAGGTAAGGTCAAATGTTATTGGTGAACAGCTGGGGCAATGGAAATATTGTTTCTAGGCAAAATATTGTTGTCAGTCAGCTGATTGGCCGCTGCCCGCACTCACAGATATAAAGGGCTGTCAGCTGGGTCACGGTTAGTGATGGGAATTCTGGCTCAAACACTTATCAGCAGCCCGGTGCTAATGGGTACTATGTGTTCTCTTTTTATTTCTGAGCAGGTTATTTACCTTGTAGACATCCAGACGACTTACTGGCTTTGGAGCAGGAGGAGAAGATCCCGGTACTTGATTAAATTTCTTTCTTTCATGGAAAACCATGATTATGTGGCCCATATGTCCCAGGAGACGGTGTCACAGATTCTGATCTCTGACCTTGTACTCTCTGTGGGTGGTTCCAGGTATTGTTATAGCAAATGTTATTAACGTGTTATATGCTGTCATTGCACAACACAAAAAGGAACCAGGTATAGGAAACAGAATCACTTCCATTATATATTAGCACAAGAAGTGGAACAGAGGTGAAAGTATTGGAAGAAGTATGTCCCTTAGCTAAGGGTTAGACAGATAGCATGTACACAGATTCAAGGTTTGCTTTGGAACAGCTTGTGATAACAGCCCTATGTGAAAACCTACCACGTTCATGACACCAGCAGCAGACACCTAGGGAAAAGTGCAGACCTGGTCAAGATACTTAGGAGAGGCTACTAGAGCTAACAGTAGTGGCTATTGTCAAGAACAAGACACACACCAAGGTGAACAGAAACACAAAGGACTAACATAGCAGATAGAGCGGCCAAGGAAGCTGCCAGGACGTCTGTACCCTTAGTCGCCACCATGACTGTGTTACCAGCTGAGGAAACCTCTACCATGGTAAGTCCTAACATGCTACAGGTTCTGCGGAGACAAGTGGCTAGAGAAGAACAGAAGATGCAGCAAGAAGAAGGTGCAATCTGATCTGTGGACAATGGACTCCGCTTAACAAGAACTTTACAATCTATTGTGACCCTTTTTACTTATGGTTATATCCATCTGTCAAAAATATCCAAGTGCTCCAGTATCTGCTATAGTGGCCTCTGTGCTACAGACTGTGAAAGTGCCAGCCCGGCACACCCAAGACTTTTTGAGGCTTTCCCAGAGAAAAAGACATATCGACTATGTTCAGTGGCCAAGCACTTTAAGGGCAGTTTCCTACATTCTTAGTAAATGTGCCCCACTGTCTGCAAGTTGTGTGCAAATATTTTGAATAAAGCTCTTTTCAGTAAAAAAAAAAAAACTTGTTCTATGACATCATCACAGGTCCTTCGTCCACCACTCTATACACATGTACATCCGGGAGGCCCCGCCCCTTCAGTAACATTACACTCCAAGGGTCACATGACTAGTGGATAGTGAGCAGGAGGCCCCGCCCTTGTCTGCCCGGAGAGGTCCTGGAGAATCCCCATCTGTCACATCACACATGTCATGGACACAATTGCTTCATATAGAGTTTGCTCTTAGTTCTTGTCATGTTTCCTCAGGTTCTATAGATCCAGGACTCCCAGAGGTTTCTCCTAAAGATGATCCTTTCCATCAATGATCCACCAGGGATCCGGGAGAAGGACAGAGAGCAGATGGCGGCCAGGATCCTGGAGCTCACCCTGGAGATGATCTCCTTGATAACCGGAGAGGTGAGAGTCTCCCAGGACACGGCTCTTATCTCTAGGAATAACAGCGGGAAATGACTGGAGAGGTGAAGGATTCTTAGGATCTATGTAGTGATCAGTGTCTCCCCATACACAGGATTACACAGTAGTGAAGAAGTCGTCTGGTGAGTGTGTGACCCCCCGTGTGTCAGGAGGATGGACCCAGAGCCCCATCACCGAGCCTCCACCTCATTCACTGATACATGAGCAGAAGATCCTAGAACTTACCTCCAGGATCACTGAGCTGCTGAGCGGAGAGGTGAGCGCTGCCGGGAATGCTGGGACATTGTACAATAACACAAGGGAGGGGTCTGGGTGATGACTGTGTCATTGTGGGTGTCAGGTTCCTATAAGGTGTCAGGACGTCACTGTCTATTTCTCCATGGAGGAGTGGGAGTATATAGAAGGACACAAGGACCAGTACAAGGACATCATGATGGAGGACCACCAGCCCCTCACATCACCAGGTAAGAGGAGACCTTCCTGATTATAGAGGACAGAGCAGGTGTGAGGTCACCTCCTCCATCATCTCATCATCACATATAGACAATGTATCAGTCACTGTGTATATTTCCTATAGATGGATCCAGTCAGAGAAATCCACCAGAGAGATGTCCCAGTCCTGGAGATTCCCGAGATATTACACAGGAACCAGAGAGATGTCCCAGTCCTGGAGATTCCCGAGATATTACACAGGAACCAGAGAGATGTCCCAGTCCTGAAGATTCCGTAGATATCAAAGAGGAACCGGAGGAGAACGTCCCACTGGATCATCAGGTAGATGGAGCTGAGGTTCCTGTGAATCCTCTATAGATGGATGTAATGAAGCTACTGACCTTCTCCAGCAGCAGTGGGTGGAGGGTCTATGGGGAGATGTTGGTCGGACATAACTGGGGCGGCACGGTGGCGGAGTGAGTAGCACTTCTGCCTTGCAGCACTGGAGTCCTGGGTTCGAATCCCACTCAGGTCAACATCTGCAAAGAGTTTGTATGTTCTCTCCGTGTTTGCGTGGGTTTCCTCCGGGTGCTCCGGTTTCCTCCCACACTTCAAAAACATACTGTTAGGCTGTTTAGATTGTGAGCCCCATGGGGACAGGGACCAATTTGACATGCTTGTGCAGCGCTGCGTAACCTGTGTGCGCTATATAAATAAAGAATTATTATTATTATTATTATAACTACAAATGGTAGAAGAGCAGGAGAAGGGAATAATCTTCTCCCTGGTGTCCATGAGTCTCCACCTCAGGATCGGGTCACATCGGGTTATGCAGTAATATAACCGGAACATTGATGTTGATGTGTAAAATATTGGGATGAATGTGGATCCCGTCTCCTCCTGCAGGAGATTATTCCCTTAGTTCCTGGTTCTGGAGGTTTCTGTCCATCACTTGGATATAAGAGAATCTCTGGAGACATTTCCTTGTTTTCTCAGGTCCTTCATGTTGGATCTTTCCAGGAAAGTTGTGGTGGAAGGAGGAGCGGAGAGGAAATCCCCTCATCAGTGACAGAGGAGGGTAAGAGCCTTTCATGTATCTTGTGGGTTATTCTTCCCTTATACATTGCAGGGAGAGGTCACATCCGGGGGAGGAGATGGAGATGACATAGACACCGGCTCATCTGTCTCTGGTTTCCTCCTCCGGTTGGTCGGATCAGTCTATTCCCAGATGTGGAGGAATGTTATTAGATCAGTGAAACTCCTTTGAGTAGACCATCTAAATGAGCAAGAATAGTACATTAAAAAATAAGATAAGATAATCCTTTATTAGTCCACAGTGGGGAAATTCACAGTGTTACAGCAGCAGAGAGAGTACAGTACAAACAATGACAGAACAATAATATTAGGAATAAATGAACAAAAAGAAAATAAGGGATAAAAAGACAAAAGAAAAAAGACTTAGGGAATTAGTGTTGCACAGGCTTAAATTTGTTGAAACATAGGGAGAGAGAACTTATCCAGTTTACACCATTGGGTAGTCGAGTAGAGGCTCCGACACCGGACTTACACAATTAGGCGGGATGGGTCTTTAACACTGATTGTTCAAGAAGATACAGAGGAAATATCGGAGAATGAGAAAGAGGTTAGAGGAGAGTCGCACTAGTCATCCAAGATTTTGTGTAGTCTTTCGGGACCTTCTCGTCTTTATACAGGACCGTCTTATTTGGAATTGTATTATTAACAAGTTTCTTCCATTGAACGTTAGAGGGACTGTGATCCCCCATCCATCTGATTGAGATTGCTTTCTCAGCTAGAAAGAGCATTTCCTTTAAGAAGAATCTGTTTTAGATAACTTTTATCCACAAAACAATTGAACTGTACAACAGAACATTGTCCACAAGGACGAAAAGCATGGGTAACCCCCATACCTGCTCAGTATTTTTGTATTCCATGGACACTTGCCTGGATCATTCGTACAATCAATTTCCCTAAACCAGGGGATAAATAAAGTTGTACTGTATTGAATAAACCGTCCGCAGACAACTGTGGAATTCACTGGTGTCTTCACAGATGGCTTGCAGGACGTTATTATATGGGATGTAGAGACAAGATGGAGAATACATGAACAATAGAGCCACACATCAAGTGGCTCCTGGAAATCCCTCCCCCTTACCACTGATTCAGCGAATAAGATCTAGCTGGAGGTACAGCAACACATCTAGAGGCGCTAAAGCTTGGGGTCATTCAAGCACCCAACTGCGTATGGGCCTTGCCTGTAGTACTTGACCCGAAGAAAGACCGGACCACATGGTTCTGCATGAATTACAGGGGGGTCATTCTGTTACAGTCACCATGATGGTTAGTTGGCTGGGTTTCTCTACTACAGCACCCTGGCAAAGACCCTGACACACCTCACAAAAAACACGCACCCTCTGCAGTCGATTAGAGAAATAACTTTGAGACTGCATTCTAGGCACTGAAGACTGGCCAGTGGCCTTTACAATTTTTATATTAATGACTGGTGATTGTTCGGGACCTGCAGTATCTGTTGCCCTATTTGGATAGTGCCACTTCACATGGAGATGGTCCACAATCCCCTCAATTCGTCACACACCATATCTATATTTCTGAAATTTGGGGAGCGGAACAAAGGACCACCAGCTTCATATAGAAAGATAACTATACAAGGTAGAAAAAAACGCCAGCTCACCCAACCTAGGAACTTCCACCGGATAATAGAGCTCTTGAAACTCCTCTGGTGCACGGAGAAAGATCCAACTACGGCTGTCGGGTAACTTAGTAACTCAGTAACTTAGCACTCATGAGAGAACCCAACGGTGATTCTTGTCAAAAACAGGGTTAAATCATTTTGACGCTCATTTGGGACCACCTGGGTCTCTGTTTGTATTGAAACCCTCGGATATGGAGACATGGAGAACTCCCCAGGAAAGCATAGAAGCCAGGTCTTCTTGGCACCCATAAGGCTGTTCTTTGATCTTGCATTGAGGAGTCCGACCTAGTGTAGGTTCTGGTAGTTTTGTTAATTTTGACTTCTGGGGGACATTATAGTGACCATCATCATGTCAAAAAAACCTGCAACTGGTCTACCCAGTCATCTCCCAGTGGTGCAACACATCTGACTTATGGTTTATCTGTTAACATGCATGTACCAACACCTGCAGTTTGGATGTCTGTCTATGTTTCTTGCCCAATACATTCTTGTTTTTGACCAGGCTTATATCTATGGTTGCAGACTATTGGATGACAGAGCTCTATTTCACTGAAGTTAATGCAAGGGGTTGTAAAGTATATAGCAAGAGCCTTATGCAAGATCCTACTCAATATCACCTGTTGAACCACAGGGGTCCTGACCTCAAAGGTTCAGAAGTGAGGAATGTGAAACCTTTGCCAGACTAGATATTGTGATGGGTGTTCCTGCGACTCATTTCCCAGGTCATTTTCCCTGTGTGCCTCCATGTGCCCCTGGATCCTGGCTGCAACCTCATTTACCTTTCCTCGCTCTAGCAACGGTCCCCACGCTCCAGCGCACATCCCCCCCCTCTCCTAGGGCGCACGTCAGCTCTGTAAGATTTAAAGTGCCAGCGCCACGATGATTGGCGCTAGCCAGCAGCCTGCCGTCATTAATTGCCGGCCCCTTCCTGTGTCCCCTGCCGGATCTTTGAGCCTTGAGAAAAAGCTTCCCAGTCGTTTGTTCCTGTGACCTTGATTCTGTTCCTGATTCTCTGCGGCCTCTCCTGACCTTCTGCTTTGTCCCTCTTCTTCTCTTGTTTTAACTTCCTGATCCATTTCTGTCCAGCTGAGACGAATGTCAAGACCGATGCCCTTTCTCGTGCCTCCGACATAATTTGGGAAGAAACAGCTCCTTGACATATTGTTCCTCCTGAATGGCTTGTTGTTGCCGCTCCTGTGGATCTAGGGAAGATTCCTCCCGGGAAGACCTATGCCTGACCTGCTCTTCGAAAGAAGAAATTAACCTAGGGACATTGCTCTTGTGTGGCTGGCCACCATGGAGTGCAGGGATCTGACGCTCTCATCTCTCGTTTCTACTGGTGGTCAGGTCTGGTCAAGGAAGTACGAGACTTTGTTAGTTACTGCACTCCTTCAAGCCAGCAGGTCTGCCTCAGCCACTGCCGATACCCAGCTGCCTGTGGACTGATGTGGCCATGAACTATATTAGGGATCTTCTGGTAATACTATCATCTGGGTGGTCACAGACCGGTTCTCTACAATGTTCCACTTCGGTTCTTTGCCGGCTCTGCCGTTAGCTCCTCGTCCCATGTCCCTCTATCACTCCCTGAATCTGTGCGTCCAGGGGGTGGTGTCTGTGTATATCATATGTAACCTACTTTATGTAAAGGGATCTCTCAAACTTTTGGGGTTGTGAGCAAGTGCTGTGTCATGCTGTAGGTTACATAGGCCAATCTCTCTTACTACCTGTGCCCTCTCCTAAACCTTTACACCCTGTAAAAACAATAGTTAGCTGATCCTATTTACTTCTAAGGGGGTGAAAAACATCAAAATCATCTCAAACAATTTCTTACAAGGAACGGTAACAACAGTGGTGGGTGCACCCCCACAGTCTCAAGAATACATCTGTTAATTATGTATTACTCTGTCCACAAGTTGACTAATTATCTGCTAAGGTGGCCCCCACTCTTGTTGAAGGGGGCCTTCAATTCATTGAGTTTCTGTGGTACAGAGCTGATCCCATAGATTTTCATTGAGTTCAGGTCGGGAGCTCACTCCATTTTAGAAACCCTGCAGAGCCGCTCCATAGTGATGTGACCTTGTTGAGCGGCACATGGTCCTTCATGAATATGAAATAAGGCCTGTGCTGATTATACAGAGAAACAATGACTGGATTGATGTTATTCAAATACTAAATGTCCACAAACTCTCGGTGGTGCTATAGGACTGGGCCTGGAGAGGAAACTGCAGAAGATTACACCACAACTCTCCTGCTGCCCCAGCGGGTGACTGAAGTAGGAAGACCTGCCGGCAGCCATGAGGAGGAGACCAACAGCGAGGATCAGACACAGACTGCAGGAGGGGAGCCAAATCACTTCCGCAATTCTAACTTGTTATAACAGACAAGAAATCCACTAAACGCCCGTCCCTAGTAGCTGTATAGTAGTACAGTTATCCTGGATATACGGCTGCCCGGGGCTTCTACCACTCGTTTTACTGGTGTTCTAGGATTTCTAGGTTCTGCTCCAGCCTGGAATGGGCATCTCCTGTTAGACAACCCTCTTAAAACTTGGAAGTCCTGTTTCTAAGGATAGGATTATATTTTTTAATAATTGGATTTGAATTGAATTATATGTCAATGGATTATATTTCCGATTAATATTCATGATCTTTCTCATGTTACTGACCCGTCGCTTTACTTCTACTCAGAACTCGGAAAAGGAAACTTCCAATATTGATTTCTTGACTGTATCTTTCAGGAGATGAAAAAGGTTCCCATGGACGTCCCCCCTCATCTCCTTGTGGTGAAGTAAAATATGATCAATCCCATCTTTCCACAGAGGAGGGAAATCATGGAGATAAGAGGCAGTTTTCATGTCCGGAATGTGAGAAGTCTTTTAGTCAAGATTCAAATCTTCTCATTCATCGCCAAAGTTATCGAAAGGGAAAGAACTTTTCGTGTTCAAAATGTGAGAAAAATTATATCCAGAAATCAAGTCATGATCGACATGTAAAAATCAACCCAGGAGAGAAGCCCTTTTTATGTAACGAATGTGGAAAATGTTTCAGCTATAATTCAAAGCTTGTTAAACATCTCAGAACTCACACAGGAGAGAAGCCATTTTCATGTCTCGAATGTGGGAAATGTTTTACTCAGAAATCACATCTAGTTATACATGAGAGAATTCACACAGGGGAAAGGCCATTTTCATGTCCGGAATGTGGGAAATGTTTTACTCATAAATCACATCTTGTTGTACATCAGAGAATTCACACAGGAGAGAAGCCATTTCTATGTAACGAATGTGGAAAATGTTTCGGCGATAATTCAAGGCTTGTTAAACACCAGAGAATTCACACAGGGGAGAAACCATTTTCATGTAATGAATGTGAAAAATGTTTTAGCGATTATTCAGGACTTTTTAAACACCGGAGAACTCATACTGGGAAGAAGGCATTTGCATGTAATGAATGTGAAAAGTGTTTTACCCAGCAATCATCTCTTGTTCAGCATCAGAGAACTCACACAGGGGAGAAGCCATTTTCATGTAATGAATGTGGAAAACGTTTCGGTGATAATTCAGGGCTTTTTAAACACTGGAGAACTCACACAGGAGAGAAGCCATGTTAACATGTATTACACTGTGATCATTACCAGTGTAGATTCCCATGGTTAGATTGTATTTCCCTCTGCTGTGGCCTGAAGCCTTGGTGTTATGTAAAAGCTAAGTGACATTGGCAGACAGGCCAATCATCTTGAAAAATAATAATTATTTTTACATAGCGCCATCAAATTCCGTAGCGCTCTTCAAATCTGTATATAATGACCAATTCAGTAAAATTTGTCTCATGATCTCACAACAAATGTCTTCTAATGTAACTTGTACATGTAACATGTCACCTGTCCCTGTCAGCAGCGCATTGTGTGTTATATCCTATAGAGAGGATCCTCTTCCTGTGCAGCTCCTCAAATATATTTAAGAGAACCCACCCCACTATTTATCTCAGTACATTGATTTCTACAGGTAAAGGACACCGATGTGGTAGAAACGACTTGAAATCAATTGAATTCTATTTCATTTAAAGTGAACCTGTCACTTTAAATCATTTGTAGCCGCTGACAGGAATATCATTTGTAGCTGCTGACAGGTAATGGCCTATACCAGTGGTGGCGAACCTATGGCATGGGTGCCAGAGCTGGCACTCAGAGCAATTTCTGTGGGCACCCAGGCCGTCATCCCAGCCCAGAGTTTGCTAGACAGGACTCAAGGCCTCCACCTACAGTCCAAGGAAACCAGGACATACCATGCTCTGTTCTATTTAATACACATCCTGGACCTGAGGCTTCTGGAGGAGAGAGAAGGTGTTGACACAGCTGGGTGACCATTAGAGCTATGGATCCAGGCCCAAATGTTTCTTATTGATCAGGGTACCCTGGAGGAAAGCTACAATGATACACCAAATTCTTTCTACTGTATCGGTGTCATCAGGACACTGATACAATGGAAAGTTGGGACAGAGCAGGGAGCTATAAGTAACTGCTTAAATAGCCATGTTGACACTTTGCAATAAATAAGTGGGTTCTCTTTGATGTTTGGGCAGTCGGTCTCTAAAAGGTTCGCCACCGCTGGCCTATACTATTCTGATTATAAAAATGCCTTTGTCAACATTCTGAATACTGCTATATAAAACTTTATTTCACATTACCTGGCTCCCTGTTAGCAGCATGTGGTGATTGCCCCTCCTTCCACTGCCTGCTCAATGCACATGTTGGGATGTGGGGAAGAGTGGAGGGAGCTGGTTGAGTGTGGAGGAAAAGAAGAATGCAAGAGGAGACTGAGAGAGGCTGCACCTGCCTTTTCACCCCTCCTTCGGGACTCGCCACACGCTGCTGGCAGGGAGCCAGGTAATGTGAAATAAAGTTTAATAAAGTAGTGACAGTATTCAGAATGACATTCCTGGTGAAAGGTTCGCTATTAGCACTATGGGGCAGATTTATCAAGCTGTCTTAAAAGTAAGAATGTGCTTGGTTGCCGTGGGCCCCTATGTGGTTTTTTCTCAGAACCTAGGTCTTCATCCGGTGCAGAAAAACAGGTGAAAAAACAGGTTTATATAGGATCAGAGACAAATGTGACAAAAGCCAAAAGGGACGGGGGACAAGCAATGGGAGAGCAAACTTTATCATTACTAAAAATTGTCTACATGATGATCTGTTTACGTAATTCATTGCAATGTTCTGGCTATTTGGGTGACTTTGAAGGAAAGTTTGGGGCATCTATTAATGTATAAAGAAAGCGCATTACAGAAATGATTGTGCCGCAGGAAATAAAGATGGAGACACGGATGCGGGTGAGAGAGTGTGGATGCGGATGAGAGGGTGTGGATGCGGGCGAGAGGGTGTGCATGCGGGCGAGAGGGTGCGGATGCGGGTGGGAGGGTTGTACAACGTTCGGTTGGAATTATCCAAAGAAACGACTCAATATTCATATACAAATCAGGAAGATGGAAGATACAAGTCACCGAATTGTATCATTAAAAAAAAATAGGCGACTTGTGGATCGGCTGAGACGATTTCTACAATCCCGATCTCTGAAAACTCAGCAGAGTAAAGGTCAGAACTTATCTGAAAATGAAAAAAAAAAGCCCTCATCCGTTTAACCCCTTCCCACCGATGCCCTTTTTCATTTTTGTGTTTCTATTTTTTGTTTCCCTTTTTAAAAAATCTATAACTTTTTTTTTTAATTATTTTGTACAGAGCTGCATGAGGCTTGTTTTCTCTGTAACAAATAGCCCTTCCTCGCGACAGTTTTCCATATTCCATGCCGTGTACTGGGAAGACCGGGAAAATAAGAACACAGGGACATAAAGATTTTTATAAGTGAGAAGTCATAACGAACAAGAAATGTTGTAAGGGTCCTAAAACCTATTCTTCACAATATAGCGAAAAAGTTGAGTTGCGGGCCAACGGCAAAATCTAGGTTGCAGCAGTAGAAAAGTTAAGAAATCACATCTACTAATAATTCCAAAGAGAACGATACTTCAATCATGATCTCCGTGATAACAATCATATAAGAACGACTCCTGTTCCACAGTGAATCCTACGAAAGGCCAAAATTTTGATAGATTACTCCCCTTATCCAATAAGGAGAAGGCCGAGAGGCTCCTATCATAAACATAGGCAAATTCAAAAAGTTAAAGATCAACCGGTAAAAGACCAACATTGGTTCACCGGGCAAACTACTACGGCGAGTTAATGAACCACTAGACTATGGAAATAGTCTCCAACTCTATCATATAAGACATGGTAACAGGTTCTATACAGGCCTTGGTCCAGGTCTTGCAGTGACACAGAGGGTCGTAAATCTGTAGCTGTGTGTTTCTTCTGAGGTCTCCACAGTTTGAACAAGGGCGGAGATGTAGTTGACTCTCTTGGTGGTGACTGTGGCAAAGATGGAGGAAGCAGGTTGAGCTTGGCAAGAAGTTGTTCTCCTACTGGAATGCTTCTTGTATTGGAAGAAGAGCTTGAAAGTGCATTCCCACCTACAGGGTATGGAACGTTTCTGCAGAACTTGACGTAGGTGTAAGGTCCTTGGATGGTTGAAGGAGAAATTACTGCATAAATTGGAATGTCACACTCCATGAAGGTTATGTTAGACAATTTCCTCATTCTACCCTCCTGAGAAGGGCTCTCAAAATCTGGTTCCCAAGAACTCACAGTGTGCAGGGGTCTTAAGAAAGCTGTGTAGTCCTGTGATGGGGCCTCAGGTGGTGTGGTTGTGCTCCGACCTGAAACTGTTGTAGCAGAAGATGGCACCTCAAAGCGTGTTTCTGCCAGCAGTTGCTCCATGACCAAAGACTGCGATCCTCCAGCTGTGGACCTCCTTGAGCCTCCCCTTTTCATTGAGCTGGTGCCAGGTGAGTCTCAGGAGCTTCATGGCCACCGCAGGCTAAGGGGTATATACTGTTTATACGGACGTTTCGCCTTGCCGGATTGTGGGGATACAGGAACATGTTCCTCGGAGCTAGACCACAACTTTTAGTATTTTTTTTTACTGTAGTCCAATCCATTTAAAAAGAACAAAGCCGTCTGATCTATGATCTTCAGTCCACTGATAGCTGACGGTATCTGACCTCATTGCCCTCCAAAATGTCACATTGGATTGGAAACAACAAAATGGCTGTCAAAAGTGAGAAATAGCCGCAGGCCCTTGGACTTCTAGGCTCCACTCCACGGTGCGATGAGAATCTACTGGTTACACAACCCTCTTATGTCTTGGAAGTAGAATTTTACAGTTTCTAAGGATTTTTGATTACTTTTGATAATTAGATTTTATATTTTGTTATATATTATTAGTTATTATATTTTGAATTAAAATATGTGATTTTTTTTTCTCCATAGATGACTGTATGTTACTGACTGGCTGCTTTACTTCTGCTTGTAACTAGAAAAAGGAAACTTCCAATATTGATTTCTTGACTTTATTTTCCAACAGATGAAAGTACAAGAGGTTCCCATGGACGTCCCCCCTCATCTCCTTGTGGTGAAGTAGAAGATCATCAGTCACATCTTTCCACAGAGGAGGGAAATCATGGGGATAAGAGGAAGTTTTCATGTCCAAAATGTGAGAAGAGTTTTAGTCAAGAATCAAATCTTCTCATTCATCTTCAAAGTCACAGAGAGGAAAAGAACTTTTTATATTCAAAATGTGAAAAAACTTATAACCAGAAATCAAGTCTTAATCAACATATAAAAAAAAATCAAACAGGGGAGAAGCCGTATTTATGTACTGAGTGTGAAAAATGTTTTCGTAAGAAATCAGATCTTGTGAAACATCAGAGAATTCACACAGGAGAGAAGCCATTTTCATGTCCTGAATGTGGGAAATGTTTTACTCAGAAATCACATCTTGTTTTACATCATAGAATTCACACGGAGGAGAAGCCATTTTCATGTAATGAATGTGGAAAATGTTTCAGCGATAATTCAAGGCTTGTAAAACATCTGAGAACTCACACAGGAGAGAAGCCATTTTCATGTCCTGAATGCGGAAAATGTTTTACCCTGAAATCAGTTCTTGTTGAACATGAGAAAATTCATACAGGGGAGAAGCCATTTTCATGTCCGGAATGTAAGAAATGTTTTACTCAGAAACCACATCTTCTTATGCATCAAAGAATTCACACAGGAGAGAAGCCATTTTTATGTAGTGAATGTGGAAAATGTTTCTGTGATAATACAAGGCTTATTCAGCATCAGAGAAGTCACACGGGGGAGAAGCCATTTTCCTGTCCAGTTTGTGGGAAATGTTTTGGTAAGAAATCAAACCTTTTTGAACATCAGAGAACTCACACAGGGAAGAAGCCATATTTGTGTACTGAATGTGGGAAATATTTCAGCCTGAAATCAAATCTTGTGAAGCACCTGAGAATACACACAGGGGAGAAGCCATTTTCATGTCCAGAATGCGGGAAATGTTTTACCCTGAAAGCAATTCTTGATAAACATCAGAGAATTCACACAGGGGAGAAACCATTTTTATGTACTGAATGTGGGAAATGTTTTAGCGATAATTCAAGGCTTGCTCAACATCAGAGATGTCACACAGGGGAGAAGCCATTTCTATGTACTGAATGTGGTAACTGTTTTAGTCAGAAATCACATCTTGTTAAACATCAGAGAATTCACACGGGAGGGAAGCCATGTTAATATTTATTACACTATGAATATTACCTGTTTCTATGGTTGGATTTCCTTTCTTGTCGTCCTTCCCGTCCATAAACCTTCAAATGCTGGTGAATATAACCACGGGATAGGGCCTAACTTGCTGATCGGTGAGGGGTCTTAGTGCTGAAACCCCAACAGATTGCGAAAACGAGTGGTCTGTTGGACCCCCTGTCGCTCCGTCAGACTAGTGGAGCAGACGGCTGCGCATGACCGTTCTGCTCCACGAGTGCCGTGCTCATCGATCTCCGTTCAGCTCCATAGAGATTAATGGAGCAGAACGGTCATGCTCGGGCGTCTGCTCCATTAGTCTGACGGAGCGACAAGGGGTCCGACGAACCCTTCGTTTTTGCGATCTCAGCACCGAGATCCCCACTGATAAGCAAGTTAGGCCTTATCCCATTGATAGGGCCTAACTTTAGTTCGTGTGAAAACCACTTTAACCTCCACGATTTGAATTCTCTGCACTTCTATATACAAACTAAAACCACGACATCATTGAACTTACCTGAATATTTTGAATTGAGCTCCATTCAGCGGTGTTGAACGATATTCGAGCCACCCCTACGCTGACAATTCGAAGGACATCTTGCAGCACGAGGTGCGCGTACGCCAGCGCTTAGTTTTGACCATGATAGCACAGTTTCAGCGTTGATGCAAGGATTTGGAGGTTGGCTTTTCTCCAAATAATACAGTGGGGTACTGTATGTTATACATCCACAATACCAAAGGAAGAGGGGTAAGATCTGCACCTTCATTCATGGACAAATATTGTAAGATCTGCATAGATATATGTTGTATTAACTGAAAAAGAATATCAAACGTTTAAAGGTCAAATGTTTAAAGGTCGGAGAGATCAGAGAGACTATTTATACCTTCCAGGAAACAATTACCAGTCAGTAGTGACGCGTGCTGAACATTGATACATATCGAAGCTTTTATTGGATGCATTATCCACATGTGACCTGCCTCATACATTGCTTTACTGCTTACGTTGCGAGCGTCCTACAGACCATGTTGTATTGTTTTTTTATTATAAAATTTTGTATTATCCTGAATAAAAACCTCCGGTTTGATATAGAGTGATGTGGCAAAAAATTTTTCTGTGCCCAAAATGTTCTTTGGATAGAAATAAAAGTATCAGACTGAGAATTAGTGGACAGAACTGTGGATGTGAATCAAAAAAACGTGGATTAAACGACCATTGGGAATGAATGGAGACACGGAGCTCGATGCATTACAATGATTGTTAGACACATAACATCTCAGATACTGTTCCAATACTTGATTGACTCACTGGGCCTCAAACTAATTAAAACATCCTTTGGTAAGCTTGTTAACCCTTTGAGCATACAACAAAAATTTAAACAAAATGGAGGTTCTATTTGGAAGTAGAAATCTCTAGCGGGCACTATCCTTGACCCACACACGCAGTATTTAGGGCTTTTTTTTGGCCATGCTCAGTCAATGTAGAAGGGAAATAGCAATAAAGTAGAGCAAAGAGACGGCACTCATCGACTCCAGAAGATTTGAACAAGGCATACAAGGAGGTAGTTAGGCAAGCCTCAGGAACGGGGCTGATTCGGGCACTGTGGTGCTTTCTCAAGCCGATGGCTCTGCCCCTCCGTGTCACCGTATATATACACATGATCGCGGGTGGGCGGAGCCAAACTTTGAACACTGTATCTCGGGACCTGCAAAGTTCATAAAACATCGTTATCCAGCATAAATAAGACGATCATCAACATCACGTAGTAATCATACGCTGGATACATGGAAAAACAGGTGATTAGTAAAAGCGAAAAAAGTGGACTACAGTTCCCAGGATGCGAGGCTTGTGCGCGTAGTTCCATGCCGGAACGTGAAGTCCACTCTTCCGAAATAAAAACATCACAAAAGGAACACTATGGGGCTCATTTACTAAGGGTCCGTGGACCACACTATCGTCGGAATATTCGACGATTTCCGATGTGTGCCGCATTTAGAAAGGGTTTTTTATTGCATGTGCAACACCCTCGCTGATGCAAGGCAGAGGAGTGGTTGCGAATACGTCCCACCATGTAGCTTGCAGCTTGTGTAGGGTCTAGTCAGCCCCACAGCATGTCACTACATCACACTACATAGCCCTTATAGGACACAGGGGAACATTGCAGTGGTAGATCCTGCCTGGTAACTGTTTTATGTGATGTCATATGTGTCAGCCAATCACAGGTGTTATACTTTGTCTCTGTGAGCTGAGATGTAAGCGGAGATGTAATTGGAGGAGTAGCCACCACCTGACCAGGGGGAGTAACAAGACCCTGTCAGGAAACTTCCAGAAGAAGTGAGTTCTCTCAGAAGACTTGTAGAGAGCAGTCAGACCTAGGAGTCTGCAGAAGCAGACTGGAGTTACTCCAGTACAGACTCCGTACAGCTAGCACACCAGACCAGAGCAGGAAGAGCCTAGCCCCTGCCTGAAGAGTGGAGTAGCTAGTTTAGTGAGGAAAGGGGTATCATCCTACCTTCAAGGGTGATACCTGAAGCAACCCAGGACAAGCTGAAGCATCCTTTTAGGACACAGCTACCTCCCAGCCTGCCCTCTGCATCCAGGCTGGCGCTCTACATCCTGTGGCTCCCTCCAACTGCATCTCAGCACTCCACTACTCTGTTAAAGGCACGTTGCTGCGGTTCCTGTCGGTTCCAATAAAGAACTGTAAGTTGTTTTTGTTCAACCTCTGCCTCCGTCTGGTCCCTGCTACTACAGCTGTCACCATCACAGGCACCCTGTCCACTACACAGAGACTTATACTCTAGACACCAAAGGGTTGCCCCCGGGAGATCCGCTATAGCAGCCTCTCACTCATCATTTCTTGCCAACACCACCCTGCTGGAGACCTGCCAGGCTGTAGGACAGCCCTCCGGTTCCCCATACCAAGCACCGTGACACTAGCGTGCTTAGGCCGCAACCGCCAGCCACTCAGGTACTGCGGGCCCCGGCTGACTCCAGGCCCCGGGAGAAGGCTAGGCCCCGGTGAGGGATGTTGCACATGCAATTGGATTTTGGCGCAACGAGGAACAAATCGGGGGCGAGTCGTCGGATGATCCTACTGATTCGGACTGATTTGGAGTGCAGGATTTAACATTCAAAATTGTGTCACAAGCCCTAGCGCTTACATACACCAGGAAGAAGAAGGTGAACTCTGGCGGAACTGAGTGGGGAAGTGACACATGCAGGATATCGGGCGCAGGGTCTAAGTGAATCGCGGCAGCTCCAAATCCTCGTCGGAAAATGCATCTCGGGGATCGCGACGGGACGGGTAAGTAGATGTGCCCCTATAAATGCTATTTGCACTAACCTCTACTAATTCTGGTGTGGGGGGGGGGGGGGCGTAATCTTTTATATTAAGACAACAAATTGCATAGTATAGGGCAGTGGTGGCAGAGATGGCACTCGGAGGCCTCTCTGTGGGCACAGGGGCTGTCTCCCAGGCACAGAGTTTGACTGCATCTTCCTGCAGTCTCAGGCAGTCCAAGTAGTGCCCTGCTATTTGGTCCTGTCCGAAGAGTGAAAAGGTGTGGACAGGGTTGGATTGGAGCTCCAAAATTCTGGTAGCAATAAGGTTGTTACAGCCTAAATTGCCGTGTTGGCACTTTGGGAAAAGCTAGTGTTTTTTGGCTCTCATTTTGGGCACTCGATCTCTAAAAGGTTCGCCATCACTGGTATAGGGGATCTCCCATCAATGCTATGTACTTCACGTCCTGTCACCCACCCTTTTATTCCGACCAGCACCTATAAACACCCTATTTCTATGCAAAGCAGACTGCAGCTACCTCAAAAAGGAGGGGGAACAAAAATAGAAAATTGTATATGTTCCCTAGTAAAGAAAGCAACCGGACTCATAGGAACACACTCAATTCGTTACGGTCGTCAAGTCCCAAGGGTCCCAGGGCACCGAACTTTATAATATATTTGCTCTCCCGTTGCAGAAGTCATTTTGAGCGATCTCCTCCTGATGCAGTGTAATTAACCCTTTCTATCCCCTGGGCCCCCCCCCCCTTGCTCCTTCTCTATATGTTCTACGAGGCAGGGGCTGCTGTTCCCCTTCGTGATGGATCTCTGATGCTCTCTATAGAGGGTGAACATTTTCCTAATTTTCTTACCAATATAGAAACCCCCGATTTTCATCTCAGATTTTGTTGTGAAGTTTCTTACGAGTAGAGCAATACCCCACATGTCACTACTTTAGGGGCCACAGCAGAACGGAAGGAGCCATTGAGCTTTGGGAGAGCTTTGAGCTACGAGACAGTGACAACCCCCCCCCCCCCCCAATGATCCTATTTTGCAAAGAGAATTTATCTGTGTTGATATTGAGGTTCTTACCACCACAGATGTTTCATAGAAAGTATTTACATTGGCTCGTCTAAGCAAAAATCCTTTTACAAAAAAAGCGGGTAGGTGGTGGGGCTCGGAAGGGAAGGAGAGTCTACTGGATCTTGGAGGGCGGATTTTGCTGGAACAGATTACAGGTGCTGAGACCCTAATATAGTAGGACAGTAAAAGCCTCCAGGAACCATTTTGAAAACTTGGCCCCTCAAGGAACAATATGGGGCACAATTACTAAGGGTCTGAACACCGCATTTTCGTTAATTGACCCAAGTTTTTGGTGCACGCGATCAGACTGTGGTACATCGGCGCCGGCCAGCATGCGACACAAATCGGTGGGCGTAGACGTCGGAAAACCCGACTGATTTGAACAAACCGCGGAATTTAAAAACCAAATTGTGTCGCAAGATCAGCACTTACATGCACCGGGAAGAAGATGGTGAACTATGGAGGACCTCAGCGGGGGAAGCGGGAAATGTGCCCCTATATGTGGGGACGCAATACAGAATTGTTTTTAGGAAGAACCCCTTTATTTAAGGAAAAATTTAAAAAACACAGATCTACACTGCTAATATTCATAGTGTAAGAATGGTTGACTTCTTCCCTGTGTGAGTTCTCCACTGTATAACAAGATGTGATTTCTGGATAAAACACTTTCATATTCAGTTCATGAGAATGGCTTCTCTTCAGTGTGAATTCTCTGATGTACAATAATATTTGATTTGTATTTAAGACATCTTTCACATTCTGTTCAAGAAAATGGCTTCTCTCCTGTGTGAGTTCTCTGGTGTGTAACAAGATTTGATTTATCAATGAAACGTTTTCCGCACTCAAAGCATGAAAATGGCTTCTCTCCTGTGTGAATTCTCTGGTGTTTAACAAGAGATATTTTATCAATGAAACATCTCCCGCACTCAAAGCATGAGAATGGCTTCTCCCCTGTGTGAGTTCTCTGATGTCTAACAAGACCAGATTTCTCTCTAAAACATTTTTCACATTCAGAACATGAAAATGGCTTCTCCCCTGTGTGAGTTCTCTGATGTGCAACAAGATTTGATTTCGCGCTAAAACATTTCCCACATTCAATACACAAAAATGGCTTTTCCCCAGTGTGAGTCCTCTGATGTTTAACAAGTTGTTCTTTCACGCTAAAACATTTCCCACATTCAGTACATGAAAATGGCTTCTCCCCTGTGTGAGTTCTCCGATGTACCACAAGCTGTGATTTCAGGCTAAAACGTTTCCCACATTCAGGACATGAAAATGGCTTTTTCCATGTGCGAGTTCTGAGATGTTGATCAAGACTTAATTTCTGCATAAAACGCTTCTCACGTTTCGGACGTGAAAACTGCCTCTTATCTCCATGATTTCCCTCCTCTGTGGAAAGATGTGACTGATTATCTTCTACTTCACCACAAGGAGATGAGGGGGGACTTTCATCTGTTGAAAAATTAAGTCACAAAATCAATATTGGAAGTTTCCTTTTCCCCAGTTATAAAGCAGAAGTAAAGCGGCCAGTCAGTAACATACAGTCATCTATGGAGAGAAAGTGAACGAGAAAATAAATCATCAAATCTTTAGAAATGGGAATCTTCTACTCCCCCTGGAGCGGAGCCTCACAGTTTCTACGGGATGATTTACCACTTATGAGGTCCGCTGCGAGGTACTTCCGGCCGGATGGGAACTTCAGACCACCATGATCGCTCAAAAGAGCCCAGATACCACTGCTTCCCATCCAGATAATTTGAGGAGCCCTCTGCAAACTTCTCAGCACCAGGCTCCACCTCTCATCATGCCAGGAAGCCGGCCTTACTTCTACAAGGCTCCAGCCTGCTCCTCAGTGACCTTCGCGTCCGTGGCACCTCCGCGGGTACCACAATTACCAGGGCATACTTCCAGATCTAACTGCAGCCCCCCTGGCCTGCCCTGTGATATCTTCCTGCCACTTGACATAGGAAAGTGGTCCACAGCCCTGGGATCCAGGTGCAGTGCTGCCCCCCCTATGCCCAAACACTGCCAGGTCTTCACCTCTAGCAGCCCGGTATAGCTACTGAGCCCTAACTTCTTCCCATTGGGGATGACCAGCCCCTCATTCTACCCTGTGCACTAATTCTGCAGTCGCTGGTCTCTCATGACTTTAAGCAATTAAAGGGCCCTCTCAACGAAGCCACACAGATCCAGCTGTGAGAGGCGATAGTGACAGTGCAAATTTCAACCACCTGCCTATTATTCGTGAGAACAAGATGTACGGAAAACAAGAAAATCAGCTAAAAAACCAGATAGGGGCACATTTACTTACCCGGTCCAGTCGCGATCCAGCGGCGGGTTCTCCGACGCTGATTCAGGTTCTGCTGGGATTTACAAAGGTCCGTGCGCCGATATCCACTAGGTGTCGCTGCTGCGCAGAAGTCCGTCGGAGTTCACCTTCTATTACTTGGTGCAGTTAAGTGCGTGTCAGGTTCCCTGACGGCCACGCTCCCCGATTTCCGTCGCATGAAACCCGGAAATCGTCTGCATACCTGACGGAATCGCGCAATTCGGGCCCTTAGTAAATGACCCCCATAGTCTCCAAGGGGTCCGATTACTGACTTATTCACTAAAACCCAGGCGTCATCATACTGTAAGCAGACACCAAAGCCTGATCACTGTCCTGACTGTCCTGGGTAAGATGGCACCCCCGAATGGCCCCCTGGATTGGCGATTTCACGGCACCCTTCAATAAAATCCAGACCATGTTCAGAGCGGAGCTCTAGGCTTCTGTTACGAATAACTCAGTCTGGATTAAGGACTTAGGGCAAAGAACGACTGATTTTGAACAAAAGATTGATGGTACTGTTGACTTTACAATCCAAAAAACTAAACTTGATCTGTTGCAAACACAAGTAGAATTACTAGAAGAGAATCGTAACAGAAGGGGCAATCTACCTGAGTACATCACCAATCTACGTGATGCTGCCCTTAACCTTTAACTGCCCATTTGCCACAGGTAGCACACGATCTACGAATAGACCGTATCCATAGGGCCCTCACAAAACCATTGAACCCCTGTCTTCCAAGATGTTGTTCTCAAGATGCACGACCCATATTTGAGGAACCAGTTACTGTGTGCTGCATCTTCCCTGCCTCAGTTCAGCACTATGCGGACTTAGTACCATCAACTCTACGTAAGAGAATATCCCTACACCGCTCACAAAGAGGAGGAGTACGCAACCGCTGGGGATGCCCGTTCTCTCTACAGTTCCATATACAGAGCCAACAATGCCCTGTTCGCACGCTGGCCGAAGGCAGGTAGAAAGTTATTCCGGT
Source organism: Engystomops pustulosus (assembly GCF_040894005.1). Classification (NCBI taxonomy): domain Eukaryota; kingdom Metazoa; phylum Chordata; class Amphibia; order Anura; family Leptodactylidae; genus Engystomops; species Engystomops pustulosus. The sequence continues at coordinate 9,340,777 of NC_092412.1, read as the reverse complement.
GGAGGATCCGCCCACCTTGCCCCAACGCCATCCTCAATCCGGACTGCAATCTGCCAGTCATTGAGCCCCACAGGCCAGTGGCTACTGTATTATGTTCTGTGGCAGTTGTAATTACTTCTCTGTTAGTCCTATTGGCTTAGTCTTTTCTTCTTATCCTTAGTTTTTCCAAAATCCTGTCTCTTACCCTTAACCCCTTCCCGCCGCAGTCCTTTTTCGTTTTTGCGTTTTCATTTTTCACTCCCCACATTCAAAAGTCTGTAACTTTTTTATTTTTCCATGTACAGAGCTCTGTGATGACTTATTTTCTGCTCAACAAATTGCACTTCAAAATAGTGATATTTAATATTCCATGACGTGTACTGGGAAGCGGGAAACAAATTCCAAATGCAGTGAAATTGGGAAAAAAACGCATTCGTGCCGTATTCTTGTGGGCTTGGATTTTACGGATTTCCCTGTGCGCCCCAAATGACAGGTCTACTTTATTCTTTGGGTCGGTACAATCACAGGGTTACCAAATTTGTATAGGTTTTATAATGTTTTCATACATTTAAAAAAATGAAAACCTCCTGTACAAAAATTTTTTGGGGGATTTTGCCGTCTTCTGCCGCTAATAACTTTTTCATACTTTGGTGTATGGAGCTGTGGGTGGTGTAAATTTTTGCGGATTTTGATGACATTTACAATGTTATCATTTTTAGGACTGTACGACCTTGTGATCACTTTTTATATAATTTTTTTTTAAATGGCAAAAAGGTGCCATTTTCGACTTTGGGCGCAATTTTTCATTACGGGGTTAAACGCAGGGAAAAACCATTATATTATATTTTGATAGATGGGGCATTTTTGGATGCGGAGATACCTAATGTGTTCATGATTTTTACTGTTTATTTATATTTATGTCAATTTTTTTTTTTTTTTTCAGACTCCCTAGGGTACTTTAACCCTAGGGTGTCTGTACGATCCTATCATATACTGCCATACTACAGTATGCAGTATGCTGATAGCACATTGTAATGAATGGGTTAACCCGAAGTAGCTTCAGGTCTTCGTGAGACCCGAAGCTACCATGGCGACGGATCGCCGCTCCCCGATGACGTCACGGGGAGGGACAATCCTCAGAAAGATGGCGGCTCCCATGCGATCAGCCGAAAACACCCGCGATCGGTGCTGGCTCGGTGCTCGCTGGCTCCACAGCTACTAAAGAACATTGAAGAGAACTCCTACTCTCGCATAATTCCCTACCGATACAAGTGCAGTCAGTGATTACATACCCTCTTATGCGCTCGCCCTACTTTATCCCTAATTAAGTTAATACAAGATTTATCCCTTGTGCCTGGTCGAGCTTGGACTCGACCCCAAGACTCCAAATCGAGGAACATCCTTTTTTTCTTCTCGGATTCTGTCTCACTCATTGTGTGCCTATGGATGACCCGCAAAAATGCATTGCTAGGAACGTCATTCAGAAATGAATGTGAAAAAAGCAAGTCAGCTCAAATTTGCCTGCTTGAACTGAGACTATCCAACCTAGAGGCTGCTAAACAATTAGCACGGTCTAGAGCCCTAACAAAAGAAAAAGTGGACAATAAGGTACAGATTGACCTACACCTCTCCGAGCGAACGGAAAAAGCTATTCAATGGACCCAAGCTCGGTGCTAACAGGCTAACAAACTACATACCCTTTCAGCTAGGAAACTTTGCAACACACATAACTTATACACAGTTTACACGCTTCACAATTCAACAGGTGCCACATCTTTACTGAATATTACAACAAAATCTATACCAAAGGAGCCAACACATCATGGTCCCTGACGCATTGTTTTTTTTTATCCCAGGCCTCCCCTCCCAAGGTGTCGGGGGCCCATCTTCAAATCCTCAATGCTCCAATATTCCCTGAGGTCATCTCCAAAGCCGTTGACTGCCTGAAACTCAATAAAGCCCAAAGACCTGATGGTCTGATCGCTCTACCACCTCTTGGTTAAGCCTTCATGCCTTTTTCCAGGAAATCACAAGGGGCAGAGCCCCCCACCATACTTCTTTGGGGCTTAAATAACAGTGATACCTATACTCAATAAGGACCGCACTACCCTGAAAAACTACAGGCCAATATCCCTACAAAATCGTGATAATAAACTCCTGACCACTTTTCTAGCTAAAGAAATAAACATGGTCTTGTCAGCCATTATACATAAGGACCGGGTAGGTTTTAATCCTTCCTGCCAAGCCCCCAACAACATCAAGAAAGTTTAGAATCTCATACATGTTTCTAATGCTACAAAGACACTAATGGAGCTTTTGGGACTAAGCATAGAAAAGGCTTTTGATAGGCTCTCCTGGACTAATTCTTTTCAAGTTCAAGGACTTTTTCTAAACATGTTTAAACGCCTTTACTCAGTCCCTTCCACCACCTTCCACATCTAGAAGATCCATTTCTACCTCGGAAGGGACACTACAGAGGTGCCCCCAACCTCCAGACCTTATTGTACTCACTATGGAACCCCTAACCAGGTTAGTATGAACTGATTCTAATATTTCTGGGATAAAAGTGGGTGATGAGCAGTAAAAAGTTAATCCTTTTGCTTGGAGTCACAAACCCCCTTACATCCCTTCCCATCCCAATGGCCCTGATTTTAAGGCATTCTCTGGCCTGAAAGTTAATTTTGATAAGGCTGAAGCTCTGTACTGTAATATCCATTCCCACACACAAAAAAAAAATTATTGACCTCAATTTTGTCTTTGCCTCGCGCAATAAGTATGTAAATACCTTGGAGTCAAGATCACACCTTCTTTTGAAACAGTTGGGAGTTCACCATCTTCTTCCCAGTTCATGTTAGTGCATGTCTTGCAACACAATTTTTAAGTTAATTCCTGTGGTTTGTCCGAATCCGATGGCCACACCCCCTGATTTGTGTCGCATGAAAGCTGGTGCGAATGCGGCAAAATCCGATTGCGTGCACCAAAAACCCGTTAGATGCGGCGCAAATCATATATCGTCGAAAAAAACCCGTCGGAAATGCGGTCCATGGATCCTTAGTAAATCCGACACTGCCTTCTTCGGTGCCTCCACTTCAAACACACTTCCCAGCCCTGCAATAAACCTGGTGGAGGAGTACTCCAGTTTGACAACTGCTCAATCCCACCTTAACCTCTCTGACATTTCCATTTTTCGAAGGCAACTCCATCGGCCTCTATGCTCCCTCTAACCTCCAAGTGACTGTCATCTACCGACCCTCTGGCCCTGCCACTGCTATTATTGACCACTTTAATATCTGTCTTCTTCACTTCCTCTCATCTGACATCCCCTCCATCATCTTGGGTGACATTCCCATCAATCCAGCTCATTCTGCGACCTCCAAACTCCTCTCACTACCTCCTTCAACATCTCACAGAGGTCCTCTACAGCCACTCGCAAAGAGGGCCACAAGGTAGACTTCATTTTCACCCACCTCTGTTCCAGATCCAACCTGTCTAACACTACTCCACTCCTGTCTGATCACAACTTACTCACTTTCTCTTACACTCTGGCTTCAGCCACTCTTGCATTCCGCCGGCCTATACAACCACTTAAGAATCTCAAACATCTGGACAACTGCAAACTCTCTGAGACTCTCCTACCTGTCTCTTCCATATCCTCATGCAAGGAGGTAGAAACTGCTGCCACCTTTCACAACACCACAGTTTCTTCAGCCCTGGACACTGTAGCCCCCATCACTCTCATTATATCTAAACAACTCAACCGGCAACCCTGGCTCACCGACTTTACCAAACATCTAAGACAAAGTGCCAGGAGCGGCGTTGGAAGAAATCACTCTCCAAGGAAGACCTTCTGTCATACAAGCAAGTTGTCCTCGCCTACAAATCTCCACTTGCATCGCTAAACAGGATTACTTAATTAATCTTATATCTTCGCCATCTCACAACATCAGAAAATTATTTTCTACCTTTAATTTCCTTCTACATCCTCCAGCACCCCCACCAACCTCTCTAATGTCAGCTGAGGATTTTGCCTCACACTCAGGATTCGCCTGCACCTTCCACTTAACCAACTTCTCTTCCTTTACTTACAAGAAAGTTTCCTTCAACCTGTCAAGCTGACACCTCACTACTTGTTCGCTTGACCCAATTCGTTGCATCTTATCTCCACCCTCACCACGGTGCTCATCCCAGCTCTAACTCATCTCTTTAACCTCCCACTATCCTTTCACTATCCACTACAAGCCTCTGTTAAACGTATATTTGCCCTCCAATCCCCCAGTTGTTTGCCCCTTGTCTTTAATGTTTCTTTTTGTCCACTTTTTTATGTTCCTCTCGATCTTCTCCAGCCATACGACCACACTAGTGACGATACCGTTTCACCCATGCCTCCTGCTAGGGGAGCCTCTTCTGATCACTGTATGAGGTCATATATCCTTTCTACATTTCTGTAAATCTGGGCAACTTTACATTGGCCAGGCAAGACATGTGACCCTGTTGTATAAAAAGAAGTGTCACATGTCCCAGCGCCATTACAGAGAGGGAAAGATAAGAGCTTCCTGAAATGCAGAATTGCCCTTTTCAGGGCACAAAGGGGGATAGAGAGGGAAAATAGCTGTGAGGGACAGAAGGAAATACTTTCCAGGTTTAGGGTAGTCTGAAAGAGCATTATTACTACATCATCATCTACAGAAATAGCAGCGTCTAGCAGCACTGTGCTCATGTTAAGCCTGTTATTTTCTGTACATATCACACACCACATCTTCCCCGTCCTTGGTTGTGCAGTCACATCTGTCTCCTACAATTTCCTTGTAAATCTCCATATCTGTCACATGGAGCAGGTTTGTTGCTGTACAAGGTGCTCTTGGATTTGTCTATTGCATACAAGGTGCAGGTACTTTATGGAGCAGATCCGTGTGATTGGACACTAAGTAAAGGACATGCGTAAGGCACGGGATTTGCACCACTCCGGCTGTTCCCATATCACTGCCAGGGGGACAAAGGTTTTTTTTTAATTAGTTTTATTTAGCTGTAGGTTTTTTTTAAAATTACTTTTGTTTTAGATGATCCAGTGAGTTACTCTAGGGTTGGGGGAACTTTCCCTACTTTGGGTTCTGTGTGGTCATTTACCCAGACAGTTGATTTTCAGCAGGTTCTGCTGTGTTTCCCCCATGACTGTGCTGAACCAGGTAGCGCCAGCCCGACACTGACTGGATGAGGAGGTAGAAGAAATAGTGGAGTAGGAGGAGGCAACTGGAGGCCAGGAGTGATGTCCTGCAATCCTCAGGGGTGGAAGTATCTGCCCCACAATGATTCCAGACTCAGGCCCAGCCGCTACATTAACCCAGTGGGAAATTATAGAGATGTAACGTCCCGGCCCGAGCTTACTGGTCCACACATCAGTATCATATCACTGCTACATGCAAATGAGCCTGAAGGCTGATGCCAGAGCCTCTCCCATCTCCATTGTTTATTCATTCTTCAGTCTACTTTGCAGACTTACTACCCACCTCCTCCCTCTTTGCCCCAACCAGAGAGACAGCAACGTCATCCGTTTTTATATTCAATTCCGCACTATGGAGCGACCAGTAGAAAGGACGGCATGGGAATTACCAACAGCCGTATGAAGCCATCGCTCTCTACATGGGACGGTGGAGATACAGACTGATCCGACCCCTGGATGTGACCTCTCCCTGCAATGTATAAGGGAAGAATAACCCACAAGATACATGAAAGGCTCTTACCCTCCTCTGTCACTGATGAGGGGATTTCCTCTCCGCTCCTCCTTCCACCACAACTTTCCTGGAAAGATCCAACATGAAGGACATGAGAAAACAAGGAAATGTCTCCAGAGATTCTCTTATATCCAAGTGATGGACAGAAACCTCTAGAACCAGGAACTAAGGGGAATAATCTCCTGCAGGAGGAGACGGGATCCACATTCATCCCAATATTTTACACATCAACATCAATGTTCCGGTTATATTACTGCATAACCCGATGTGACCCGACCCTGAGGTGGAGACTCATGGACACCAGGGACAAGATTATTCACTTCTCCTGCTCTTCTACCATTTATAGTTATGTCCGACCAACATCTCCCCATAGACCCTCCACCCACTGCTGCTGGAGAAGGTCAGTAGCCTCATTACATCCATCTATAGAGGATTCACAGGAACCTCAGCTCCACCTACCTGATGATCCAGTGGGACATTCTCCTCCGGCTCCTCTTTAATATCCCGGGAATCTCCAGGACTGGGACATCTCTCTGGTTCCTCTTTAATATCCTGGGAATCTCCAGGACTGGGACATCTCTCTGGTTCCTCTTTAATATCCCGGGAATCTCCAGGACTGGGACATCTCTCTGGTTCCTCTTTAATATCTCGGGAATCTCCAGGACTGGGACATCTCTCTGGTTCCTGTGTAATATCTCGGGAATCTCCAGGACTGGGACATCTCTCTGGTTCCTCTTTAATATCTCGGGAATCTTCAGGACTGGGACATCTCTCTGGTTCCTGTGTAATATCTCGGGAATCTCCAGGACTGGGACATCTCTCTGGTTCCTCTTTAATATCTCGGGAATCTTCAGGACTGGGACATCTCTCTGGTTCCTGTGTAATATCTCGGGAATCTCCAGGACTGGGACATCTCTCTGGTTCCTCTTTAATATCTCGGGAATCTTCATGACTGGGACATCTCTCTGGTTCCTGTGTAATATCTCGGGAATCTCCAGGACTGGGACATCTCTCTGGTTCCTGTGTAATATCTCGGGAATCTCCAGGACTGGGACATCTCTCTGGTTCCTCTTTAATATCTCGGGAATCTTCATGACTGGGACATCTCTCTGGTTCCTGTGTAATATCTCGGGAATCTCCAGGACTGGGACATCTCTCTGGTTCCTGTGTAATATCTCGGGAATCTCCAGGACTGGGACATCTCTCTGGTGGATTTCTCTGACTGGATCCATCTATAGGAAATATACAGAGTGACTGATACATTGTCTATATGTGATGATGAGATGATGGAGGAGGTGACCTCACACCTGCTCTGTCCTCTATAATCAGGAAGGTCTCCTCTTACCTGGTGATGTGAGGGGCTGGTGGTCCTCCATCATGATGTTCTTGTACTGGTCCTTGTGTCCTTCTATATACTCCCACTCCTCCATGGCGAAATAGACAGTGACGTCCTGACACCTTATAGGAACCTGACACCCACAATGACACAGTCATCACCCAGACCCCTCCCTTGTGTTATTGTACAATGTCCCAGCATTCCCGGCAGCGCTCACCTCTCCGCTCAGCAGCTCAGTGATCCTGGAGGTAAGTTCTAGGATCTTCTGCTCATGTATCAGTGAATGAGGTGGAGGCTCGGTGATGGGGCTCTGGGTCCATCCTCCTGACACACGGGGGGTCACACACTCACCAGACGACTTCTTCACTACTGTGTAATCCTGTGTATGGGGAGACACTGATCACTACATAGATCCTAAGAATCCTTCACCTCTCCAGTCATTTCCCGCTGTTATTCCTAGAGATAAGAGCCGTGTCCTGGGAGACTCTCACCTCTCCGGTTATCAAGGAGATCATCTCCAGGGTGAGCTCCAGGATCCTGGCCGCCATCTGCTCTCTGTCCTTCTCCCGGATCCCTGGTGGATCATTGATGGAAAGGATCATCTTTAGGAGAAACCTCTGGGAGTCCTGGATCTATAGAACCTGAGGAAACATGACAAGAACTAAGAGCAAACTCTATATGAAGCAATTGTGTCCATGACATGTGTGATGTGACAGATGGGGATTCTCCAGACACTGGAGGGGAGGTCACTGGACTGAGGGAGGAGTGATGGCTCTGGACTGTGCTGCTCCTCACTAATAGCACATACTGGACCCCACATGGAGGGACCTGCAGCATGCTGGGAGTTGTAGTCCCTCCATATAGTGTATGTGTGCTCCTGGAGCATGCTGGGAGTTGTAGTCCCTCCATATAGTGTGTGTGCTCCTGGAGCATGCTGGGAGTTGTAGTCCCTCCATATAGTGTGTGTGCTCCTGGAGCATGCTGGGAGTTGTAGTCCCTCCATATAGTGTGTGAGCTCCTGGAGCATGCTGGGAGTTGCAGTCACTCTATATAGTGTGTGTGCTCCTGGAGCATGCTGGGAGTTGTAGTCCCTCCATATAGTGTGTGTGCTCCTGAAGCATGCTGGGAGGTGTAGTCCCTCCATTTAGTGTGTGTACTCCTGGAGCATTCTGGGAGTTGTAGTCCCTCCATATAGTGTGTGTGCCCCTGGAGCATGCTGGGAGTTGTAGTCCCTCCATATGGTGTGTGCTCCTGGAGCATGCTGGGAGTTGTAGTTCCTCCATATAGTGTGTGCTCCTGGAGCATGCTGGGAGTTGTAGTCCCTCCATATAGTGTGTGTGCTCCTGGAGCATGATGGGAGTTGTAGTCCCTCCATATAGTGTGTGTGCTCCTGGAGCATGCTGGGAGTTGTAGTAGCTCCATATGGTGTGTGTATGCTCCTGGAGCATGCTGGGAGTTGTAGTAGCTCCATATAGTGTATGTGCTCCTGAAGTATGCTGGGAGTTGTAGTCTCTCCGTTGATCACTCACCTCTTCTCTACCTAAGTGTGATGTCACTGAAGGGGCGGGGCCTACTGGAAGCCGGTTGTATATGTGTACGAAGGAGTACTGGTGGCTGTAGGACCTGTGATGATCTTAAAGATCATGTGATCAGTGTGGGCGGAGTAAGGGGCGGGGCTTGTTAGAAAACCTCTTTGAACCAGAAAATATCATTATTATGAGGCAGCAGGTACCAGGAGGAGCAGAGAAGAAGCCTCCATCTTATCCCGGATCCATCACTCGGGCCTCTCTCTGACCTTCTCACCGGTGTCTCTGCGAACACTAGAATCACATGGAGACCCAGGATCAGTCCGGGCCGAGCTCCAGTTTTCTATCGGACTTTGCACGTTCTTTCCTGCACCTGATTATAAGAAATGTCTGCGCCACTTTTGTGTGGCGGCTGCACTAAACCCGACGCCACACAAATCTCTGCCCTTCAGGGGGCGCTGTGGGGCTCAGCCGGACCGAGTCTGACAGAAATGTGTCGCACTTCTCCCCCATGTGCGGCAAAAAAAATAGCGGTGCAAAGTTTGGTGATAATAGAAGCTAAGCTTCAGGTTCCTTTAGCGCGCATACACACACAGGGGGAGATTTATCAGTAGTGTCTGAGAGCAGATCTGTTCTAGTTGCCCATGGGAACCAATCAGAGCTCAGCTTTCATTTTCCCACAGATGTTTATAGAATTAAAACTGAGCTCTGGTTGGTTTCCATGGGCAACTAGAACAGTTTTACCTCAGAAACTCGAATCATTGTTATGTATTAATGTCTTTTATTTGCATTTCTACAAATCATGTAACGCAGATTCTACACCTAATAGGGCACATTTACTAAGAGCAGTGCAGTGTATACTGTGTGCAGTGTCCTGTGTACAGGGCAGGGGGCGCCAGATTCATCAAGAACGGGCACCAGAAACCCTGAATCTGGGGCCCCGGCACTTATTTACCACCATCTACCATTGTCTCCAATCACAGCTCAGTTTCTACTTTTCTGAAGTTCATCAATATGAGCTCTGAGCTATTATTGGTTACTATAGCCAATGGGGTGTCTAAGAGCAACCAATCAGGGCTCAACTTTCATTTTCCCATAACTGGTTATAAAATGAAAGCTGATCTCTGAGTTGTTTACATGGGCAACTAGAATAGTTTTACCTCAGACACTTTTGGCTGATGTTGTGAGTCTATTTTTTGCCCCCCATTTGTCAAATGCAGGGGGGGGGGGGGTTTAGCCTTATTAGGCGCAAATTTTAAAAAAGGGGAAATATGTTGAGATAATAATACCATTGCCTTTCCTAAGCATGGTCAGGACTGGCCTGTTATTGCTCAATTATTTGGGCTCATATAGGTGCAATAGTATTATATATCGGGCACAAACATCTGTAAAGCGGCGCAATGTAATGCCAAATAGGGCGCAATAACACACGGCACACGGTTACACCGAATTGAGGTGTAACATTCCAAAAAAGTGTAAAATGGGCACAAAACAGCCATTACGCAGCAAAAAGGAACAAAAACACCAACGGCAAGGGGAAAAAAAAAGATAAATAACCCCTCTTTATGTGTGAGGTAATAAGTAAGGTCATAAGTGAGGTTAACATAGGAGGTAATGCGTGAAGTAATATATAAGGTGATATGAGGTAATATATGAGGTAATACGTGAAGTAATATATAAGGTGATATGAGGTAATACATGAAGTAATATATAAGGTGATATGAGGTAATATATGAGGTAATACGTGAAGTAATATATAAGGTGATATGAGGTAATACATGAAGTAATATATAAGGTGATATGAGGTAATATATGAGGTAATACGTGAAGTAATATATAAGGTGATATGAGGTAATACATGAAGTAATATATAAGGTGATATGAGGTAATATATGAGGTAATACGTGAAGTAATATATAAGGTGATATGAGGTAATACATGAAGTAATATATAAGGTGATATGAGGTAATATATGAGGTAATATGTGAAGTAATATATAAGGTGATATGAAGTAATACATGAAGTAATATATAAGGTGATATGAGGTAATATATGAGGTAATACGTGAAGTAATATATAAGGTGATATGAGGTAATATGTGAGGTAATACATGAAGTAATATATAAGGTGATATGAGGTAATACATGAAGTAATATATAAGGTGATATGAGGTAATATATGAGGTAATACGTGAAGTAATATATAAGGTGATATGAGGTAATACATGAAGTAATATATAAGGTGATATGAGGTAATATATGAGGTAATACGTGAAGTAATATATAAGGTGATATGAGGTAATACATGAAGTAATATATAAGGTGATATGAGGTAATATATGAGGTAATACGTGAAGTAATATATAAGGTGATATGAGGTAATACATGAAGTAATATATAAGGTGATATGAGGTAATATGTGAGGTAATACATGAAGTAATATATAAGGTGATATGAGGTAATACATGAAGTAATATATAAGGTGATATGAGGTAATATATGAGGTAATACGTGAAGTAATATATAAGGTGATATGAGGTAATACGTGAAGTAATATATAAGGTGATATGAGGTAATATGTGAAGTAATATATAAGGTGATATGAGGTAATACATGAAGTAATATATAAGGTGATATGAGGTAATACATGAAGTAATATATAAGGTGATATGAGGTAATATGTGAAGTAATATATAAGGTGATATGAGGTAATACATGAAGTAATATATAAGGTGATATGAGGTAATACGTGAAGTAATATATAAGGTGATATGAGGTAATATGTGAAGTAATATATAAGGTGATATGAGGTAATATATGAGGTAATACGTGAAGTAATATATAAGGTGATATGAGGTAATACGTGAAGTAATATATAGGGTGATATGAGGTAATATATGGGGTAATACGTGAAGTAATATATAAGGTGATATGAGGTAATATATGAGGTAATACGTGAAGTAATATATAAGGTGATATGAGGTAATACGTGAAGTAATATATAAGTTGATATGAGGTAATATATGAGGTAATACGTGAAGTAATATATAAGGTGATATGAGGTAATACGTGAAGTAATATATAAGGTGATATGAGGTAATACATGAAGTAATATATAAGGTGATATGAGGTAATACATGAAGTAATATATAAGGTGATATGAGGTAATATATGAGGTAATATATAAGGTGATATGAGGTAATATATGAGGTAATACGTGAAGTAATATATAAGGTGATATGAGGTAATATATGGGGTAATACGTGAAGTAATATATAAGGTGATATGAGGTAATATATGAGGTAATACGTGAAGTAATATATAAGGTGATATGAGGTAATATGTGAGGTAATACATGAAGTAATATATAAGGTGATATGAGGTAATACATGAAGTAATATATAAGGTGATATGAGGTAATATATGAGGTAATACGTGAAGTAATATATAAGGTGATATGAGGTAATATATGAGGTAATACGTGAAGTAATATATAAGGTGATATGAGGTAATACGTGAAGTAATATATAAGGTGATATGAGGTAATATATGGGGTAATACGTGAAGTAATATATAAGGTGATATGAGGTAATATATGGGGTAATACGTGAAGTAATATTTAAGGTGATATGAGGTAATATATGGGGTAATACGTGAAGTAATATTTAAGGTGATATGAGGTAAAATATGAGGTAATATGTGAGTTGATATGCAAGGTGATATGAGAGGTAATTTGTGAGGTTATATGAGATATGTTCTGAATTATGATGCTGTAATACTCCAGTCACACCCAGAGCTGCAATCATCTATCTACCGTTAGATCATCTTAGATGCCTACGACTCTGGATTTGACTGTAGTATCAATCTGCCATCAACATTCTTAGTATGTCATATGTCAATGGCAGGTTATGTGTGAGGTCATATGTTTTCAGTTGTTCAAGTGATACTCCAGTCAAATCCAGTTGATATGTGGTGATATGTGAGGTAATTAGAGATAATATATTCTCAATTTCTATGTTTATATCACCTATGATACTCCAACTGAAGTCTTATTCTGGCCATTATATACTCCAGGCACTCATATTTAACTCACATGCTGTCCATCTCCTTCTGATCTAAGGCCAAGGATACCTATGAATTTCTGCTGCACTCAGGGTTCCTTAGAGCACAGTGGCCTCCATAATTCTTAAATGGAAGAAGATGGGGACTATTTGGCCATCCAGCCAAATTTACGACCCCCAGACTATGAGAAATAAGATGCCCTGGTCTCATAAGATGTAGATAGAATTAACATCAAAAGGTTCTAAGCGGTGGATAAAACCAGGCACTGCTCATCACCTGCCAAATACAATTCCAACAGTGAAACATGGCAGTGGCAGCATCTTGCTATAGCGGCAGGGAAAGGACGACTGCTTGAAATTGAAGGAAAGATGATATTCAGATATATCCTGGATGAAAACCTCTTCCAGAGTACTCTAGACCTCAGATTGGGCCAGGGTTCACCTTTCAACAAGACAATGACCCCAAGCACACAGCTAAAATAACAAAGCAGAGGCTTCAGAACCACTCTACGGCCATTTTTGACTCGCCAAGCTAGAACTCGGATCTAAACCCAAATGAGCATCTCTGGAAAGACTTGAAAATGGCTTCCACCAATGTTCACCATCCAACCCAGTAAGCTTACCCAAGGATATTTCTGCGGTGTGCTGCGATTGCCACACTGTACGCAGCGGATGGGTCCAATACAGATACACTGCGGCAGGACTTCTGATCTGGAATCCAAGCTGAGGCCTTCCTTCTCTCCCAGACAGCAATCTAGCAAGCTTTCCCTTAAAGCATCGATACCAGCTGAAGAGCTTGCGGCAGCCTTGAATCCCTAATTTACTACAAGCGATTAGTAGTGGAATTGTCCTCTTACATGTTGGCTAACATCAATTTGCTTACCCCTAATTTACTATGCCTGTAAATACTTTAAATCTCTAGCATTGTTGTCTACAGATGATGAGAAAGCATTGGATGCACTGATTTTATCCCTTTTGTTACCAGACTGGTAATGACAGCTGGAATCTAGTAGCCTAATGGAGAGAGCCAGGCACAAGGATGGACTGAGGAGTTGAAACATTAGTGCAGGTATGATACACGTAGGTAGGTAGGTAGTCTGGGTAAGACAGTTCAGGGAGGAGGAGACTGGAACACAGTCACAGTACTCAAGCAATGTTAGGACTGCCACATGGTTTACTTATAGGCCCAAACAAGAAACAAGATGGCCCCTATAATGCATTTGATCCTCGATCTTAGGTAAGGACGAATATAGCAGCCTTCAGTGGTGAGGAGAAGGATCGTTTTACCAGCTTCTTCCACTTCAAGTGGTCCACTGAGGCTCTCTTATCTGGGCAAATGCATTCCCCCAATCCTAAGGGCTTATTTTGGTTTAATTTTCTATCTCTGCTAAATGCAATTTTATCAAAATGCGAGTCATGGGGTAAAGGCACTTTTACATGGCTTGTTCGCTGCGCAATCTTCAAGATGAACATCCTCATAACACATTTCAGGAGCTCCCCTTTTCCCTTCCGGCATCTTTCTTCCACGCTATTCTACCACTACAACACTTATTCATCTGGGTAGGCAATCCGGCAAGGTTGAAAAAGGAGGTCATTATATTACAGTTATCCCTAAGCCAGGTAAAGACCCCTCAGAATGTCCTAGTTATAGACCTATAAGCCTACTAAATTCCGACCTAAAAATATTTACTAAGCTTTTAGCTAACAGGCTAAGTGAATGGCTTCCACAATTGATACACAAGGACCAGGTGGGATTCGTTAGGTACCGACAAGCAGGAGATAATACACGACGTACCATTGATTTAATAAGCTTAACGCAAAAGGCTAAATCGGAAGCCTTGCTCCTGAGTCTTGACGCCGAGAAGGCTTTTGATCGCCTAAATTGGCAATTTATGTTTAAAACACTTGCTCGCTTTGGACTGCGTGGACCTTTTGTGGAAGCCCTGAAGAGTCTATATGCAACCCCTACGGCACAAATACGACTCCCTCATGCTCACTCTGCCCCTTTAACTATAAATAATGGGACCCGGCAGGGATGTCCCTTATCCCCTTTACTTTACGTCCTAAGTATCGAACCATTGGCAGTAAGTATCCGAAATAACCCAAACATTAATGGTATTAAAGTTAGAGACAAACAATTCAAAGTAGCCCTGTTCGCCGATGACGTTCTACTTACACTTGAAGAGCCTCTTATTTCCCTACCAAATCTCCACGCCACTATTGAGAAATACAGCTTAGTATCAGGATATAAAATTAATCACACTAAGACGGAGGCCCTACCACTAAATCTATCCCCCCATACACTGAATTCTTTAAAGAGTAGTTTCCAATACTCCTGGTGCTCAGCATCCCTCAAGTATCTGGGAGTCAAGCTTACCCCCACTATTTCATCTCTATATAAAGAAAATTTTCCCCCCCTAATACAAGATGTGAGGAGACAGCTGCAAACTTGGCGTCCTATATACTTATCCCTATTGGGCAAAATCGCAGCAATCAAAATGTCAATTCTTCCAAGATTTTTGTACCTATTCGAGACACTCCCGGTTAGAGTACCAATAACATCCTTACGACTGATACAATCGCTTTTCTTAGACTTTCTGTGGAACTCTAAGAGACACAGAATTCCGAAAACAGTCTTGGTGGCACCAAAATCAAAAGGGGGTCTTGGCCTTCCAGACATTACTCTATACTACTACGCAACACACCTCCGACATATAGTCTCTTGGACATCTTTGCCTGCCTTTAATAGATGGACAGAAATTGAAAAATTATGGCTAGCCCCGGTGCACCCCAGTTCATTAATCTGGGGTCCCCCGGCGGAGATCCCTAATTCATCGTTGTTAGCCCCTATGGCCTTCACTAGAGAAATATGGCATAGGTGTCGGATCCGCTACTCTCTAGCGACACACAGATCGCCACTTACTCCTTTTTTGTATACCCCACACTTACCCCAAAGCCTTGGAGCAGACTTTGTTACTTTCTGGAAGCCAATGAACGCTTTCCGAATTAAAGACCTGACGCACCCTACAACTAAACAACTGCTCACGTTCACTGATCTCTGCTCGGCATCAGACCAATTTGCAACAGCATCTGACACTTACCCCCAGATTTACCAATTCTGTCTTAAAATATTAGGATCTGTCTCCATTCCATCCCTTACACCATTTGAACGGATATGCCTGAATAATTCCACTTCGAAAGGTCTGATTTCAGACTTATACGCCTTGCTTATAGCACAAATAAACCCAGAACCTAGCAGACATTCATATATGCTCAAATGGGAGGAGTGGTTGGGTAGGGAGTTACCGGAGTCAATATGGAAGATAATTTGGGAGAATACACCCAGAGGTGCTCTGTCAGCACTCTATAAAGAGAACCAGTGCTGCTCCATAGACTTAACCCATCCATCCCTGACGTGTGCTGGAGATGTGATAACCCTGGGGCATCTTTATTTCATATATTTTGGGATTGCCCGTCTATTCAGTTTTTCTGGGCCGAGGTACACACACTACTACAGAAGACCCTGGATACTACACTAAATAAGGACCCAGTGTCATTTCTCTTAGGACTGCCTCCGGTAGGACTGGGGAAATCTCAGGCCAGACTCTTTTTGCACATTTTGAGCGCGGCAAAAACTCTGGTTCCGTTATTTTGGAAAAAATCGACCCCCCCCACTTTATTAGATCTATGTGTACGTATACGGCATATGCGGACAATGGAATATATGACGGCCTCTCTACATGAAAAGACAGACCAGTTCTGTGCGACCTGGGCCTCCTGGGATGCTATAGACCAGTGATGGCGAACCTTTTAGAGGTGGAGTGCCCAAACTGTAACCCAAAACATGCATATTTTTTTGCAAAGTGCCAATACAGTAATTCAAGCAGTTACTTATTGCAATCTTCTTGCTCTGTGCTATACCACAGCTTTCAATGGAACTGAGGGCTCCAGAAGGAGAGGAAATTTGCAATGTCATTGGAGCGTCCCTTGACATCCACCTGAACAGGAAGATTCAGGGGTCGCACAAAAGGAACTCCAATGATAACCTGACCCTGTCCACACCTCCTCTCTCTTCCTGCAATCTTAGGCAGACCAGGATGCTCCACATTAAAATAATGCTAAGCATGGCAAGTCCTGGGACTGAAGGAGGATCCCTGTCTGGCAAACTCTGCCATGGGGCAACAGCCTGAGTGCCCACCGAGAGGGCTCTGAGTGCCACCTCTGGCACCCGTGCCATAGGTTCGCCACCACTGCTATAGACCATAGCTTTCTATAGTGAATTACACACTTTATTGCGGAGACACGTATGAGATACATGGGTAGTTTCTCGTTTCTTTTTGTTTTTTATAAATACACTGTTTTCCCTTCGGGAATGTTTATGTTTCTTTTTCTTAAATTTCCAAATGCTGGTTGCTATTTAGAAGTGAAGTTTCTATGCAGGGTAATAACATGGAAATAGAAACTAGACAGAAACAGCTGTTTGCGTGTTGGAACGATATGTTGTCTACCTGCTGTATATGCTCCGACTCTCGCTGTGAAGGTCTTATTACTTATCACTTTCTATGACCACGCTGATTTTGTTGTATCATTTGTAACCTCTGTGAAACTTTAAAACTATTCAATAAAATGTAAGTTGAAAAAAAAAAAGAAAAAGGAGGTCATGTTTAGACCCAAAGCGAGAGGCAGTCTTGCGCTTCCAAAAAGATCAGATCCTACAACAGATCTCCCACCTGGTAAGGGTGAGGGACTGGTGTCACCACCATACAACTAAATCCTAGGTGTCCCTCTGGAAACCATCTGGGACCCCAACCATATGGGCCACTTTGAAGAACGTACACTCTGAAGCTGTGAAAGCTTCCTTTCCTCCCCACTCGCCTATGCCCACTATCCTATTCCTGGAATGGGTGACCCCATTGTTCATAGCTGGAGGGCCCCAGGCGTTCACAGGATATCTCATTTTTGTGGTGGCTCTTCTTGAAAAACACCCTCTGACCTGTCATGATCTGCAGCGGTCTGTCTTGAGTCACTGGCGTTCTTTTGCGCACACTGCCTTTTGAAGACTCTTTTGATGAGGGCCCTTCTTCCTCGAATTCCCTGTGCTCAGGCTCTTACAGACGGAACTCGATGCCCACTGTGACCTCTAGTGAAGCTCTGTGGATTCTTTATTTTTATCCCAAGTTGCAATGATCAGCTATACAAGCAAATTGATCAGCAGTTTTAGAAAATCCAATTGTCATTTGGGACCAAAAAAAATAATTTTGTCAAGAAAGAACCCCACATGCCAAAAAAGGTAAGAATATACAACGAAACCACTAGATATCATATATCAAATATTTTTCTGTTTTTAAATTTTTAATAAAGATACACAAGGCCCATTTTGTAAAACAGACCATAAGGAAGAAAGTGTGAGTAGGGTGAAATGTAGCTAGAAATTCAATAACGTAGATCGTAACGGCCAACAATTCTTAACTATGAACATTAACATGGCTTCTCCCTTGTGTGAGTTCTCTGATGTCTGACAAGATGTGTATTCCTGGTAAAACATTTCCCACATTCAGTACATAAAAATGGCTTCTCCCCTGTGTGATTTCTCTGATGTCTGACAAGATGTGATTTTTCTCTAAAACATTTCCCACATTCAGCACATGAGAATGGCTTCTCTCCTGTGTGAATTCTCTGATGGGTAATAAGAACGGATTTCTCTCGAAAACATTTCCCACATTCAGTACATGAAAATGGCTTCTCCCCTGTGTGATATCTCTGATGTTGAATAAGACCTGATTTCACACTAAAATATTTCATACATTCAGTACATGCAAATGGCTTCTCTCCCGTGTGAGTTCTCTGATGATCAACAAGCACCGATTTGTGGCGAAAACATTTCCCACATTCAGTACATGAGAATGGCTTCTCCCCACTGTGAATTCTATAATGTTGAATAAGATGGGATTTCTTGCGAAAAAATTTCCCACATTCAGTACACGGAAATGGCTTCTCCCCTGTATGAATTCTCCAATGTACAGCAAGATGTGATTTCTTGAAAAAATATTTCCCACATTCAGGACATAAAAATGGCTTTTCTCTTGTGTGAGTTCTCAGATGTTGATCAATATTTGATTTCTGGGTAAAACTCTCCTCATGTTTCATACATAATAACTGCCCCTTATCTCCATGATTTCCCTCCCCTGTGGAAAGATGTGACTGATTATCTTCTACTTCACCACAAGGAGATGAGGGGGGACGTCCATGAGAACCTCTTGTACTTTCATAACCTTAAAAATATAGTAAAGAAATAAATATTGGAAGTTTCCTTTCCCCAGTTACAAGCAGAATTAAAGCGACAAGTCAGTAACATACAGTCATCTACGGAGAGAAAGGTCATGAATATAAATCCATATAATATAAAGAAAATCCAACCATCAAGAACATCATCAAATCGACCACTGGATGTGACCTCTCTCTGCAATGTATAAGGGAAGAATAACCCACAAGATACATGAAAGGCTCTTACCCTCCTCTGTCACTGATGAGGGGATTTCCTCTCCGCTCCTCCTTCCACCACAACTTTCCTGGAAAGATCCAACATGAAGGACATGAGAAAACAAGGAAATGTCTCCAGAGATTATCTTATAGGTGGGGGAGAATCCTCCAACTTCACAGGCCTGCTGTGTCCTGTGAGACAGAAAGCGACATGGAGACTGATTCCCATATTCTGCGACCAACAGAGGGAAGGAGCCTGAAAGCGAGATACAGGCATCAAAAGAGCCGCATCTGATGGACGAGTCATTGGTTCCCAACCACTGATGTAGATTCTCCACCCACTGCTGCTGGAGAAGGTCAGTAGCTTCATTACATCCATCTATAGAGGATTCACAGGAATCTCAGCTCCACCTACCTGATGATCCAGTGGGACATTCTCCTCTGGCTCCACTTTAATAACATGGAAATATAGAGGACTGGGACATCTCTCTGGTTCCTGTGTAATATCCCGGGAATCTCCAGGACTGGGACATCTCTCTGGTTCCTGTGTAATATCCCGGGAATCTCCAGGACTGGGACATCTCTCTGGTTCCTGTGTAATATCCCGGGAATCTCCAGGACTGGGACATCTCTCTGGTTCCTGTGTAATATCCCGGGAATCTCCAGGACTGGGACATCTCTCTGGTTCCTGTGTAATATCCCGGGAATCTCCAGGACTGGGACATCTCTCTGGTGGATTTCTCTGACTGGATCCATCTACAGGAAATATACACAGTGACTGATACATTGTCTATATGTGATGATGAGATGATGGAGGAGGTGACCTCACACCTGCTCTGTCCTCTATAATCAGGAAGGTCTCCTCTTACCTGGTGATGTGAGGGGCTGGTGGTCCTCCATCATGATGTCCTTGTACTGGTCCCTGTGTCCTTCTATATACTCCCACTCCTCCATGGAGAAATAGACAGTGACGTCCTGACACCTTATAGGAACCTGACACCCACAATGACACAGTCATCACCCAGACCCCTCCCTTGTGTTATTGTACAATGTCCCAGCATTCCCGGCAGCGCTCACCTCTCCGCTCAGCAGCTCAGTGATCCTGGAGGTAAGTTCTAGGATCTTCTGCTCATGTATCAGTGAATGAGGTGGAGGCTCGGTGATGGGGCTCTGGGTCCATCCTCCTGACACACGGGGGGTCACACACTCACCAGACGACTTCTTCACTACTGTGTAATCCTGTGTATGGGGAGACACTGATCACTACATAGATCCTAAGAATCCTTCACCTCTCCAGTCATTTCCCGCTGTTATTCCTAGAGATAAGAGCCGTGTCCTGGGAGACTCTCACCTCTCCGGTTATCAAGGAGATCATCTCCAGGGTGAGCTCCAGGATCCTGGCCGCCATCTGCTCTCTGTCCTTCTCCCGGATCCCTGGGGGATCATTGATGGAAAGGATCATCTTTAGGAGAAACCTCTGGGAGTCCTGGATCTATAGAACCTGAGGAAACATGAGAAGAACTAAGAGCAAACTCTATATGAAGCAATTGTGTCCATGACATGTGTGATGTGACAGATGGGGATTCTCCAGACACTGGACTGAGGGAGGAGTGATGGCGCTGGACTGTGCCGCTCCTCACTAATAGCACATACTGGACCCCACATGGACCCATATAGTGTGTGTGTGCTCCTGGAGCATGCTGGGAGTTGTAGTCCCTCCATATAGTGTGTGAGCTCCTGGAGCATGCTGGGAGTTGTATTCCCTCCATATAGTGTGTGTGCTCCTGGAGCATGCTGGGAGTTGTAGTCCCTCCATATAGTGTGTGTGCTCCTGGAGCATGCTGGGAGTTGTAGTCCTTCCATATAGTGTGTGTGTTCCTGGAGCATGCTGGGAGTTGTAGTCCCTCCTCTGGTCACTTACCTCTTCTCTCCTCAGTGCAGGACACTCTACCTCACACACATCCTCCCTCCTGCTCACTATTCACTAGTCATGTGACCCTGGGAGTGTGATGTCACTGAGGGGCGGGGTGTACATGTTTATAGAGAAGTGGTGGTTGAAGGACCTGTGATGATGTAATAGATCATGTGATCAGTGTGGGCGGGGCGCTGGTTATGTGATCAGGAAACACTTCAGGACGAGATGGATGAGGTGATGGTGACACAGGAAGAAGCTGAGGAGGGAGAGGGGTGACACGGGGCTCGCAGGGCGGGTGCTGGACCAGTAGGAGATGGGGGAGTTCTCCCAGCAGGAGGCGCTGCTAATTTTGAGTGCGATATGATACCCAGAAAAGTATTACAATACTCCATACCAATACGATACTTTCAAGAAAAGAAAACAAATGATATCAATGTTTAGGGTGCAGTCACATGGGGCGTTTACATTACATTTAGAAATGCAATGCAAACGTTTGGGGGCGGGGCTCAGCCTGATTGCATTTGCATTTCCATTAAAACACGACGGTCACCAGTGATTGGCCAGGAAAAGCTTTAGTGCTTTATGACAGTGCCGTAGATGTGATGTACAGGTTGTCCTGGTAATGATAATATAAATACTACACTAAATAGTATAACTTAGGACTTGTGTAGACGGGCGCTTTTGATGTCCGTGAGCTATCCTTATTTTTTTTGTGAATGGCAAACGGACCCACTGTTTCCTATGGGTCTGTTCACATGTCCAGGGTTTAGGAAAGGACTTGTAGGGAAATATTTGTGATGCCAGTCAGGATAATGTTTGCTGACTTCAGCCCTGGGTGTTGCGGGTCAGCGTGATGTTGTGAACCCTTCCGGACTAGGGCTGGCTCCCAGGGGGGTGGATGGAGGAGGAGGTGTAAGTAACGTGCCTTGTGGTGATAACGACACCAAAGAAACTACTCATACACTTGCATTTGAACTTGAACTGTAGGGATGCGGCCACCTTGGTTAGCTATCCTCCTCAATATGATTCCTGCTTGTTCCTCAGCTTCACTGAACTCCTCTTATTACAGGCACAACCTCTGCTTGCAGCTCCTCTGAGACCCAGGCCTCGGGTTTGTCTTATCTAAGACTACTCTCTCACTTTGGTAGGCCGACCCCTTTCTTTATTAAACATAAAACAATTCAAGGTATATACACAGTACATTGCCATAGCTGTAAGACCCGACATGTTACACAAAGTGGAGGGTGCTACATTCCCCGGGACTTAAAATGGAGTACGTCCTTGTACGACTTTTACACATTCACATAAGTTACAGTTTTACATTTTGTTCAGTTTTCAATTATAAAGTGGGTGGGTTCAACCTTGCATAGAACTCAGCAATTGTATAAGGTAGTATAGGTTATCCTTGCTGCACAATAACACATTCCATGGTTCCTGCGTATTAATGGCCTCAAAGGAACCTTACCTGGATCTAATATCCCTTCCAGCGGGTAGGCATCCATGAATCCGGTCGGGAGAGGCTTCTAGCATCACTGTATCCCTGATTCTCTACAGTTGCTGAACCCTTGGGCATTAAGGTTGGGGTTGTCCATCATGAAGGCCAAACAACAGACTCCGTTTGCCACCGGCCGTAAATTTACTGTGGCCTAGGGACTGATACCCTGATCCGCAGCCAGTACCAGTAAGAATACCCCATATCTATACCAGCGACCCTTCTTGCCTATCACTCACCAGATAATTCTTTGTTTGGTTTAAGAATCCAACATTTAAATTTAGGTGTTACATTTCCAATTTACAGATGTAAAGTCCTTTTGTTACAATCTCTTTCTTCAGCTGAAAGGCCTAACAAACGGTTAGTGCAAACTACGCATTGTAAATAGAGATTTTGAATTGCCGAGTTCACAGAATTTTTCGAAAAAATTTGATTTGACCTGAATCGAATCATGACGAATCACGTTAAAAAACAGGTATTTCCTGGCTGCAGAGAGCCTGTAGGGTGTTGTAGAACAATGTACCATGCTTATATATGCATGGGAGTGTGGTTTGGTCTTCAAACAATGCTGTGTTTGAAGACCGCCGCCACTCTTAGAATCGCTTCACATTTCACTTCCATGTGCACTTACAGAGAGGCCAACTTCACCAAATAAGCGAAGCAGGAACGCAGCCTGACAAGGTAACGTCTGTGCCAGCTCCAAAGGACCGAGCTGAGGGCCAAGATCCCACTATAACATCAAAGAGTGCACTCTTTTTACACGGACATTAGATGATTCCATACATGATGACACAACCTGTTCTGTTTAACACGGATACATGTAGAAACCCCCCCAAAAAATGCAGAGGGTGTCGGCAATATTTTGCATTGACGTCACTAATCATTTTGTCCTTCTTTTCATCCATCGGTACTGCTAAAGTAAAAAACAAACAGGAGTGGACCCAGAACAGAGATGACCAGTAAATGGGATATTTGCATGTCCTCTGTGTTCTGTATCCACTCCTGCTTTTGGCTATCAATGCTGAAGCTTTTCATTCCTTCTGACAGATGAAATGAAGGGGAAAACCAAACATAGTGGCAACGTCATAGAGTGGTGGAGGGTGAAAACCGCATCATGGAAATCACAGAGTGTTCCAGGGAGACAGGGGTAGGTTGGCAGCAAGCATGAGTAGGCCGCGGAGTGGCACAATGACAAAGTGTGGAGGTGGCAGCAGCAGCATGAGGTTAGAGAGTGGCACAATGACAAAGTGTGGAGGCGGGTGACAATGCCAGTCCCTGGTAAAGATGGTGGGAGGCAGGTGGAGCAACTGGCAGCATATGTGTGGTATCAAAATAGTGGCTCTTATAGATTTATATCTGGGGCTCAAACCCCTAATCATTGTAAGGTGACTTTCAAATTAAATGAGTCTGTGTCCAGCGCTGGAATTTGACTAACTTGAAGAAAGTTAGCAACAAGACTGATAAATTTATTGAGGGACCGACATTTATAGAAAACCATAAGGCACTTTACATAAGGCGTGTAATTAGGACAGCAGCAACTATAATTGGGTGTTCTCACCTAGGAAATGTAACACTATTGGATGTAAGCACACAAAGGAGTCTAATACTATTGGCTACATGCAAATACTGAAACTTCCCAGGTGCTTGCCTGGATACCTTCCACTAGGTGCTGCTAGTGAGCACTAAGTCTTTGTGTTCTGACGGGCACACCCAAACTTTAGTTATCACTACACAAAGTTATATGAAATGAATACTGAATCTTTAAAATGTCCGACAATATGTAAGATGGCGTCTGAGTCCAGTGTAATATCTTTAACATGGCTGAGGCAGGTAAATACAAGAGAATGAGCAGCACTCCGTTAGTGGTGTAAACCAAGTGTGGTCCTTTTATTCCATCAAAGGTGACAGTAGCAACGTTTTGTCCCTGGGAGAGCCTTTTTCAAGCTATTTACATGTTGCAGTCAGTGGAAATATATACAAACATACATGGTCACATGACCTACAAAGATCCGCCCATCATATTTACATATTAGTATTTACAATGCTGCACTGAACACCCGCTATGATGCCGCACAATTGGCCGGGCAAGACAGCTTCTCTACTGCAAACTCCCCAAGTTGCGGCCACACATCAATTTTGGTTACCCAGTAGTCCAGGGAATCCTCTAGCTGGGGTGGTAGAGTGCTGTCCAAGTACGCCACCACCTGCTGGTGCAGGGTCTGCTCCTTGTCCTGCTGCTGGTGGCAGCTACCCTCCTCACTAGTTTGGTGAAGGAAGCTGCTCATTAAGCTGCTGATGATGGAGCTGCTACTGCTCCTAACCCCCATCTCCATATAGCAGCTGTGGTAGTAGTACATGAGCGATCAATGCCAGGAATCCCCTTGTCAGACCTGATAGAGGATGGACAATGGCACATATAGGCAGCGGGCAACTGTCTGCACAGTATTTCTCTATTGTACGCCAGTTTTTCCTCCCTTTCAGCAGCTGGAAAAAAGGTACCCATTTTGGAGCGGTATCGAGGGTGGAAGAGGGCTCCAATGTCCTCCTCCTCAAGTTCAGCCCCCCACTGGACTCATGTGGCCATGAGATGTAGTCGCCACTTCTCCAGTGGCCTGACCAGACAGATTTTACAGCATGAGTTCAAGGACATGAAGCAATGGAATGATGTTCTTCATCCCATAGTCCTGGTGACTGACTAATAACGTGGCATCTTCAAAGGGCCTGAGCAAACTGTAGGTGTCACGCATGAGCTGCCAGTGGCTGACATCAAAGTTACACATGGGAGTACTCCTGTCCGCTTGCATCATCAAAAAATCATTAATGGCTTTTCTCTGTTCATACAGGCAGTCAAACATTTGGAGGCTGGAATTCCAACGGGTTGAGACATCTCATAGCGTATGTTGGGGGAAGCCATTCTGCCGCTGCAACTCGAGGAGGGTGTAGGAATGGCTGAATTGCATGCACAGTTTCCTGGCCATTTTTAGAATGTCTTGCAGATGGGTGGAAGACTACAGGAACCTGTTGACAACCAGATTGAACATGTGCGCCTTGCAGGGCGCATGAACCGTCCCTCCTTGGTGCAGCGCGGACACCATGTTCCTCCCATTGTCTGTCACCATGGTTGCGATTTTTAGTCGTCACGGAGAAAGCCACAGATTGATTTCTTCTTCCCAAGTCCTCCCCTGTGTGACTTTGTTTCCCCAGGCAAATCAGGTGTAGAACTGCGTGACAGTGCTGTGCCCTGCACATGTGGTATTGTGGAGCAGCACTTATACTTGTAGAGGCTAAGGTGGTGGTAGGGATGGAGGAGGCGGACATTGGTGCAGGAGCAGCAGTTTGACAACGTGGAGGAGAAAGCAGCATCGCCTGTTCAAGTTGTTGATGTGGCTGGGCGGGTATCACATTCACCTAGTGGGCCGTAAACGACATGCACTGGCCCTGACATGTTCCACATGTCCGCGCTGCCATGCACCCTGATACGCTTAAGGACTGGCCCACCTTCTGTTCTACATATTTGTGAAGGGCTGGTACTGCCTTTTTGGAAAAGAAATTTCAGCTTGAAACTCTCCACCTCAGTTTAGCACAAGCCATTAGTTCTCTGAAGGGTGCAGAGTCCACGACTTGGAAAGGGAGGGACTGCAGTACCAACAACTTGGACAGGAGCATGCATAGCGGGGGACAGGAGCATCTGGACTGGGAGATGATGTCATAGACAAACAGCACCCTTCGGCAGAGGTGCTGGAGCCTTGACTGGCTGAAATGACATGTGTGCCACTAGGTGCTGCTGCTGTTGCGGCAGAATGGACCACCACATCTGAGCCACGTTTCTCCCAGGCCATTAGATGGTGATGCTGCAAGTGTTGTCGCAGAGCCGTGGTGCCAACGTTACTTCCCTGGCCGCGCTTCACTTTCTGCGCGCAGATTCTACATATACACACGTTTGGATCCTCTGCACTGAGTGACTACTAATGCTGCTGCATCGCTGAGCCCCTGTGCCACACTGCTGCCACCCTCCTGACTCAGGGCCACAGTGGCGACTTGCTGCCTAACGCGCAAGCTGACACCCTCTTCTCCCGACGATGATAATGAAGTCCTTTCTTCACCCAGCTCTCAAGTGTAATCGGCTACATCATCATCAATTTGTGTTTCCCTGTCAGTGCTATTCTCTTCAACGGTCTCAGTATGCACAGTCTGACTACTTGCAAGTGCAACATAACCTCCCGTGCCAATCTCCACATCTCTACTTTCCTTCCTACTGCACAAAGCAGCGGATGTCTGCCCCACCTTTTGACTGCCAAGCAGCTGCTGACTGTCCTCAAAGACTTCATCTGCGCTGTATGGTGGCGCTGAGCACCTAGTAGATCTCTGGCTGAGGGAAATGAATAAGACAGAGGCTGGTTGAGGACAGGAGAGGGGCGCTGACCTGCTCCTGGGCCATGTTAACTGAGTGTTGTATCTGACAAGCCCATGGAATCTAGGTTGGGGTTGTCAGATGTTATTTGGGAGGAAGTGGATGACCTAGTCAACCAATCGACAACCTTTGGGTTGTTGATCAACACACTTCCGCTAAATGACACCGGCAGTTCTGGCCTCACAGAGTGACCCCCTGCTGGACGTCCCCTTACTGTGCTGCGACCTCTGTCTGCTCCACCTGCCACCTTTCTGTCTAACATAGTGGTTAATCAACTACGTGGATTTGACACGTATTTCTATTGAACTATTGAAATTTGCAGTATACAGATACCCCAAAATGGACACCCTGGGATTAGAGCAAAAATCCCTCCAGACACTATGTGGATTTTACAGAGTTCTTGCTAGTAACTTCAGCAACAAAAAAGAACTGCAATTTGGCCGTCTGTTTTTATAGGGCTGTGACATTAAATAAGCCTGCCGGTCGCTGGTTGGCTTACAGGTCTGCAGATTTGTGACAAATCAAAGTTTTCCTGAAATTCGGAACGAATTCCACTTCATTTGAATTGATTCGCCCATCTCTAATAGTAAACATTAATATCTCAGTGCAAGATTCACATCGGCATATTTCGGCCCAATGGGTTTATATCTTTGGCGTAAAATGTTGCATAATATCACAATAAAAGTGCTTTTCATAGCAGTTACCGCAATAAGAGTCCTTTTGCCTGAAAAGTAATACAATACTCATAATCACAATAGTTACCCTATTCCTAGGTCCTGGGTGTGGTTGACAGCCAAAAACCACCTAACTTTGCCTCTGGGCACAGTGCAGAGCACACAGACCATATTTTGTGGCTGTGCCAGCTGTTTTTGCAATACTGTTGTGGTCGGTAGAATAGACAAGTCATACCGCCATTCCGGAGAATGGTGAACTTTCATAGAACGGGTGGAGTCTCTTTCAATCCTCCATGGCCTGAGGAGCAGGCCACGGGCTCCCAGAATTAGAACAATCACTCAGCCAACAACATAGTCCTTCGCACACTGCTGAGGGCACAGTCCCTTAAACGTTGCAAACATTGCTTTGAAACAGAGGGGATTAGGGCATAGCCCAACTGGGATATAGACAACATTTATTTCCGCAGCACTGCGCCTCCTCCTCGGGGCGGCTGCCAGCCAGGTACCACTGGAAACACTTGCTGCACCGGCTGCTGAAAGGATCTGACCTTGGGCGCTACCGCAGGCTTCAGTGTTGGAACCGCCACTCTCCTCTCCTTCAGAGTCACGACCACATCCCAGAGCTTCCCCAACAACAGCTCACGAAATGGATCTTGCTCTGGTCCCATCCAGACAGTACTGGCCCACATGGGTGAAGGTGGCAATGGCTGCACTTGGGTCACCCTGGTATACGCTCTCCGGTGGTCTCAGCGCATGGAACCGCCTCAGGACTCCCGCTGGGAGGATATTGTCAAGCTCCCAACACAGGGGAGAGAGCTGGGCATTTATCTCTTCATCCGTCAGGTTACGTTCTTCCTTCTGCACCATGTTGGATGCACATGGCTCAGCTTGCAGGGCTTCCTCCTTCCTGCAGTTTCGCGCCAACTAACAGAGGGGCGGAGTTAGTGACATCCGGTCAGCTCTTCCTGCCACTGAGCTCTGAATCTTTGTCTGCGTAGTTGTTTATAGTAATTCTTCACAGGGGTTCCATGCTGGAGCAGAGCTCCCACAGCACTGTGCAGTATGGTAACACATGTCTAGTCAGATAATGCTGGAGGGTCCAGAGCAGGGCTTCCACGGCACAACAGCTCCATATCAAAATCCAATTCTTGGGGTTTCCTTTTCTCCCTCTCTGCAGGGTACTCACTGTTGCTGGCGACAGCTGCTTGGGATCTCCGGACCTCCAGCGGGGTTACCAGGCCTGGCTCCACCCCCTGCACGCCTCTGCGAGGTAAGCCACAGGATGGCCGACTGTCCTTACTCTCACAAGTGGCGTCCGCTCTCCCACACGTCCTCTCACGGAATGGTGTTAATCCTGTTCGTGACGCCAAAAGAGGAGCTGTCGCTCCCTGTCCCCTTATGCCGAGGGCAAAATGTTTGTGATGCCAGTCGGGATAATAGCTGCTTACTTCAGCCCTTAGAGATAGGTGTTAAGGGTCAGCATGATGTCATAAACCCTTCCCGACTAGGGCTGGCTACCAGGGGGCTGGATGGAGGAGGAGGTGTAAGTCACTTGCCTTGCGGTGATAACGATACCAAAGAAACAACTTGTACACTTGCATTTGAACTGTAGGGATGCCGGCCACCTTGGTGAGCTATCCTCCTCAATATGCATTCTGCTTGTTCCTCAGCTGCACTGCACTGCTTGGTGTGCTGCTCAGCTCCTCTGAGACCCAGGCCTCCTGCCTGTCTCCTCTAAGACATGCTTCAACGGCTGCTGTTGCCATGGACTGCTCGCGCAGACTGACTTCACTCACTCCTCGCTCACACTCACTTCTGACTCCTCACTCCTGTCTCTCACTGCAAACTTCCAACTTGTTCTCTCTCAACTCCAGACTCACTCTTAAACCCTCCCCCTCTTCTTCCCACAATTCCTCACTACATTTTCACCTTGGTAGGCTGGCCCCTTTCTTTATTAAGCAAAACAATTAAAAGTATATACGTAGTACATTGCCATAGCTGTAGAACCCGACATTTTACACAAAGTGGAGGGTGCTACAAATGTGCAGACCGTGAGAAAAAAATTGCTGCATGCATTAGTTTGTCTTGAACGTGGACCACGTACATCCATAGAAGTCAATGAATCTACAAAGAAAAAATTGACGGCACATACAGGATGTGCATATGCAGAGTTTTTATTCAAATGTTGCAACCAACTGGGCGGGGCAAGTAGATTAGGAAGCCATCTGCTTTTTTTGCATATGTGAAAAATGATGCACAACGTCTACATTTTTTGCAGATGAGCAGCGGCCATGCACGTAGGAATAAGACCTTATTTTTTGTCTTATTCATTTATTCATTTAACTGTAGCTTTTTATGGCGTCAGGAGCAGGAGCTACAGAATATGACACCTACTCCATGTGCAGCCAAGACATGCCTCACCCCAAAACATCTCTATTAACACTACCATTTCCCCACCTCCCTCTCAGCTCTTATCACTAACTACTTCTCTAGGTCTTTCATAACTCTATGTTTTCCCACTTATAATGAGGGAAACATCCTCAAGTTGGTCTTTTCCCGAATTTCTTCAATATCTAATTTTACAAATTATTTCTTTCCACTTTCAGACTATAATCTTCTTTCTTTTACTTTCAATAAACCTTGACCTTCCCACAACCCTTCATTCATAGCGGAAACCACGTGCCAACTCACAACTCACAGAAACCTTGCAGTTTTTGTTGTTTCCTCATCTCCACTTCCCCCTATCAAAAATGGCTACTAACCATTATAATCATAATGTCGGAAGCGCCGAGTTGAGTGCTCCAGGAGTGCCGAACATCTGTGGAGAAAATTGTGCACATCTGCAAACTTTCTGCACTTCACATTTATGCTCGGAACCTATAACTCTGCCCTTCACCTTGCTAAACAGGTCTATTTTACTAATCTAGAACCCTCTCCAACAATCCCAAAAGGCTCTTCAATACTCTCCACTACTTATTAACACCAAAGGCGCAGCCACCTAAAACAAGCCTTGGGGCTAAAGAGTTGGCCACCTACTTTAGAAATAAAATTGACTGCATTCACCAGAAATTAATTTCTCAATCACTAACTCCACTAATCCCCTTCACTCGAGTACTTTACCCTGTTTGCTCTCTTTGTTTGAGCCTGTCACAGAGGAAGTGTCCAGGCTCCTTTCCTCTGCTCGCCCCACTACCTGCATCAATGACCCCCTCACACCTTGTACAGTCCCTTTCCCCAGGCTTGTCTTTCCGATCAAACGCTATACAGATGCCTCCAGTTTGCACCAGTCACTGCACTGATTGCCCGTCTCCTTCCGAATAGTTTAAAATAATAACCCTCATCCACAACGCTCTACATAATGCTGCAGCCCCTTCTCTCATTTCAGTCGCCCAACCCATGATCTTCGATCTGTCAGTGATGTTAGATTAATCTCTACCTTAGTCCGAACCTCTCATGCACGTACTCCAGGACTTCTTCCAAGCTGCACTAATTTTCTGGAATGACCTTCCCCAGATAGACTGATACCTAACCTCCAAAGTTTTGAATGTGCTGTCTCTAGCAAGCACTCGATTACACACTCGGTAACTGCATGAAATTTCAACTCTCTCCTTACTACAACATCCTGTGTCCTCCTCCCGTCCTGTGTCCTCCTGGCAAACACCAGATAGATACCAAGCTCCAGGCTTCTCTATATTCACATTCACCTTAGACTTTGTACATAAGAAGGTGGCTGATGGCTGGTGAAAGCAACAAAATCTTTATAAAATATGTTATGCTCTTCCATTATAAAGAATACAGTACAGTAGCAAAAATGTATGCAGGAACACTATAAGATGCTCTGTGCTTTTACGATCAGACCGGTGGTGCTCTATAAACAGTTCTTTGATGTCTTAGTACTTCTGATTGGTCAGCAAAACATTTTCCACATTCTGAACACGAAAATGGCTTCTCTCCTGTGTGAGTTCTTTGATGTATTAGTAGTTTTGATTTCTCAGCAAAACATTTTCCACATTCTGAACATAAGAAAGGCTTCTACTTGGTGTGAGTTCTCAGATGAAAAACAAGATGTGGTTTCTGAGTAAAACATTTTCCACATTCTGGACATGAAAATGGCTTCTCACCTGTGTGAGTTCTCTGGTGCTGAATAAGCATTGAATTCAAGCGGAAATATTTTCCGCATTCATTACACGAAAATGGCTTCTCTCCTGTGTGAGTTGTTTGATGTTTAACAAGATATGTTTTTTGAGTAAAACATTTTCCACATTCTGAACACGGAAACGGCTTCTCTCCTGTGTGACGTCTTTGATGTTTTAGTAATTCTGATCTCTGGATAAAACATTTTCCACATTCTGAACATGAAAATGGCTTTTCTCCTGTGTGAGTTCTTAGATGTGTTAGTAATTCTGATCTATGGATAAAACATTTTCCACATTCTGAACATGAAAATGGCTTTTCTCCTGTGTGACGTCTTTGATGTCTTTTTAAATCTGATTTCCAACTAAAACATTTTCCACATTCTGAACATGAATATGGCTTCTCTCCTGTGTGAGTTCTTAAATGTTTTTGTAGAATAAGATTTGTACCAAAACATTTTCCACATTCGGAACATGAAAATGGCTTTTCTCCTGTGTGACTTCTTAGATGTGTTAGTAATTCTGATTTCTGAGTAAAACATTTTCCACATTCTGAACATGAAAATGGCTTCTCTCCTGTGTGAGTTATTTGATGTCTTAATAAATCTGATTTCCAACTAAAACATTTTCCACATTCTGAACATGAATATTGCTTCTCTCCTGTGTGAGTTCTTAAATGTTTTCGTAGAATAATTTTTTTACCAAAACATTTTCCACATTCGGAACATGAAAATGGCTTCTCTCCTGTGTGAGTTCTTAGATGTGTTAGTAATTCTGATTTCTGAGTAAAACATTTTCCACATTCTGAACATGAAAATGGCTTCTCTCCTGTGTGAGTTATTAGATGTTTTCGTAGATTAGATTTTGTACCAAAACATTTTCCACATTCGGAACATGAAAATGGCTTCTCTCCTGTGTGAGTTCTCTGGTGCTTAATAAGCGTTGATTTCAAGCGGAAATATTTTCCGCATTCATTACACGAAAATGGCTTCTCTCCTGTGTGAGTTGTTTGATGTTTAACAAGATATGTTTTTTGAGTAAAACATTTTCCACATTCGGAACATGAAAATGGCTTCTCTCCTGTGTGAGTTCTCTGGTGCTTAATAAGCGTTGATTTCAAGCGGAAATATTTTCCGCATTCATTACACGAAAATGGCTTCTTTCCTGTGTGAGTTCTAAGATGTGTTAGTAATTCTGATTTCTGAGTAAAACATTTTCCACATTCTGAACACGGAAACGGCTTCTCTCCTGTGTGACGTCTTTGATGTGTTAGTAATTCTGATTTCTGAGTAAAACATTTTCCACATTCTGAACATGAATATGGCTTCTCTCCTGTGTGAATTCTCTGATGTGTAACAAGACTTGATTTCTGGGTAAAACGTTTCTCACATTCCGGACATGAAAACAGCCCCTTATCTCCATGATTTCTCTCCTCTGTGGAAAGATGTGATTGATCATCTTTTACTTCACCACAAGGAGATGAGGGGGGACGTCCACAAGAAACTTTTTCAGCTCCTGAAAAATAGAATCAAGAAATCATTATTGGAGGTTTTCCTTTCCCCAGTTACAAGTAGAAGTAAACCAACATGTTTTGTCATTCGGCGCTGCCAGAGCATTTGCCGGTGTCTATTGGTAATACTTGCGGTTGGTCTTGGATAGGATGGGGTTTGGCCCCAGATTCATGGCATATGTGTAACTGCTGTATGGCTCCCCTATGGCTAGGACGCATGTACATGGTGGAGTGTCAGACAGCTTCCCTCCGAGTCGGGGCATGAGATAGGGTTCCCCTTATCGCCCCTGCTCTTTGCCCTGGCCATAGAAGCGCTTGCACGTATAACTAGGAGGTGACCTTATATATGAAGAGCAGATCTCATTATATGCAGGGGACAAGCTCTTCTACAGGAGATGTGGAGTCGTCTTCTATTATGAAGCTTTTTGGGGGAGATGTATCCATCAGTCAGTATAAAATAGAGAAAGCAGCGGCAACATTTATATTTCCATTGAAATGAAGAGGTTGTACTTTATTCACCGAAAAATCCAAAACCATCCAAACAAGCATTTCCCGTGAATAAAGTACAACCTCTTCATTACAATGGAAATATAACGAGCTGCTGCTTTTACTATTTTATGGATCATTTTGGACCCGAGTAACAGGGGCTTATGGCTGCTCGCACCTGGATCATTACAATGGACTAGAAATGGCCAAGGAGTGTTGTCTTATCTCCTTCTATATTCCACCTTTATTGAAGGTTGTAGACCAATTTTGAGCAGTTTTCCAACTCATGTGAAAAAGGGAGTGTCTTCTACAGAGGGGGTGTGGTCTTGTAGGAAATAGCCCATGCGCCTGAAAACTCAATATTCTGGTTCAGCGAACTAGACCAACTAGGAGGTACATAGTACGATTCGCCCGTCTTATACTGAACCAGATTAATCATCTACCATCAGATACAGGGATTGATCTGGAACAGCAGAGAATTGTCTGGATTTATTCTCCATTGAATCTTTCGGTTGGAGATCAGGCTTGGCCATTAATTGGGATATATCCTTATTAATGCCAGTAGAACGTCTTCCTGAGTCCCTACAGCTAGAATATACACATATTAGGAAATAAAGTACATTCAAACATCTGGGAATTGTTATCTTGGTGACACCCGAGGACTACATCTCCTCGAACGTGCTCACTCAGATGGAGCGAATGTAAACTAAAATAATGGCATGGACTAAATGACTGCTGTCTCTGTGATAGGATGCTGTAACTTAATGGTGGTGTCCATGATCCAGTGGCTCTATATATTATAAAATGCCCCTATTTAGATACCTTTATATATTCTATGAAAGGAAGATGGGGGTATCTGTAAAACATCCCCAGATTAGAGTATTTGCTAAGGGGTGAGGATGAGGAAGGTTTGGCACTTCCAAACCCATGGGTTTATTATTTAGCCGTACAATTGCACCATATAAAGGAATGTGGAGTTGGGACTGGTTAGGGGATGGAGGGCAAGTATCTAGTGGAGGGTGCGAGATGGAAGGTTCCACTGTATATGCTAGAAGTGGGTGAGCAATATAGACAATGGAAAGACTATTCAGGGTGCTAATGCAGGTGAAGGGTTCAACTATATGCATTCCATTGTCATCTAATTCGGCTCTTCCGGAAATATGTAAATGGAAAGGATTTGAGAATTTGAAAAAAAAAATATATATATCGCCAGTAGGGGGTGTGTTTGCCCATGGAAGCATGAGGCTGTGTCTCTTGAGAGCTCCCGTGCTGGGCCCAGAGTAAACATAGGATCATCACCCTAAATTTGACCGACTGCATGGGTGGTAGGAGAGGTACCAGAGCTGCTTCCAACCCACTTTCCCGGCCAGCGAGCCGCTGTATCGAGACTTACATGACGGGCCGCTCCTCTGCTGCAGCCACCACAGGCATGCTGGCAATGGCGGCGGATCTTATTGATCTGGCCACATCGGAGGCGGGGAACTCAATGCAGCGGGGTGCTCTGGTGGCCCCGCTACCTGGAGGATCCATATTGGACTCACCAAACCCGGGCCGGGGAACACGGACGCTGCTGCCTGCCACGCCGGGCACTTCAGGATCCCCACGCGGCAAATCTAAGATGGTGGCGCAGAAGAGCGCGAACGTCAGGAGCTGCGTGCCATTGCAGGAGGCGCCTGCACCTGATCCCCTGCACCACAGAGACCCGGAGAGGCTTCAAGCTGCGGTCTGATAAGCAGCCCTGCTCCAGACATCGTTGAGGCAGAAGGCCTGTCGGCCTCTAACGCAGACCCCAGGGATATTGGGAACCTGCCATAGTTAATGTGGCACAATCCTCCCCATGGGTAATAGAACAGCTGCCCTCACTGTGCCACTCGTTGGCCTTATCACCCCGCTGGGGTTCCTCACGGGGTCACTCTCACCGCCTATGGATGTAGGGCCCCCTGCTCTTTGGCCTGTGTCACCTCTAGGTCTTAACCCATTGGCCCCAGTGTGGTCAGGGCAACAAGTCACTCATGAGGTATCCCTGCCCTCTCCAGCTTCATGCCCCTCCTCGACACATGCTGCAGGCTCTATCTCAACTTCCCCAGATCAGTGTGGTGCTCCTGTAACTGATTAAGCACCTCAGCAGCATATGTATCCTCAGAGAATCTCATTACACATGGAGATGTTAGCTGACATCAGAGCCTTGCGGGCACACATCCGCACCATACCCACCAGAGAGGATATGGAGTCCTATGTCTCCAGGCTCGGACAATCTTATAGATCTGAAACGTCTACACTCAAAGATGAAGTACACCATATTGAAGGGAGAGTGTTGACGGTAGAGACTTCTCAACTTGCTGTTGAAGAAAGGCTAGCTGCCCACTCGGCTCAGTTGGCCTCCCAATCCTCCCAGCTCCAGACCTTATCTGATCATCTTGACGACCTTGAAAATCATGGTTGGAGGAACAATATCAGGGTTAGGTGTCTCCCTGAATCCATTGAACACTCTGCTATTCACTCAAGTCTGCAAGGGCTCTTTAATTTGGTCCTGGGCGTTCCGGCAGATACACCACTAGAGCTGGACCGTGAGCACAGATCCCTAGGCCCTAAATCTCCTGACCCGAATAGACCACGGGACATAATCTGCAGGGTCCATCGGTATCAACTTAAAGAATCCATCATGAACTGTGCCAGGGAACAAGGGGAAATTCGCTTCAGAGGATCATCAGTGCAGTTTCTCCCGGATCTATCTAGATAACATTGCTGAAACGTAAAGCATTGCATCCTCTGTTGGATTCGCTTAGACGTAAATCTCTTCAATACTCATGGGGATTCCCTTTCCGCTTGCAAGTGCGTCATAACGGACGGCTACATGTTCTCCGTCATCAAGGTGATCTTCCGACCTTCGCTGATGATTTGCGTCTCCCTCTTTTCGACTTTCTAGAGTGGCCGACAGAAGTGTTAGGAGGACACTCGGATGGTAGCCAGTGGGCCCCGGGAGCACCTTCGGTGGAAACTCACCATCCCCTAGGGGTGTTACGGCCAGCTGGTCTGATTGTAACGTAACTTAGTTTTGCCCCAACTTCTCTTCGGTGCAGATATATTCCTCCCCTTCCTCTGCTCCTTTTATCTTCTCTTTTGCTTCTTCTCCCCTTTTCCGCTTTTCTTATTTGAACCCTTCCCCCTTTGCCTAACCACCGCCACTTATCCTCCTGTTTCTGTCATATGTGACTCCGTACCCCCATACCTTATACCTGGGTATTGTATCAGATGGCTACATTAAAGGTGGAGTCCCTTAATGTTAGGGGGTTTAATGTCCCGCAGAAAAGATCACAGATTACTTATGGAATTAGTCACAGGGCATTGAAGTGGCAGCCTACTGCAAACACAGGCAACATAGTTTTATCCGACCACGCTCCCATCTTCTTCTTGGTGTCATTCTATACGCTGTTCTTGGAACTGGCAACGTAACGATAACTTGTTAAAAAGATCCTCTATGTGTTGCTGAGCTAAAATCCTCAATGGATAGTTTCCTGGCAACACATTGGAATGACTCACCACTCCTTCCCATGGGCTGGGAAACCCTCAAAGGGTATTTATTAGGCATGGCACCCAATTGAAGAGGGAGAAGGAGGCAAAGATCACGTCTCTTGCACAGCAGATAAGCGATTTGGAGTCGCTCCATAAATCCTCTTTGGCTCCAGACCTCTCAGCTTACGGGGAGAGGGGAGGAGCTGAGGGGTCTCCTGGACCAGGCCCACCTCCGCTATAGAACCCAATTTTGTTGTTAACTTTACGAATATGCCAACAAGTGTGGGAGGCCATTAGCGAGGTTCCTGCATCCCCGCAGCGCAGCAACATTCACGCCCAAAATAAAAACTACTAACGGGAAACTTACACATAACTTACACATAACCCGTGGGAAATTGTGGAAGTTTTCCGCAGCTACTACAACGAGTTATATTACATACAACCACAGTTTGCAGATATGGGAGGGGGCCCCCTTTTAGATCGCATGCGGAATTATATGTCTGATATGGCATTACCGGTTATCACTAACGAGTCCACTGAATCATTGGAGCAACCTATAGAGGAGGAAGAGGTGCATCATGCTATTAGGGAAACTCCATCAGGTAAAAGTCCTGGCCCAGACGGGTTCACGCCTGCTTTTTATAAGCTCATGAGAGAATCCCTCACAGGGTGTTTAACTCTATATCTGAGGGCACCCCTTTTGCCCCTCAGTCACTGGAGGCACACATAAGCGTGCTGCCAAAACCGGGCAAAGACCCTACGGCGCTGGCAGCTATAGACCCATATCCTTGATAAACGTGGACATTAAGCTGTATTCCAAAATACTGGCCAACAGATTAGGCCCACTTTTGCCATCAGTTATACATTATGACCAAGTCGGCTTTGTGTCTGGGCGTGAAGCATGGGACAATCTCAACAAAACGGCTTCATTGATCTCCTGAGCCAAAGCATCTAAAACCCCATTATGCCTCCTGTGTATCGATGCGGAAAAGGCATTTGATAGGGTCCACTGGGGGTTCATGAACGAAGCATTAACACAAGTGGGTGGCTCCCTGTCAGATCCTGTGTCAATTAACAATGGCACTAGACAGGAATGTCCATTGTCCCCTTTGTTGTACGCCATCGTGATGGAGCATCTGGCAGTAGCAATTAGGAAAAACCCGAAAATTCATGGAGCATGGGTGGGGGATACCCATTACAAGGCGGCTCTATATGCCGACGATTTATTGTTATATCTCTATCAACCACAAATCACTCTTCCATCCCTGCTCCACGAGTTTGAGAGGTATGGTCATTTGAGTAGTTTCAAAATAAATTACTCCAAATCGGAGGCCCTAAATATTTCTTTGCCACCAAAGGAGGCACAGCATGCTGCAGTTTTCCATTCCGATGGCATACCGAATATACCCCTCCTCTGATGAGATATATGCACTCAATTACGCTCCCCTATTAGAGCGTACTCTGAAAGATCTTAATGGATACGATAAGAAGAGGTTGTCCTGGTTCGGGAGGATAAACGCACTCAAAATGGACATTCTTCCTCGCTTTTTATATCTGTTCCAGGGTGCCCCAATAGCCCCTCCCCCTTCCTTTTTTAAGAAGTTACGGTCTGCAATGACACGGTTTGTATGGGGAACCAGTAGACCTAGGATAGGGTGGCAAGTACTCACTAGGCCTAAAACTGCTGGGGGTGCAGGTCTTCCTGATCTTCAGGTGTATCACTGGGCTGTTACTCTTCAACGTTTTCTAGACTAGCAATTTCATTCCAAAACAAAGCAGTGGGTTGCCTTAGAACATGAATTCTCCTCTGTCACACTGGGATACCTCCCCTGGATAGGTAAACATGCACTCCGTTCTATAGAAAAACACGCAAGGTTCTCTCGCGTAGCAATTGAAGTTTGGCAAAAAATTTGGCATAAAGGCCTCTTAACTCGCAATCGCGGCAACCTCTTCTCCACAATCCACCCTTTGCCCGGGGGAAGGACAGGGAATCTTTTTTGCTGTGGCACTATGCAGATGACCCTCGTATGGGTAGTATAGTTGAAAATGGCACCTTAACGACATTTGAGGCCTTGCAGCATAGATGACCGGACACCCCATTGTCCTGGTTTGAGTATACTCAATTGCGGTCGGTCATTGACAGTGAACAGGCGTCTTTTGATTCTAGTAAGACACCTTTTGAGGATCTTATTAGCCTGCAGTCTCCCCAACTCCATGCTATTTCACAAATATATTCGGTCCCTATTCCCTATTTACAGGTGACCCGGGATATGTCGGCATGTGGGAGCAGGAGCTCGATACAGAGCTCTCTCCTCAAGACAGAGAAAAGATGTACGCTTTCACACATAAACTCTATCGCGTGCACCGCACAACAAAAGAATTACAAAATGCTTACCCGAAGGTACCGGGTGCCTGAGATGCTGCATAGGTACTACTAATGCTCCACATATGGTGGGAGTGTGATAAGATCAAGCCCTTTTGGGAGAGAGTGTCCAGCACCTATGCTGCAGTTGTCACACGCACGGTCATTATCACCCCTAAGATAGGTCTGGTGTCTATCCTCCCAGGAACTTTCCGGTCCCAATAGAAGGGAAACAGCAGCCCGCTTGGTCATCCCAGGATAACACGGTGTCCCCCGCTGGGATGAAATATAAGGGAAAGGGCCCCATAATCCTTAATGACAGTAAACAATACTTCCCATTCATGGCTTCAGTAATAATAATTAATATATATCGCATGTCTCTATGATCTTTGATCAAATCCTTAGGCTGGAAGTCATACATGTTCTCATGTCTGTAAATACACTATCCACAAACATCACAGAACGGATCTCTGGTTCCGCAATAGGATATGCTTTCAATGCCAATATATTGCGCGGTCCTGCGTGACCTCTGCCTTAGTGCTATGTACATGCTGATTCTTTTCTTCTGTTCAATTGTACTTGTTTTTGTAGGTTGTTACATTGAAAAATGTAATAAAAATATTTTGAATATAAATCACCAGTAGCCGACATACAAGACGGGGACAAGCGCAAAAGATTGATATTCCTCACCCCTTCTTCTACAACATTTTTTGGTTACTTCATATTTGGACAGTTCAAAATCGAGCTGTCGGGGGCGGATCATCCTATTATAGGGACACTTAATCAGACAGCACAAGAGACTTATACTCTGTCTTATACCAGACACAAAAGCTCATAAGATTGGAGTTTGGGACACAGAGGCATTTCCCAAATTTTGCACGGCCAATGCAAATGGGAATGAAGGTGGGAAGGACCATTGTGGATGGCAGTTTTAGAGTTCATTGGAGAATTCTGTGGGACGTCTTTTCAACCCACTCCACGCTTATGTGCCTTAGGCATTGTGGGGGAAGACACAGGGTCACTTTCTGTAACTATTGCTTGTATTTTATTCCAGGCCTGGAAACTTATTGCCTCCCATTGGATACAAAGCTCTATGCCCACCATTACTGAAATGTACACTCGTCTGAATATCTATATACGCACAGAGCAAGGAGTCTATAAAAGGAGAGGTACGCTTCAAAAATCTGATGTAATGTGGGGTTTGGATAGCGGATCCTTCTATCAAAATTGTTGCTTAGGGAAGTGATGTTACTGTTCTAACGTATATATCTCATAAACTTTTCTACTTTGTCTCTGGCAGAAATTCTATGTCTTCTGTTACACTCCGAGGATGCGATCCTAAAAAACACTCATCCTGGAGATAGCAGGTAAACTAGAGCTGTATCAGTTATGTTAGAAATAATCAAATCCTTACAAACCATCTCACTCTGGAGTCGTGTCTAACAGTCTGAGAAAACTGCTAAAGAAGGTGGGACCTGCTATGGCAGCTATATACAGGACATTGATACTAGGACATGCCATTGAGAAACAGGTCCAGGGGTCTTAATTTCAAGCCCTCTCCCAAATTGCAGCCACCCGTGTCATCCCCAGATGAGCCAATAACAAAAAAGCTAAAAACTTTATAGCCTACAAAAGGGGCCAATGAGGAAACTAAAATCCTGGCAGCTGCAGGACGCTCCTTCCCTCCTGTGCCTCGCTGTGCACCCATAAAACAAGTAACGGCCACATGTGGGGGGTCTCTGTACTCAGGAGAAGTAATGGCCACAAGTGGGGGGTCTCTGCACTCAGGAGAAGTTGCAGAACAAATTGTATGGTGGGTTTTCTCTGTTTATCTTTTGGAAATGTGTAAATTTTAGGGCTAAAT
The DNA here is from genome assembly GCF_040894005.1 of Engystomops pustulosus. NCBI lineage: Eukaryota > Metazoa > Chordata > Amphibia > Anura > Leptodactylidae > Engystomops > Engystomops pustulosus. Next base: position 9,299,307 of record NC_092412.1, on the reverse strand, counting down.
GAACGTATAACCGGCACAATTTCACCATTCAAAATTTCATCTCCATTTTGATGTCATTACTATGAAGATCTCAGGGGGTTAACAATCTTCTTAAAAGCGGTTTCTGATAGTATGAGGGGGTGCAGATTTGAATGGGTTGATTATATAGAGGGGATTTTGATGTTAAATTTGTAAAATTTCATTCAAAACTGTATTTATCCCCAAAATCGTCAATCCTTAAAATACAGAAAATCCATATTCGATTTGTAGCGCGTGACATCAAAATAAATTATCCAGACATTTCAGAAATGATGAAAATGTAAAGTAGACACATGGGAAATACAGCAACTTATAGTAACACAACATGTGGATATAGACTGATCCGACTGACTGGAGGAGGAGACCAGAGACAGAGGAGCCGGTGTCTATGTCATCTCCATCTCCTCCCCTGGATGTGACCTCTCCCTGCAATGTATAAGGGAAGAATAACCCACAAGATACATGAAAGGCTCTTACCCTCCTCTGTCACTGATGAGGGGATTTCCTCTCCGCTCCTCCTTCCACCACAACTTTCCTGGAAAGATCCAACATGAAGGACATGAGAAAACAAGGAAATGTATCCAGATATTGGGGCACATTTACTTACCCGGTCCTGTCACGATCCTTGATCCGGACAGTCCGACGAAGATGAATCCTGTATGTGTCGCGTGCTTGTAAGTCAATGTTACACAACACAACACTTGTTACACAATTTTGAAAGTTAAATCCCGTGCGTTGTCCGAATCCGTCGGGTCGTCCCCAGTTTTGTGTTGCGTGAAACCCGGCGCCGATTCGCCAAAATCCGATCTTGTGTGCCAAAAACCTTTTCTAAATGAGGCGCACATCGGAAATCGTTGTGTATTCCCATGGACTGCGGAGCCTTAGTAAATGCGCCCCCTTATCTTATATCCAAGTGATGGACAGAAACCTCCAGAACCAGGAACTAAGGGGAATAATCTCCTGCAGGAGGAGACGGGATCACAGAGACTTTTCTCTGTACTAGAGGAGCATTGAGGACAGAAACTGCTGGTGCAGCCCCGGACATCTCTCCTGACCCTGCTGAGAGGAGACTGAGGAGCTTTGTTTTGACTATGACCTGCTCTCAGGAGAGATCATCCAGGGGCTGGGGCACGTACTGAACACCAGCCCCTTACCACCAACCACCATCGTAGTGTGACCCAAGTCAGGTTCTATGGTGAAGTTCATTAACTGAGAAGATGGAGACCTGCAGGTGATGTACTAAATATATCCGACTTATTACTACAACTCCATACTCTTCCTCCACTAATAATACTAAGAGGAGCCATAGACCCTCCACCCACTGCTGCTGGAGAAGGTAAGTAGCTTCATTACATCCATCTATAGAGGATTCACAGGAACCTCAGCTCCACCTACATGATGATCCAGTGGGTTCTCCTCCGGTTGCTCTGGACAATCCTGAGAATCTTCAGGACTGGGACATCTCTCTGGTTCCTCTTTGATATCTCGGGAATCTCCAGGACTGGGACATCTCTCTGGATCCTGTGTAATATCTCGGGAATCTCCAGGACTGGGACATCTCTCCGGTTCCTCTTTAATATCTCGGGAATCTCCAGGACTGGGACATCTCTCTGGATCTTCCGGACAATCTTGGGAATCTTCAGGACTGGGACTTCTCTCTGGTTCCTCTTTAATATCTCGGGAATCTCCAGGACTGGGACATCTCTCTGGTTCCTGTGTAATATCTCGGGAATCTTCAGGACTGGGACATCTCTCTGGTTCCTGTGTAATATCTCGGGAATCTCCAGGACTGGGACATCTCTCTGGATCTTTCGGACAATCTTGGGAATCTTCAGGACTGGGACTTCTCTCTGGTTCCTGTGTAATATCTTGGGAATCTTCAGGACTGGGACTTCTCTCTGGTTCCTGTGTAATATCTCGGGAATCCCCAGGACTGGGACATCTCTCTGGTTCCTCTTTAATATCTCGGGAATCTTCAGGACTGGGACATCTCTCTGGTTCCTGTGTAATATCCCGGGAATCTCCAGGACTGGGACATCTCTCTGGTTCCTGTGTAATATCCCGGGAATCTCCAGGACTGGGACATCTCTCTGGGGGATTTCTCTGACTGGATCCATCTATAGGAAATATACACAGTGACTGATACATTGTCTATATGTGATGATGAGATGATGGAGGAGGTGACCTCACACCTGCTCTGTCCTCTATAATCAGGAAGGTCTCCTCTTACCTGGTGATGTGAGGGGCTGGTGGTCCTCCATCATGATGTCCTTGTACTGGTCCTTGTGTCCTTCTATATACTCCCACTCCTCCATGGAGAAATAGACAGTGACGTCCTGACACCTTATAGGAACCTGACACCCACAATGACACAGTCATCACCCAGACCCCTCCCTTGTGTTATTGTACAATGTCCCAGCATTCCCGGCAGCGCTCACCTCTCCGCTCAGCAGCTCAGTGATCCTGGAGGTAAGTTCTAGGATCTTCTGCTCATGTATCAGTGAATGAGGTGGAGGCTCGGTGATGGGGCTCTGGGTCCATCCTCCTGACACACGGGGGGTCACACACTCACCAGACGACTTCTTCACTACTGTGTAATCCTGTGTATGGGGAGACACTGATCACTACATAGATCCTAAGAATCCTTCACCTCTCCAGTCATTTCCCGCTGTTATTCCTAGAGATAAGAGCCGTGTCCTGGGAGACTCTCACCTCTCCGGTTATCAAGGAGATCATCTCCAGGGTGAGCTCCAGGATCCTGGCCGCCATCTGCTCTCTGTCCTTCTCCCGGATCCCTGGTGGATCATTGATGGAAAGGATCATCTTTAGGAGAAACCTCTGGGAGTCCTGGATCTATAGAACCTGAGGAAACATGAGAAGAACTAAGAGCAAACTATATTTCAAGGAGGGGATGTCACCAAGTTGTCAAATTTGGGATCATATGGATGGACTCTACAAACAAATAATAATATGTGTCTGTTCTTTTCCTGATCCAAGGATTTAGGCCAGGGGTGATTTAGGCTGCAGTGTCATACTGATCAACTACCATCAGTAATCTACTAACTGTGGTATATCTGATGGTAGATTCCTGTTTCTATAGTCTACCCTACACTATCTTTAGCTAATATTATTACCTAGTCTAATCTACATAATATACAAATTAGATTAGAGGCTACTGGGGCGTGTCCATGTGGCGGGAGATTAGGCTACTTCACACCCCAGTAGCCTCTCTTGCTGTGTATTACACTGTGTCCCTGCCGCACTAGTACATTGTGCGCGCACATGCCCAGTACCTCCATGTCCTGTTGTCCTGATGTATGCGTCCTGCAATGGGCTTCAGAGACACCACCAGCGGCTGCGTCCGGTGAGAGTTTTCTGGACTCTCTGAACCTCTTAAGAAATAAATTTGTGTTTGTTCCTTTACACGAAAAGAAAAAATATAAGGCCGTGATTTTTTTCTCCTTGATTAAAAAAAGAGACTCTGGCAGCGAGGCTGCATGTACGGATAAATGAGCAAGCGCGGCGGTCCCCGTGCAGGGCAAGAGAGGCTACTGGGGCATGAAGAAGCCTAAGCTTCCGGCACACAGACACACCCCAAATTGCAAAATAAAAATAAATAAATAAATCCTTTTGTATCGTGGCTTCTCTTCTCCCTGCACCGCACACTGCAGCTTCTTCTCTCCTCCCTGCACCGCACACTGCAGCTTCTTCTCCTCCTCCCTGCACTGCACAGTGACGCTTCTTCTCTCTTCCCTGCACCACACTGCAGCTTCTATTCTCCTCCCTGCACCACACACTGCAGCTTCTCCTCTCTTCCCTGCACCACACACTGCAGCTTCTCCTCTCCTCCCTGCACCGCACCCTGCAGCTTCTTCTTCTCCTCCCTGCACCAAACGCAGCTTTTTCTCTCCTCCCTGCACCACACACTGCAGCTTCTTCTCCTCCCTGCACCACACACTGCAGCTTCTTCTCCCTGCACCGCACACTGCAGCTTCTCCTCTCCTCCCTGCACCACAATGCAGCTTCTCCTCTCCTCCCTGCACCACACATTGCAGCTTCTTCTCTCCTCCCTGCACTGCACCGAAGCTACTTCTCTCCTCCTTGCACCGCACACTGCAGCTTCTTCTCTCCTCCCTGCACCGCACTGAAGCTTCTTCTCTCCTCCCTGCACCACGCACTGGAGCTTCTTCTCTCCTCCCTGCACCACACACTGCAGCTTCTTCTCTCCTCTCTGCACCGCACACTGCAGTTTCTTCTCCTCCTCTCTGCACCGCACACTGCAGCTTCTCTTCTCCTCCCTGCTCCACACTGCAGCTTCTTTTCTCCTCCCTACACAGCACTGCAGTTTCTTCTCTCCTCCCTGCACCGCACACTGCAGCTTCTCCTCTCCTCCCTGCACCGCACACTGCAGCTTCTTCTCTCTTCCCTGCACCACACACTGCAGCTTCTCCTCTTCTCCCTGCACCGCACACTGCAGCTTCTTCTCCTCCTCCCTGCACCGCACACTTCAGCTTCTCCTCTCCTCCCTGCACCGCACACTGCAGCTTCTCCTCTCCTCCCTGCTCCACACTGCAGCTTCTTCTCCTCCTTCCTGCACCGCACACTGCAGCTTCTCCTCTCCTCCCTGCTCCACACACTGCAGCTTCTTCTCTCCTCCCTGCACCACACTGCAGCTTCTATTCTCCTCCCTGCACTGCACTGTAGCTTTTTCTCTGCTCCATGTACCGCAGCTTTTTCTCTCCTCCCTACACCACACTGCAGCTTCTTCTCTCCTCCCTACACCACACACTGCAGCTTCTCCTCTCTTCCCTGCACCACACACTGCAGCTTCTCCTCTCCTCCCTGCACCGCACACTGCAGCTTCTTCTCTCCTCCCTGCACCACGCACTGGAGCTTCTTCTCTCCTCCCTGCACCGCACTGCATCTTCTTCTCTCCTCCCTACACCGCACTGCAGCTTCTTCTCTCCTCCCTGCACCGCATTGCAGTTTCCTCTCTCCTCCCTGCACCACACTGCAGCTTGTTCTCTCCTCCCTGCACCGCAATGCAGCTTGTTCTCTCCTCCCTGCACTGCACTGAAGCTACTTCTCTCCTCCCTGCACCGCACACTGCAGCTTCTTCTCCTCCTCCCTGCACCGCACACTGCAGCTTCTCCTCTCCTCCCTGCACCACACACTGCAGCTTCTCCTCTCCTCCCTGCTCCACACTGCAGCTTCTTCTCCTCCTCCCTGCACCGCACACTGCAGCTTCTCCTCTCCTCCCTGCTCCACACACTGCAGCTTCTCCTCTCCTCCCTGCACCGCACACTGCAGCTTCTTCTCTCCTCCCTGCACTGCACACTGCAGCTTCATCTCTTCTCCCTGTACCGCACACTGACGCTTCTTCTTCTCCTCCCTGCACCTCGCACTGCAGCTTCTTCTCTCCTCCCTGCACCACACTGCAGCTTCTATTCTCCTCCCTGCACCACACTGCAGCTTTTTCTCTGCTCCATGTACCGCAGCTTTTTCTCTCCTCCCTACACCGCACTGCAGCTTGTCTCCTCCCTGCATCACACACTGCAGCTTCTCCTCTCTTCCCTGCACCACACACTGCAGCTTCTCCTCTCCTCCCTGCACCGCACCTTGCAGCTTCTTCTTCTCCTCCCTGCACCAAACGCAGCTTCTCCTCTCCTCCCTGCACCACAATGCAGCTTCTCCTCTCCTCCCTGCACCACACATTGCAGCTTCTTCTCTCCTCCCTGCACTGCACTGAAGCTACTTCTCTCCTCCCTGCACCGCACACTGCAGCTTCTTCTCTCCTCCCTGCACCGCACTGAAGCTTCTCCTCTCCTCCCTGCACCACGCACTGGAGCTTCTTCTCTCCTCCCTGCACCGCACTGAAGCTTCTTCTCTCCTCCCTGCACCACGCACTGGAGCTTCTTCTCTCCTCTCTGCACCGCACACTGCAGTTTCCTCTCCTCCTCTCTGCACCGCACACTGCAGCTTCTCCTCTCCTCCCTGCTCCACACTGCAGCTTCTTCTCTCCTCCCTACACAGCACTGCAGTTTCTTCTCTCCTCCCTGCACCGCACACTGCAGCTTCTCCTCTCCTCCCTGCACCGCACACTGCAGCTTCTTCTCTCCTCCCTGCACCACACACTGCAGCTTCTCCTCTTCTCCCTGCACCGCACACTGCAGCTTCTTCTCCTCCTCCCTGCACCGCACACTGCAGCTTCTCCTCTCCTCCCTGCACCGCACACTGCAGCTTCTCCTCTCCTCCCTGCTCCACACTGCAGCTTCTTCTCCTCCTCCCTGCACCGCACACTGCAGCTTCTCCTCTCCTCCCTGCTCCGCACACTGACGCTTCTTCTTCTCCTCCCTGCACCGCGCACTGCAGCTTCTTCTCTCCTCCCTGCACCACACTGCAGCTTCTATTCTCCTCCCTGCACTGCACTGTAGCTTTTTCTCTGCTCCATGTACCGCAGCTTTTTCTCTCCTCCCTACACCACACACTGCAGCTTCTCCTCTCTTCCCTGCACCACACACTGCAGCTTCTCCTCTCCTCCCTGCACCGCACCTTGCAGCTTCTTCTTCTCCTCCCTGCACCAAACGCAGCTTTTTTTCTCCTCCCTGCACCACACACTGCAGCTTCTTCTCCTCCCTGCACCACACACTGCAGCTTCTTCTCCCTGCACCACATACTGCAGCTTCTCCTCTCCTCCCTGCACCACAATGCAGCTTCTCCTCACCTCCCTGCACCACACATTGCAGCTTCTTCTCTCCTCCCTGCACTGCACTGAAGCTACTTCTCCTCCCTGCACCGCACACTGCAGCTTCTTCTCTCCTCCCTGCACCACGCACTGGAGCTTCTTCTCTCCTCCCTGCACCGCACTGCATCTTCTTCTCTCCTCCCTACACCGCACTGCAGCTTCTTCTCTCATCCCTGCACCGCACTGCAGCTTCCTCTCTCCTCCCTGCACCACACTGCAGCTTGTTCTCTCCTCCCTGCACGGCAATGCAGCTTGTTCTCTCCTCCCTGCACTGCACTGAAGCTACTTCTCTCCTCCCTGCACCGCACACTGCAGCTTCTTCTCCTCCTCCCTGCACCGCACACTGCAACTTCTCCTCTCCTCCCTGCACCACACACTGCAGCTTCTACTCTCCTCCCTGCTCCACACTGCAGCTTCTTCTCCTCCTCCCTGCACTGCACACTGCAGCTTCTCCTCTCCTCCCTGCTCCACACACTGCAGCTTCTCCTCTCCTCCCTGCACCGCACACTGCAGCTTCTTCTCTCCTCCCTGCACTGCACACTGCAGCTTCATCTCTTCTCCCTGTACCGCACACTGACGCTTCTTCTTCTCCTCCCTGCACCGCGCACTGCAGCTTCTTCTCTCCTCCTTGCACCACACTGCAGCTTCTATTCTCCTCCCTGCACTGCACTGCAGCTTCTTCTCTCCTCCCTGCACCACACACTGCAGCTTCTCCTCTTCTCCCTGCACCGCACCCTGCAGCTTCTCCTCTTCTCCCTGCACCGCACCCTGCAGCTTCTCCTCTTCTCCCTGCACCGCACCCTGCAGCTTCTCCTCTTCTCCCTGCACCGCACACTGCAGCTTCTTCTCTCCTCCCTGCACCGCACATTGCAGCTTCTTCTCTCCTCCCTGCACGGCACACTGCAGCTTCTTCTCCTCCTCCCTGCATCGCACACTGCAGCTTCTTCTCCTCCTCCCTGCATCGCACACTGCAGCTTCTTCTCCTCCTCCCTGCACCGCACACTGCAGCTTCTTCTCTCCTCCCTGCACCGCACACTGCAGCTTCTTCTCTGCTCCCTGCACCACACACTGCAGCTTCTTCTCTCCTCTCTGCACCACCCACGGCAGCAGCTTCTCTCCTCCCTGCACCGCACACTGCAGCTTCTTCTCTCCTCTCTGCACCGCACACTGCAGTTTCTTCTCCTCCTCTCTGCACCGCACACTGCAGCTTCTCCTCTCCTTCCTGCTCCACACTGCAGCTTCTCCTCTCCTCCCTACACAGCACTGCAGTTTCTTCTCTCCTCCCTGCACCGCACACTGCAGCTTCTCCTCTCCTTCCTGCACCACACACTGCAGCTTCTTCTCTCCTCCCTGCACCACCCACTGCAGCTTCTCCTCTTCTCCCTGCACCGCACACTGCAGCTTCTTCTCTCCTCCCTGCACCGCACACGGCAGCTTCTTCTCCTCCTCCCTGCACCGCACACGGCAGCTTCATCTCTCCTCTCTGCACCGCACACGGCAGCTTCTTCTCCTCCTCCCTGCACCGCACACTGCAGCTTCTTCTCCTCCTCCCTGCACCGCACACTGCAGCTTCTTCTCCTCCTCCCTGCAACGCACACTGCAGCTTCTTCTCCTCCTCCCTGCACCGCACACTGCAGCTTCTTCTCCTTCTCCCTGCACCGCACACTGCAGCTTCTTCTCCTCCTCCCTGCACCACACACTGCAGCTTCTTCTCTCCTCTCTGCACCGCACACTGCAGCTTCTTCTCTCCTCCCTGCACCGCACACTGCAGCTTCTTCTCTCCTCTCTGCACCACCCACGGCAGCTTCTTCTCTCCTCTCTGCACCACCCACGGCAGCTTCTTCTCTCCCCCCTTCACCGCACACTGCAGCTTCTTCTCCACTCCTCCCTGCACCGCACACTGCAGCTTCTCCACTCCTCCCTGCACCGCACACTGCAGCTTCTTCTCTCCTCCCTGCACCACACACTGCAGCTTCTTGTCTCCTCCATGCATCGCACACTGCAGCTTCTCCTCCCTGCACCGCACACTGCAGCTTCTTCTCTCCTCCCTGCTCCACACTGCAGCTTCTTCTCTCCTCCCTGCACCGCACAGTGCAGCTTCTTCTCTCCTCCCTGCACCGCACACTGCAGCTTCTTCTCTCCTCCCTGCACCGCACACTGCAGCTTCTTCTCTCCTCCCTGCACCGCACACTGCAGCTTCTTCTCTCCTCCCTGCACCACACACTGCAGCTTCTTCTCTCCTCTCTGCACCACCCACGGCAGCAGCTTCTCTCCTCCCTGCACCGCACACTGCAGCTTCTTCTCCTCCTCTCTGCACCGCACACTGCAGCTTCTCCTCTCCTCCCTGCACCACACACTGCAGCTTCTCCTCTCCTCCCTGCACCACACACTGCAGCTTCTTCTCTCCTCTCTGCACCGCACACTGCAGATTCTTCTCCTCCTCCCTGCACCGCACACTGCAGCTTCTCCTCTCCTCCCTGCTCCACACACTGCAGCTTCTCCTCTCCTCCCTGTACCGCACACTGACACTTCTTCTTCTCCTCCCTGCACCGCGCACTGCAGCTTCTTCTCTCCTCCCTGCACCACACTGCAGCTTCTTTTCTCTTTCCTGCACTGCACTGCAGCTTCTTCTCTCCTCCCTGCACCACACACTGCAGCTTCTCCTCTTCTCCCTGCACCGCACCCTGCAGCTTCTCCTCTTCTCCCTGCACCGCACCCTGCAGCTTCTCCTCTTCTCCCTGCACCGCACCCTGCAGCTTCTCCTCTTCTCCCTGAACCGCACCCTGCAGCTTCTCCTCTTCTCCCTGCACCGCACCCTGCAGCTTCTCCTCTTCTCCCTGCACCGCACCCTGCAGCTTCTCCTCTTCTCCCTGCACCGCACCCTGCAGCTTCTCCTCTTCTCCCTGCACCGCACACTGCAGCTTCTTCTCTCCTCCCTGCACCGCACACTGCAGCTTCTTCTCTCCTCCCTGCACCGCACACTGCAGCTTCTTCTCTCCTCCCTGCACCACACACTGCAGCTTCTCCTCTCCTCCCTGCACCACACACGGCAGCTTCTTCTCTCCTCTCTGCACCGCACACTGCAGTTTCTTCTCCTCCTCTCTGCACCGCACACTGCAGCTTCTCCTCTCCTCCCTGCACCACACACTGCAGCTTCTCCTCTCCTCCCTGCTCCACACTGCAGCTTCTTCTCTACTCCCTGCACTGCACACTGCAGTTTCTTCTCTCCTCCCTGCACCGCACACTGCAGCTTCTCCTCTCCTCCCTGCACCGCACACTGCAGCTTCTTCTCTCCTCCCTGCACCACACACTGCAGCTTCTCCTCTTCTCCCTGCACCACACACTGCAGCTTCTTCTCTCCTCTCTGCACCGCACACTGCAGATTCTTCTCCTCCTCCCTGCACCGCACACTGCAGCTTCTCCTCTCCTCCCTGCTCCACACACTGCAGCTTCTCCTCTCCTCCCTGTACCGCACACTGACACTTCTTCTTCTCCTCCCTGCACCGTGCACTGCAGCTTCTTCTCTCCTCCCTGCACCACACTGCAGCTTCTATTCTCCTCCCTGCACTGCACTGCAGCTTCTTCTCTCCTCCCTGCACCACACACTGCAGCTTCTCCTCTTCTCCCTGCACCGCACCCTGCAGCTTCTCCTCTTCTCCCTGCACCGCACCCTGCAGCTTCTCCTCTTCTCCCTGCACCGCACCCTGCAGCTTCTCCTCTTCTCCCTGCACCACACACTGCAGTTTCTTCTCCTCCTCTCTGCACCGCACACTGCAGTTTCTTCTCCTCCTCTCTGCACCGCACACTGCAGCTTCTCCTCTCCTCCCTGCTCCACACTGCAGCTTCTCCTCTCCTCCCTACACAGCACTGCAGTTTCTTCTCTCCTCCCTGCACCGCACACTGCAGCTTCTCCTCTCCTTCCTGCACCACACACTGCAGCTTCTTCTCTCCTCCCTGCACCACCCACTGCAGCTTCTCCTTTTCTCCCTGCACCGCACACTGCAGCTTCTTCTCTCCTCCCTGCACCGCACACTGCAGCTTCTTCTCCTCCTCCCTGCACCGCACACGGCAGCTTCATCTCTCCTCTCTGCACCGCACACGGCAGCTTCTTCTCCTCCTCCCTGCACCGCACACTGCAGCTTCTTCTCCTCCTCCCTGCACCGCACACTGCAGCTTCTTCTCCTCCTCCCTGCACCGCACACTGCAGCTTCTTCTCCTCCTCCCTGCACCGCACACTGCAGCTTCTTCTCCTCCTCCCTGCACCGCACACTGCAGCTTCTTCTCCTCCTCCCTGCACCGCACACTGCAGCTTCTTCTCCTTCTCCCTGCACCGCACACTGCAGCTTCTTCTCCTCCTCCCTGCACCACACACTGCAGCTTCTTCTCTCCTCTCTGCACCGCACACTGCAGCTTCTTCTCTCCTCCCTGCACCGCACACTGCAGCTTCTTCTCTCCTCTCTGCACCACCCACGGCAGCTTCTTCTCTCCTCTCTGCACCACCCACGGCAGCTTCTTCTCTCCTCCCTGCACCGCACACTGCAGCTTCTTCTCCTCCTCCCTGCACCGCACACTGCAGCTTCTCCTCTCCTTCCTGCTTCACACAATGCAGCTTCTCCACTCCTCCCTGCACCGCACACTGCAGTTTCTTCTCTCCTCCCTGCACCGCACACTGCAGCTTCTCCTCTCCTTCCTGCACCACACACTGCAGCTTCTTCTCTCCTCCCTGCACCACCCACTGCAGCTTCTCCTCTTCTCCCTGCACCGCACACTGCAGCTTCTTCTCTCCTCCCTGCACCGCACACTGCAGCTTCTTCTCCTCCTCCCTGCACCGCACACGGCAGCTTCATCTCTCCTCTCTGCACCGCACACGGCAGCTTCTTCTCCTCCTCCCTGCACCACACACTGCAGCTTCTTCTCCTCCTCCCTGCACCGCACACCGCAGCTTCATCTCCTCCTCCCTGCACCGCACACTGCAGCTTCTTCTCCTTCTCCCTGCACCGCACACTGCAGCTTCTTCTCCTTCTCCCTGCACCACACACTGCAGCTTCTTCTCTCCTCCCTGCACCGCACACTGCAGCTTCTTCTCTCCTCTCTGCACCACCCACGGCAGCTTCTTCTCTCCTCTCTGCACCATCCACGGCAGCTTCTTCTCTCCTCCCTGCACCGCACACTGCAGCTTCTTCTCCACTCCTCCCTGCACCGCACACTGCAGCTTCTCCACTCCTCCCTGCACCGCACACTGCAGCTTCTTCTCTCCTCCCTGCACCACACACTGCAGCTTCTTGTCTCCTCCATGCATCGCACACTGCAGCTTCTCCTCCCTGCACCGCACACTGCAGCTTCTTCTCTCCTCCCTGCTCCACACTGCAGCTTCTTCTCTCCTCCCTGCACCGCACAGTGCAGCTTCTTCTCTCCTCCCTGCACCGCACACTGCAGCTTCTCCTCTCCTCCCTGCACCGCACACTGCAGCTTCTCCTCTCCTCCCTGCACCGCACACTGCAGCTTCTCCTCTCCTCCCTGCACCGCACACTGCAGCTTCTCCTCTCCTCCCTGCACCGCACACTGCAGCTTCTCCTCTCCTCCCTGCACCGCACACTGCAGATCTTCTCTCCTCCCTGCACCGCACACTGCAGCTTCTCCTCTCCTCCCTGCACCGCACACTGCAGCTTCTCCTCTCCTCCCTGCACCACACACTGCAGCTTCTTCTTGTTGGTTGGATGTGGCGGCATTAGAGGCACACCAGGAGCAGGAGATACTTGTCAGTGTGGCTGACAAGAACTTACCACTCCTGTGTCCTCTCTTCAGAGACCTTAACCCAGTGCAGACATCCAATGTCAGGAGTCAAGACACAGAGTGGAGCAGCAGGAAAGGAGCCAGAAGGAGTGAGAACTTCTCAGCTGCATCTCGCATAGAAGTGTCCTGGGACTCTCAGCAGGCAGCGGATTGTAACAAACGGCCGAGGGCTTTTAGTTGAGATGAATGTGGCTGCAGTTTATGTACATGCTCAGCAGTGAAGAAAGAGCCACCAGGAGAGTCAGAGTGAGGAATCGGAGAGAGAAGTTTTGTGACTGCACAGCACTGGAGGTCACTGGACTGAGGGAGGAGTGATGGCGCTGGACTGTGCTGCTCCTCACTAATAGCAGATACTGGACCCCACATGGAGGGACCTGGAGCATGCTGGGAGTTGTAGTACCTCCATATAGTGTGTGCTCCTGGAGCAGGCTGGGAGTTGGAGTTCCTCCATATAGTGTGTGTGTGCTGCTTGAGGATACTGGGAGTTGTAGTCCCTACATATAGTCTGTGTGCTCCTGGAACATGCTGGGAGTTGTAGTTCCTCCATATAGTGTGTGTGCTCCTGGAGCACGCTGTGAGTTGTAGTCCCTCCATATAGTGTGTGTGCTCCTGGAGCATGCTGGGAGTTGTAGTCCCTCCATATAGTGTGTGTGTGCTCCTGGAGCATACTGGGAGTTGTAGTCCCTCCATATATAGTGTGTGTGCTCCTGGAGCATGCTGGGAGTTGTAGTCCCTCCATATAGTGTGTGTGTGCTCCTGGAGCATGCTGGGAGTTGTAGTCCCTCCATATAGTGTGTGCGCTCCTGGAGCATGCTGGGAGTTGTAGTCCCTCCATATAGTGTGTGTGCGCTCCTGGAGCATGCTGGGAGTTGTAGTCCCTCCATATAGTGTGTGTGCTCCTGGAGCATGCTGGGAGTCGTAGTCCCTCCATATAGTGTATGTGCTCCTTGAGCATGCTGGGAGTTGTAGTCCCTCCATATAGTGTGTGTGCTCCTGGAGCATGCTGGGAGTCGTAGTCCCTCCATATAGTGTGTGTGCTCCTGGAGCATGCTGGGAGTTGTAGTCCCTCCATATAGTGTATGTGTGCTCCTGGAGCATGCTGGGAGTTGTAGTCCCTCCATATAGTGTGTGTGCTCCTGGAGCATGCTGGGAGTTGTAGTCCCTCCATATAGTGTGTGCGCTCCTGGAGCATGCTGGGAGTTGTAGTCCCTCCATATAGTGTGTGTGCTCCTGGAGCATGCTGGGAGTTGTAGTCCCTCCATATAGTGTGTGTGTGCTCCTGGAGCATGCTGGGAGTTGTAGTCCCTCCTCTGGTCACTTACCTCTTCTCTCCTCAGTGCAGGACACTCTCTGCCTCACACACGTCTCCAGCTAAGTATCCACTAGTCATGTGACCCAGGGAGTGTGATGCCACTGAGGGGCGGGGCCTCCTGCTCACTATCCACTAGTCATGTGACCCGGGGAGTGTGATGCAACTGAGGGGCTGGGCCTCCTGCTCACTATCCACTAGTCATGTGACCCTGGGAGTGTGATGTCACTGAGGGGCGGGGCCTCCTGCTCACTATCCACTAGTCATGTGACCCTGGGAGTGTGATGTCACTGAGGGGCGGGACCTCCTGCTCACGATCCACTCTTACGAGGACAGGAAGCAGCAGAGATGAAGGACCTGTGAAGATGTCATAGAAGGTTTTTTTTTTTTAATTGAAAAACTTTATTCAAAATATTTGCACAGACAATTTATTTATACCCTGTTTCCCCTAGTACCTAGTGTTCAGGCTTAGAAATATAAGGCCTCCCCTGAAAATAAGACCTAGCGGCCGCCATTGCAGCAGCTCCCCCCGCGCCATACATTATTATTAGTAAATCTTTTAGATGCTGCAGAAGTTTGTGACATGGAGAAGAATTCATGGAAGTAAATCACCGGCTGTTCTGCTGCAAATGTGATCCCATCAGCTCCCAGGATAAGAAGGGTCATTTATGGGAAGGGCTTTTACTAAACATCAGAGACCGGGGCCAATGATTCTCATAGAAATGGAGTCATAAGAAATAAAGCAGGAAATTCAGAGTTTGGAGAGTCATAAGGAGGTTAGAGAAGGAGAATGTTTGTTTAACGATAAATGTAAATTCTTGTTCATGGAAAAATAAGACATCCCCTGAAAATAAGACCTCGCGCCTCTTTAGGAGCAAAAATTAATATATGACACTGTCTTATTTTCGGGGAAACAGGGTAATAATAATAATTCCTTTTATTATTGGTTTTGTTGGGATTTTTTGGTATGAAAAAAAAACTCAAAAAAGTCACAATGAGGTTATTCTGTCGCTATTCACTACAAAAAAAAGTTGCACGGGACTATTTCCTGCCACAACAATAATCTGGCAGAAACATAGAACTTCATACTTCGGTGTACGAAGCTTTGGGTGGTGTCATTTATTTGCGACTTTTGATGACGTTTTCAATTATATCATTTTTAGGATTGCGCAACCTTTTGATAACTTTTTATTTAATTTGTAATATTTTTTTCAAAATGGCCAAAAAGTGCCATTTGCGACTTTGGGCGCTATTTTCTGTTACGGTTTTAAACTTAGTGAAAATCTGTTATTATATTTTGATAGATCAGGCATTTTCAGATGTAGAGATACATAGTGGGGCAGATTTACTTACCCGGCCTATTCGTGATCCAGCGGCGCGCTCTGTATTCGGGTCTTCTGGCGATTCACTGAGGTAGTTCCTCCGACGTCCACCAGGTGGCGCTGCTGCGCTGAAGTTCCCCGGAATGCACTGATCTTCACTAATCCGGACCAAGTGAAGGTAAGCGCGAGTACAGCGACACTTTTTTTTTTTTTATGCGGCCACGCCCTCCCCCCCCCCTGATTTCTGTCGCGTGCATGCCGGCGCGGATGCGCCAAAATCCGATCGCGTGTGCCAAAATCCCGGGACAATACAGGGAAAATTGGCGCAAATCGGAAATATTTGGGTAACACGTCGGGAAACCGCGAATCAGGCCCTTAGTAAATGACCCCCAATGTGTTTATGATTTTTACTGTTAATTCATATAAGCTCTAGGGAAAGGGGGGGGGGTGATTAGAATTTTTAGTTTTTTTTTTATATGATTTTTTTTTTTACTTTTTAATTTTTATTTATTTACTATTTTCCAGACCTCCTAGGGTACTTTAACTTTTGTCTGATTGATCCAGTTTATAGGGATTTTGCACATCATCTATTACAATGTGCAAATCGCACATTGTAATAGATAGCCTAAAACATGGCAGCCTAAGATTTTTGTGTGACCTGAGGCTGTCATGGCAATGGATCACCGCTCCACGATGACGGCACGAGGAGCGATGATCGGAGGCAATGTGGCGGAGCCACGGGCTCGTTTAAGCTACCGGCAGCGATCAAAGGGTTAACACCCGTGATCGGTGCTAGCAGGTGTTAGCGACAGGTGTTTGTTTCATTGTGAAGCAAACATCTGGTGAGTATGAAGAGGGGTCAGCTCCTTTGCTCATTCTTGCCACGTTCATTTCCGAACAGAAATACCTGGAGAGTGCGAACCCATTGAGACCATGTGTCTTACCACAGTGAGATAAACACAGACAGGATGGCGCAACCCTAGTGTAAAACTGCATGAATACGAAGATGAAACAACAGTGATGAAACTCTCACCTGGTGTTCGGTGAAAGTATGCCTGTAATAGGAGTGGCAGCCGGTCCAGTAGAACTCCACGTTGAATCCTGGCCAGGAATCCCAGGGAACGTGGGAGACTGATGCAAAAACCCGTAGGATGATGATAATGAAGGGAACCGGCGCTCTAATGTCCACAAAGTTGTTGGAGCCTTGTTTTTCAATTCTGGCAATAGTGATAGGGCACCTCACAAGAGTGGTTATGTTAATCTACCCAATCAACTCCAATCACACAAAAGAGTAGCACACCACACGGTGTCTACCAAGGGAACACCACATATTCTGTCGAACCTTTCGAACAACGGGTGAAAGCCAGACCACCCCTCCGTCAACATGAGGGTCTCAGAACCTTTCATAACTCTAGGAGGAGACCAAGTGCCCCTCAGAACCTAATCTTACTGCAGGTCCCCTATGTCCCCCCAATAACATCACGGTGGAATCACCAAAGATCCGGGCTCCCCTAGACACCATGACAGACCCACCCATCTTTCACCCATTTATCATGGCTGTCAGTACATGATGCAACTTCTTCTCAGAGCATAGTGGGTGAATCGACCCTTGGGAACTGCATCGAAATTGAAGAATTACCCTCTATCTCAGGTACTACATCTCCCACTAGCAATTCCTCTTTTTGATTCGACGAGACCCAGCACCCCTTTACAGTCCCCTCTAGGTACCAGCCTTTGCATGACTCCAAAACTTTCCCTCCCCCAGAGAAAAAGACCAGAGCAAAATACAATTTTGAACTATTTCATCACTCTGAATTCACCAAAATCATACAAAAAAAAAAGAGGCAGAGAGGATGAAGGGGAGGCAAAAAAAGAGACAAAGAAAAGAGAACAAGACAAGCATCTTAGTTCTCTCTCCACAGAAAACGTTTTCAAGTGACCCCACCACTACCCCCTTATCACGGAATACCATAAAAATGTTTGTCAGCATATGTACTAACCATGGTCTAGGAATCAGTATTATTAAGAGGCCTCAACTTTTGCCCCTCGAAAACAACAAATGGTTTCGATCTTTTCATTGAGCCCAACATATTTGTGAAGAAACTTACTCAACAGCGATACTTTCAGAATGAGAAGATTATGAATACGCCCGATTTCGCTGGTAACCCATCAGATCTGTTTATCCATCAGAACGTGAGTAAGAAGTCCACATTCAATCCTGTACAACACAGGGGCCACCATATTGAAACGTTTTTTTTTTCTCTGGTGGCCAGCGAATTAAAAAATTTAAGATCTTTTCAAGACATTGGGAGCAACTGCCTGGATGCCCTTAAAAGTCTTGGCTCCACCATGGTTATAGTTATCCGCTCTGATGACAAGGGGGGTGGGGTGGTGATCTAGAACCAGGCGGACTACATAGCCAAAGCTATGCACATCTTGGGTGATTCTAACTATTACAAACCCCTCTTACCGCTCCGTAGCCAACGCTGAGTATCAGACTAACATACACTTTCCCTCAGCTCATATTTCATTTGCTTGGAGTAAGTTGGATCGCTAATCAGGGTTTTTACCTCTTGTATAAGATTATGAGATATAATTCAGTGACGATCCGTCCGCCGATTATGACATATCATGAAACATTGCACTATGCATAGTTAGTTGTTAATATATTCCATTTTATGTTCTTTTTGTGACATTAAAACTATGATTTTTAACTCTCAGTCTTGAGATTTTATGACTTAATTCATTTATTTATATTCAGTGTATGAATAACCTTTGACCCACCCGATGCTCCACATGACTCACTGGTTTCCGGTGTCTCAGGTTTTTCAAGTGTTTATATGGATTGGAATCTTTTGTCTGTGTTTTGCCTGATGAAAGCTCCGGTACGGAGCTGAAACGCGTTGCACGTTTACAATAAAGAATTAAAAAGAATTGATAAACAAGACTCCAACAACTTTGTGGACGTTTGAGCACTGTTTCGCTTCATTATCATCATCCTACGGGTTTTTGCACCTACATTTCAGAAACTTCTCCAGAATCCACCATTTCTTACAAATGAAACGTCTAAAATGCTAATTGTTGCACTTATTCACTCTCGGCTAGACTCCTGTAACTCTCTACTAATTGATCTTCCACTCACTAAACTCTCTCCTCTCCAATCTATTCTTAATGCAGTAACCAGGCTCATCTTTCCGACCAAATGCTACACGGATGACTCCATTTTGTACCAGTCACTGCACTGATTGCCGTCTCCTTCCGAATACAGTTTAAAATAATAACCCTCATCAACAAAGCTCTGCATAATGCTGCAGCCCCTTTTCTTTTCTCTTATCTCAGTCTATCATCATTGATGTTAGATTAATCTCTACCTTAGTTCGAACCTCTCATGCACGTCTCCAGGACTTCTCCCAAGCTGCACCAAATTTCTGGAATACCCAACCTCTAAAGTTTTAAACATGTTGTCTTTAGAGAGCCTATCCCACTCGGAAACTGCAAGAAATTTCAACTCTCTCTTTACTAATCCATCGTGTTTCCTCCTCCCGTCTGCTATCTGGAAAACACCAGATAGATAACAAGCTCCAGACTTCTCTGTATTCACATTTACCTTAGACTTTGTATATAAAATGGCGGCTGATGGCAGAGATTTTATTTATTAAAATATTTTATCCTGTTCCCTTATAGAGAATACAGTAGAGTAGCAAAAATGTATGAAGGAACACTATTAGATGGTCCTATTTAGGGAGTCTGAGCTTTTACGATCAGACCGGTTTTATATTCTCCTCGGTGGTACTCTAACTCATATAAACAGTCGGTGTATAGAATTCCCGGATAGTCACCACAATGAGAGAGAAGAAGAAAAGTTGGCACTCACTGATTCTTTATTCAATTCATCTTAAAAGTTGGCGAACAATACAGGGGAGAGGGTAAGCATTCGGAGCTCGTTCTAGGGACTAGGGTCCTCTCCCACCCCTTACCCCCGGGCAATGCCCCACGACCGGTGCTGATACACATCCAGCATTATAAAGATAGAGAATGGGTAAAGATGATGGCAATTTCCCATGGTTTTTCTGCAGAAGTGCAACACATAAGAGTGCAGTTCCAACAAGATGATGACAGCTTCAGAAGTTAATCATCCCTTATGCAATGTTCTACCCCGCACAGCTGCTGATCTCGGCCTGGGGCACCAATCACTTCTTTGAATCGGCGGATGAAGAGTCCTGCTGGCTTGAACTGAATGATCGTTGTCTGCAGCACCAGAGGGATTCTCGGCCACGTCCACGTAATTGTCCTCAGGACTCTCACTCCTTGGTGGTGTTATAGAAAGCCTTCTACTACTGTTGCAAAGGTACTGTTTAGAATTGGTTGAAATTCGCTTAGCGTCGATTCGCCAAATTTTTCGAAAAAATTAGATTCGACCCGAATCGAATCTTGACGAATCACGTTAAATAACAGGTATTTCCTGGCTGCAGAGAGCCTGTAAGGTGTTGTAGAACGTTGTGCCATGCTCAAATATGCATAGGGAGCGTGGTTTAGTATGACACGCACATGACAGCCGCCGCTCTTAGAATCGCTTCACTCTTCAACTCCATGTGCACTTACAGAGGCCAACTTCACCAAATAAGTGAAGCGGGAACGCAGCCTGACAAGGTAACGCCTGTGCCAAAAACAAACAGGAGTTGATCATGGGTTTGAGGCAGAGAAACAAAAGTCCCTCTGCTCCTCAGAGCTTAGAGTCCTCCAAAGATCAACCAATTGTACCTCATGTAGATGTCTCGCTAGGCCTGTAGTAGGATTGTCACTAGCCCTGTCATGGCTTCACTTATAGAGATCTTCCACTTTAATGAGGACACCGCTACTATGGGGGCAGTTTGGGAGGTGGCATAAGGGGTATATAAGAGATTTGTACAGTAGGGATGTTAAAAAGGTGAAATTTAAAAGCTCTGCTCTAACAAATGCTAAAGTGTAGAGTAGATGGGACGGAGAGACATTTTATTAATTCCCCATCTGAGACCACGAAGTCCCACTGGTTAGAAGCACAAAAACTGCTTTCTGATCATTTACTATAAACATAAAGTAAAACCTTCTCCACTTTCTGTACAGAAAAATGGTTTCTCTCCCGTGTGAGTTCTCTGATGAATAAGTAATTTAGATTTCTCAAAATATTTCAACATTCTGAACATAAAAGTGGCTTCTACCTGGTGTGAATTCCCAGATGATTAACAAGATATTTTTTCCGGGTAAAACATTTTCCACATTCTAGACATGAAAATGGCTTCTCCCCTGTGTGACTTCTTTGGTGTTTAACAAGATCTGATTTTTGAGCAAAACATTTTCCACATTCTGAACATGGAAATGGTTTCACCCCTGTGTGAATTCTCTGGTGCTGAATAAGCGCTGAAATCGAGCGGAAATATTTTCCGCATTCATTACACGAAAATGGCCTCTCTCCTGTGTGAGTTCTCTGATGTACTAGCAATTGTGATATCTGGGAAAAACATTTTCCACATTCCGAACATAAAAATGGCTTCTCTCCTGTGTGAATTAGTTGATGTTTTAGTAAACCTGATTTCAGAGAAAAACATTTCCCGCATTCTGAACATGAAAACGACTTTTCTGCTTTGTGACTTTTTTGATGTCTTTGCAGGTTTGATTTATCACTAAAACATCTTCCACATTCTGAACATGAAAATGGCTTCTCTCCCGTGTGAGTTCTCTGATGATCAACAAGCACCGTTTTCTGGCGAAAACATTTCCCACATTCAGTACATGAGAATGGCTTCTCCCCACTGTGAATTCTATGATGTTGAATAAGAAGGGATTTCCTGCGGAAAAATTTCCCACATTCAGCACACGGAAATGGCTTCTCCCCTCTATGAATTCTCTGATGTACAGAAAGATGTGATTTATTGAAAGAATATTTTCCACATTCAGTACATGAATATGGCTTCTCTCCTGTGTGAGTTCTCAGATGTTGATCAATATTTGATTTCTGGGTAAAACTCTCCTCACATTTCGGACATGAGAACTGCCCCTTATCTCCATGATTTCCCTTCTCTGTGGAAAGATGTGACTGATTATCTTCTACTTCACCACAAGGAGATGAGGGGGGACGTCCATGGGAACCTCTTGTACTTTCATCTCCTGGAAAATATAGTCAAGAAATTAATATTGGAAGTTTCCTTTCCCAGTTACAAGCAGAAGTAAAGCGGCCAGTCAGTAACATACAGTCATCAACGGAGAGAGAGGTCATGAATATAAATCCATTGACATATAATTTGAATAAAATCCAACCATGAAATAAATCCTCAAATCTGTAGAGACTGGAATCTTCTACTTCCAAGACATAAGAGTGTTGTGTAACCAGAGATTCCCATCCCCCCCCTGGAGCGAAGCCTAGAAGTCCTAGAAAACCAGTGCAGTTATGCAGTTATATATTTATACACATGTATATACTATATTATCATGTACAATGTGGTGGGGACTTTAGTCATACAGGATTTATGCATTATTTATCCTTTATATTGTATGATATTTTAGTATAACACATTCTTTATCTCGCACTTTATGTCTCTGTTTATACATTTTATGGTATAATCTTATATTTCCGGCTCATCGCCAGTTTCATGTAATGGTTATTTATTGCTAAATGTTCTGGTGTTAGATCTCGTCTCCTCTGTTACTCAGGTATTTCAGTCTCTATCCAGCGCTGCGTGCGCATGCGGAGATCCGGAGAGCTGATGTGACCCCGGCACTTCCTTACTATGGTAACGGTTCATGCACGCACAATGTCGGCCGGATGCTTCACTTTCCATTTCTCGCACTTCATGATCCTACTCTGTAAATCCGTCTTCTCTGCAAATTTTTATTAAAGTTTTTCCATTTTTACAGAAAAAAAAAATCACATAATACAACAGGAAGTGTACAAATGAGATGTAGAAACACCATATGTGGACAGACAGTGGTATTTCCCTGATGACGTGGTCCGGTCCCTGACCCAACACATCTATTCAAAAGGATTTCCTGCCCGATGTCTCCTCTGGCGATTCCCCTGCAGACAGCTACTAGGAGCCCGTACCACAGCACAAGTCATTCAGCACCGAAAATGACAGAATCCCAGTATTGAACCGTTCCGAGTATGAAAGTATCGCACAAGCTTTGAGATGTCGGTACATGGCACAACCTTATACCAGGATATTCGTCTATCTCTGTGCTCTGAATCCCAGAAAGACACTTTCCACCCCCTTTTAGCCCAATAATATCAGGTGTTGGATCCCTTTTAGAGGGACTTTTGCATTGGCTAGACCAGTTATGACCATTGCTGAAAAGGTCCAAGACGGTTTTTAAATATTAAAAGTGATGGACAATATAGAAAAGAAATTGGAATATGTATCCATAACTTTACACCTCAATACCCCATAACCTTCCTACACAATCTGTGGCACCACACAAACATTTTTCTCACAATATATTTGTCTCCTTAAGACAAATCTTTCTGAGCAGCTAATTTCCCCCCCTTTAGGCCGACGTATATATACAGCCTATATACGCCCCCACAGACGGCAATGGGCGCGCGGTGCCCTATGGTAGCGGTACGGTGCCACACACCGGCAGAGAGGACGGAACATACACAGGAATCACCGAAAGCTGTATGATGCCATCTGTCACGGGTGGTCCCGCGACCCACATCGCGGGTCGCGGGCTCACCCGTGCCGCCCTGCCCCCGCCAGCGCGCCGCCAGCGCATCTCACCCGTCCCGGCTCCTGGCTCCCTCCCCTCCGCTGCGCGCGCGCGTCCCCGACTGCTAGGACGCGCGTGCGGCACCTTCTCCAAATTTAAAGGCCCAGCGCGCCATTAATTGGCGCTGGCCATATTGCCCAATTCTTCATAAGCCTGCCTCTTCCTGTTACCCTTGCCGGATCTTTGTGCCTCATAGCCTTAGAGAAAGCTTACTAGCGATTATTCCTGCGTTCCTGTGTATTCCTGCGTTCCCGTGTATTCCTGTGTGTTCCCGCTCCTGTGTCCTGTGTTACCCGAGTTCCTCCGTGTTGCTGTGTTCCGTGTGCCTGTGTTCCCGTTCCCACCTGCCTGGACCTCCTGTTGCTGAACCCGGACTTGGACCTGACGTTGCATCTCTGCCGCCTGCCCTGTACCTGGACCTGACTACGAGATTGTCATCCGCTAAGGTACCTCGACCTCGGCTGCCACCGTGAGCTAGTCACACCTGGGAACGACCTAGTGGTATCCTGCCGCAGCAAGTCCAACCCGCTTTGTGGCGGGCTCTGGTGAATACCAGGTGCCGCTAGGCTCCGGTTCCAGGTGTTGGCTAGTTACATCTCCCGCGGTGGTCCAGAGGATCCACTGATCCTAACACCATCGCTCTCTACCTGGAGCAGGGAGATACAGATTGATCCGACCACTGGATGTGACCTCTCCCACCCACAAGGTACATGAAAGGCTCTTACCCTCCTCTGTCACTGATGAGGGGATTTCCTCTCCGCTCCTCCTTCCACAACTTTCCTGGAAAGATCCAACATGAAGGACCTGAGAAAACAAGGAAATGTCTCCAGAGATTCTCTTATATCCAAGTGATGGACAGAAACCTCTAGTAGCCTAGAGAGAAAATAGACTAAGGACTGATCATGGACAGAAGGTCCTAAATTATTCCTATCTCCTGCTCCATTAAACAGGCGTCCAAAAGTTTAATAATATTAGATATAGTTTGTAGTAAGGACTGACCAAACATCTCCCCATAGGCCCTCCACCCACTGATGCTGGAGGTCAGTAGCTTCATTACATCCATCTATAGAGGATTCACAGGAACCTCAGCTCCATCTACCTGATGATCCAGTGGGACGTTCTCCTCCGGTTCCTCTTTAATATCCCGGGAATCTCCAGGACTGGGACATCTCTCTCGTTCCTCTTTGATATCTCGGGAATCTTCAGGACTGGGACATCTCTCTGGTTCCTGTGTAATATCTCGGGAATCTCCAGGACTGGGACATCTCTCTGGTTCCTGTGTAATATCCCGGGAATCTTCAGGACTGGGACATCTCTCTGGATCCTCTTTAATATCTCGGGAATCTCCAGGACTGGGACATCTCTCTGGTTCCTGTGTAATATCCCGGGAATCTCCAGGACTGGGACATCTCTCTGGTTCCTGTGTAATATCCCGGGAATCTCCAGAACTGGGACATCTCTCTGGTTCCTGTGTAATATCTCGGGAATCTCCAGGACTGGGACATCTCTCTGGTGGATTTCTCTGACTGGATCCATCTATAGGAAATATACACAGTGACTGATACATTGTCTATATGTGATGATGAGATGATGGAGGAGGTGACCTCACACCTGCTCTGTCCTCTATAATCAGGAAGGTCTCCTCTTACCTGGTGATGTGAGGGGCTGGTGGTCCTCCATCATGATGTCCTTGTACTGGTCCTTGTGTCCTTCTATATACTCCCACTCCTCCATGGAGAAATAGACAGTGACGTCCTGACACCTTATAGGAACCTGACACCCACAATGACACAGTCATCACCCAGACCCCTCCCTTGTGTTATTGTACAATGTCCCAGCATTCCCGGCAGCGCTCACCTCTCCGCTCAGCAGCTCAGTGATCCTGGAGGTAAGTTCTAGGATCTTCTGCTCATGTATCAGTGAATGAGGTGGAGGCTCGGTGATGGGGCTCTGGGTCCATCCTCCTGACACACGGGGGGTCACACACTCACCAGACGACTTCTTCACTACTGTGTAATCCTGTGTATGGGGAGACACTGATCACTACATAGATCCTAAGAATCCTTCACCTCTCCAGTCATTTCCCGCTGTTATTCCTAGAGATAAGAGCCGTGTCCTGGGAGACTCTCACCTCTCCGGTTATCAAGGAGATCATCTCCAGGGTGAGCTCCAGGATCCTGGCCGCCATCTGCTCTCTGTCCTTCTCCCGGATCCCTGGTGGATCATTGATGGAAAGGATCATCTTTAGGAGAAACCTCTGGGAGTCCTGGATCTATAGAACCTGAGGAAACATGACAAGAACTAAGAGCAAACTCTATATGAAGCAATTGTGTCCATGACATGTGTGATGTGACAGATGGGGATTCTCCAGACACTGGAGGGGAGGTCACTGGACTGAGGGAGGAGTGATGGCGCTGGACTGTGCCGCTCCTCACTAATAGCACATACTGGACCCCACATGGAGGGACCTGGAGCATGCTGGGAGGTGTAGTCCCTCCATACAGTGTGTGTGCTCCTGGAGCATGCTGGGAGTTATAGTCTCTCCATATAGTGTGTGTGCTCCTGGAGCATGCTGGGAGTTGTAGTCCCTCCATATAGTGTGTGTGCTCCTGGAGCATGCTGGGAGTTGTAGTCCCTCCATATAGTGTGTATGCTCCTGGTGCATGCTGGGAGTTGTAGTCCCTCCATATAGTGTGTGTGCTCCTGGTGCATGCTGGAAGTTGTAGTCCCTCCATATAGTGTGTGTGCTCCTGGAGCCTGCTGGGAGTTGTAGTACCTCCATATAGTGTGTGCTCCTGGAGCATGCTAGGAGTTGTAGTCCCTCCATATAGTGTGTGTGCTCCTGGAGCATGCTGGGAGTTGTAGTTCCTCCATATAGTGTGTGTGCTCCTGGAGCATGCTGGGAGTTGTAGTCCCTTCATATAGTGTGTGTGCTCCTGGATCATGCTGGGAGTTGTAGTCCCTCCATATAGTGTGTGTGCTCCTGGAGGATGCTGAGAGTTATAGTCCCTCCTCTGGTCACTCACCTCTTCTCTCCTCAGTGCAGGACAATCTCTACCTCACACAGGTCTCCTGCTCACTATCCACTAGTCATGTGACCCGGGGAGTGTGATGTCACTGTAGGGGCGGGGCCTCCTCTCTATCCACTAGTCATGTGACCCGGGGAGTGTGATGTCACTGAGGGGCGGGGTGTACATGTGTATAGAGTAGAAGTGGTGGATGAAGGACCTGTGATGATGTAATAGATCATGTGATTAGTGGGGGCGGGGCGCTGGTTATGTATATATAACAGTGTGAGCTGCGGTGCAGATGCCCGGGTAGTAGTGAGCGGCGGCGGCTCTTCACCACTGAGCGGCCTCCATGAGGGACATTTGTGGTCCCCGCTTTGTCAGCTCTACCATCCCCGTCCATTCCCTGCAGGAGGAAACACTTCAGGTCGAGACGGATGAGGTGATGGTGACACAGGAAGAAGCTGAGGAGGGAGAGGGTCACACGGGGCTCGCAGGGCGGGTGCTGGACCAGTAGGAGATGGGGGAGTTCTCCCAGCAGGAGGCGCTGCTAATTTTGAGTGCGATACAATACTCAGAAAAGTATTACAATACTCGATTCCCATACTTTCAAGAAAAGAAAACGTATTATCTCAATGTTTAGGGTGCGGTCACATTTACATTCCGTTTAGAAATGCATTGGAAAGGTTTGGGGGCGGGGCTCAGCCTGATTGCATTTGCAACATCCCTGCCAATGCATGGGCAGAGGAGTAGTTGCGAAAAGCCCCTTGTACCATCCAGTACATATAGAGGTAATTTGCAGCGGTAGATACTGCCTGGATAGGCAAGGGTTAAGCTGATTTGACTGTTAATGTTATCATCCAATGATATGCCCCAATGCACTTAATTGTGAACTGGTGTGTGATTGGGGAGTGAGCCATCACCTGACCAGGTATTAACTAAACCCTTAGTCAGGGGAGGAGTTAAAAGAGTAAAGAGAGAGAGTTCCAGAGCCTCTGGACAGGAAGATACCAGCTGTCTTAGTGACCAGGTCTGCTCCTAGCACAGACCTGAGGAGATCATCTACAGAGCACATAGTGAGAGATACTGTGTCAGTCCACCATCAGGGCTGATACTGAACCATACCCAGGATTAAAGCTGCAGCTTCCAGCATTGGACACAGCTACATCCCAGCCTGCATCTGCATCCAGGCTGGTGACCCAACTCCTGAGGTTCCCTCTCCAAGATCACTCCAGTAATCTGCCTTTGTACAGAATCGTTTGGCTTATTGCTGCTGTTGGTTCGAATAAAGAACTGTAAGTTACTTTTATGCACAACATTGCCTTCGTCTGGTCCCTGCTACGGCTTTATCACCATTAAGGGCGCCCCATCTATCATACAGGGACTCATATTACAGAATCTAAGGGTTGCCCCAGGGAGAACCAGTACCACAGCCTCTCCCTCATCTAATTTCTTGCACACACCACCCGCTGGAGACCTGCCAGGCTGTGGGACAGTCCTCCAGTCCCCATACCAAGCACCGTGACACTAGCGTGCCTAGGGCGCAACCACCAGCCACTCCGGTATTCTGGGCCCTGGCTTCCTCCAGGCCCCTGGAAAAGATAGGCCCCGGTGGGGGATGTTGCACATTTGCATTTCCATTGAAACACATGCGATCAGTAACGGTCACCAGTGATTGGCCGGGAGAAGCTTTAGTGCAGTATATGGGATGTGCTGGTTGTCCTGGTAATGATAATATAAATACTACACTAAATAGTATAACTCAGCGCTCATGTAGACGGGAGCTTTCAATGTCCGCGCGCTATCCTTTTTTTGTGGATGGCAAACGGACTCATTTTTTCCCGTCTTTTTCGTCCGAGGGTACTGTCGGGGAACATGGGGCCGCCTCTACACTCCCCTAAAAAAAGAGGGCGGGGTTAGAAAAGGACTTTTCGTGACGCCGGTTGGGATAATGGTTGCTGACTTCAGCCCTGGGTGTTGCGGGTCAGCGTGATGTTATGAACCCTTCCCGACTAGGGCTGGCTCCCAGGGGCTAGATGGAGGAGGAGGTGTAAGTCACTTACCTCGGTGATAACGACCCCAAAGAAACTACTCATACACTTTCATTTGAACTTGAACTGTAGGGATGCGGCCACCTTGGTTAGCTATTATGATTCTTGCTTGTTCCTCAGCTTCACTGAACTCCTCTTATTACCGGCACAACCTCTGCTTGCAGCTCCTCTGAGACCCAGGCCTCGGGCCTGTCTTCTCTAAGACATGCTTCAATGGCTGGTGTTCCCTCTGACTGCTCCCGCAGACTGACTTCACTCCCTCCTCGCTCACACTCACTTCTGACACCTCACTCCTCTGCCTCTCACTGCAGACTTTCAACTCGTTCTCTCTCAACTCCAGACTCACTCTTAACTCTTCTTCAATTCTTCACAATTCTTCAATACTCTCTCACTTTGGTAGGCTGGCCCCTTTCTTTATTAAACAACAATTCAAGGTATATACACAGTACTTTGCCATAGCTGTAAGACCCGACATTTTACACAAAGTGGAGGGTGCTACATTCCCGGGGACTTAAAATGGAGTACGTCCTTGCACAACTTTTACACATTCACATACGTTACAGTTTTCCAATTAATGTGGGTGGGTTCAACCTTGCATAGAACTTAGCAATTGTATAAGGTAGTATAGGTTATCCTTGCTGCACAATAACACATTCCATGGTTCCTGCGTATTAATGGCCTCAAATGAACTTTACCTGGATCTAATATCCCTTCCAGCGGGTAGGCATCCATGAATCCGGTCGGGAGAGGCTTCTAGCATCACTGTATCCCTGATTCTCTACAGTTGCTGAACCCTTGGGCATTGAGGTTGGGGTTGTCCATCATGAAGGCCAAACAACAGACTCAGTTTGCCACAGGCTGTAAAACTACTGAGGCCTAGGGACTGATACCCTGATCCGCAGCCAGTACCAGTAAGAACATCCCATATCAATACCAGCGACCCTTCTTGCCTATCACTCATCAGATAATTCTTTGGTTTAGGAACCCAACATTTAAATTTAGGTGTTACATTTCCAATTTACAGATATAAAGTCGTTTCATTACAATCTCTTTCTTCCGCTGAAAGGCCTAACAAAAGGTCAGTGCAAACTAGGCATAGTACATAGAGATGGGTGAATTTTTCAAAACTTTGATTCGCTGAGTTAGCTGAACTTTTCAGAAAAATTTGATTTGACCCGAATGGAATCATAACGAATTACATATGCATAGCAAGCTTGGTTTGGGCTTCAAACAACGCTGTGTTTTAGTATGACACACACGACAGCCCCCGCTCTTAGAAATGCTTCATTCTTCAATTCCATGTGCACTTACAGGGGCCAACTTCACTAAATAAGTGAAGCAGGAACGCAGCCTGACAAGGTAACGTCTGTGCCAGCTCAAAAGGACTGAGCTGAGGGCCAAGATCCCACTATAACATGAAAAAGTGGACTCTTTTTACACTGACATCAGATGATTCCTTAGATGACGACACAACCTGTTCTGTTAAACGTGGATACATGTAGAAACACCCCCCCCCCCAAAAGAGTGGAGAGTGTCGGCAGTAATTCTGCATTGACGTCACTGATCACTTTGCCTTTCATTTCATCCGTCAGTGTCCAATTTCAATCAGTCAATAATCTATCAGTATTGTTAAAGCCAAAAACAAACAGGAGTTGATCCAAAACAGAGATGACCAGTAAATGGGATATTTGCATGTCCTCTGTGTTCTGTATCCACTCCTGCTTTTGGCTATCAATCCTGAAGCTTTTCATTCCTTCTGACAGATGAAATGAAGGGGAAAACCAAACATAGTGGCAACGTCGTAGAGTTTTGTAGGGTGAAAACCGCATCATGGAAATCACAGAGTGTTCCAGGGAGACAGAGGTAAGTTGGCAGCAGCATGAGTAGGCCGTGGAGTGGCACAATGACAATGGAGGTGGCAGCAACATGGTAGGCCACAGAGTAGCACAATGACAAAGTGTGGAGGTGGAAGCAGCAGTAGCATGGGGTCAGAGAGTGGCACAATGACAAATCCTGGAGCTGGTAGCAACGTGGCAGGCCACAGAGTGGCACAATAACAAAGTGTGGAGGTGGCAGCAGCATGAGGTCAGAGAGTGGCACAATGACAAAGTGTAGAGGTGGCAGTTTCATGATGTCAGAGTGGCACAATGAAAAAGTGTGGAGGTAGCAGCAGCAGCAGCATGAGGTCAGAGAGTGGCACAATGACAAAATGTGGAGGTGGCAAAAGGCAGCATGAGGTCAGAGAGTGGCACAATGACAAATTCTGGAGCTGTCAGCAGCATGGTAGGCCACAGAGTGGCACAATGACAAAGTGTGGATGTGCCAGCAGCAACAGAAGGAGGTCAGAAAGTGGCAAAATGACAGAATTTGGAGGTGGGTGACAATTCCAGTCCCTGGTAAAGATAGTGGAAGGCAGATGGAGCAACTGGCAGCAGATGTGTGGCATCAGAACAGTGGCTGAGGCAGGTAGTTAGAATCCAAACTCATTTCTCAACGTTTGGGAGAGGCGTCATCGCTGATCTAATCTGATGCATAAGTCATTGCTGTGTTGAAATCCTGGCCGATCCACGCCTGATTCATCTTGACAAAGGTCAGTCTCTCCACATTACAGGTGAAGAAGCGGGTTCACCTAGGGAATCGGTGGTCCCCACCGCACTGAACAGCCGCTCTGATGCCACACTACTGGCCGGGTAGGACAGCTTCTCTACTGCAAACTCTGCAAGTTGCGGCCAAGCATCAAGTTTGGCTGCCCAGTAGTTGAAGAGATCCTCTACCTGGAATGGTAGTGTGCTGTCCAATTAGGCCACCACCTGTTGGTGCAGGGTCTGCTCCTTGTCCTGCTGCTGGTGTTGGCTACCCTCCTCACTAGTTTGGTCAAGGAAGCTGATCATTAAGTACTCCAGACTTAAGCTGCTGCTGATGGAGCAGCCACTGCTCCTACCCCCGATCTCCACACAGCAGCCGTGGCAGTAGTATGTGACCGATGACTGCCAGGAATCCCCTGGTCAGACATGACAGAGAATGGACAAAATGGCGCACATAGGCAGCGGCCAACTGTCTGCACAGTATTTCTCTATAGTATGCCAGTTTTTCCTCCCTCTCGGCAGCTGGAAAAAAGGTACCCATTTTGGACCAGTAGCGAGGGTCCAAGAGGATGGAGAGCCAAAACTCATCCCTATGCCGAATGTTGCGGGCCATCTGCACAAGTGACTCTGAGACCTCCAACTCCACTGTACACTGCCACGGTGCTTCTGGGTCATCCGCCTCGTCATCTGCCTCCTCCGGATGCTCGTGCTCCTTCTCTCCTGTCACCTGAGTAGAAAAAACACAAATTTCAACAGACTCTGATTGTGCTCCAATGTCGTCGTCCTCCTCCTCAAGTTCAGCCCCCACCGCAATCATGTGGCGATGAGATGTATTCGCCACTTCTCCAGTGCCTGACTAATAACGTGGCATCTTCAAAGGGTCTGAGCAAACAGCAGCTGTCACGCATGAGCTGCCAGTGGCTGACATCAAAGTTACACAGGGTAGTACTCCTGTCCGCTTGCATCATCAAAAAACAATGGCTTTTCTCTGTTCATAGAGGCGGTCTAACAAATGGAGGCTGGAATTCCAATGGGTGGAAAGATTGCATATCAGCCTAAGTTGGGGGGAGACCGTTCTGCCGCTGCGACTAGAGGAGGGTGTGCTTGGCTTTGTAAGAATGGCTGAAGTGCATGCACAGTTTCCTGGCCATTTTTACAATGTCTTGCAGATGGGTGGAAGACTTCAGGAACCTGTTGACAACCAGATTGAACACGTGCGCCATGCAGGGTGCATGGACCAACCCTCCTCGGTGCAGCGCGGACACAATGGGGCAGATTTACTTACCCGGCCCATTCGCGATCCAGCAGCGCGCTCTCTGCGGTGGATTCGGGTCCGGCCGGGATTTATTAAGGTAGTTCCTCCGACCTCGCAGAGCTGAAGAGCATCGGAACGCACTGGAATACACCGAGCCGGGCTGAGTGAAGGTAAGTGCAATTTTCACGACAAAAAAATGCGGCGGTTTTTCCGAATCCGTCGGGTTTTCGTTCGGCCCGATTTACGTTGCGTGCATGCCGGCGCCGATGCGCCACAATCCGATGGCGTGCGCCTAAATCCCAGGGAAATTCAGGGAAAATCGGCGCAAATCGGAAATATTCGGGTAACACGTCGGGAAAACGCGAATCGGGCCCTTAGTAAATGCCCCCCAATGTTTCAAAGCTATGTTTGAAACATAGGGGGGGGGGGGGGAATTAATATCTCAGTTCAAGATTCACATTGGCATATTTCGGCCCAACGGGTATACATCTTTGGCATAAAATGTTGCATAAAATCACAATAAAAGTGCTTTTCATAGCAGTTACCACAATAAGAGTCCTTTTGCCTGAAAAAGAATACAATACTCATAATCACAATATTTTCCCTATTTCTAGGTCCTGGGTGTGGATGACAGCCAAAAACCACCTAACTAACTTTGTCTCTGGGCACAGTGCAGAGCACGCAGACCGTATTTCATTGCTGTGCTAGCTGTTTTTGCAATACTGTTGTGGTTGGTAGAATAGACCATACCGCCATTCCTGAGAACTGTGAACTTTCATAGAACGGGGGGAGTCTCTTTCAATCCTCCTTGGCCTGTGGAGCAGGCCAAGGGCTCCCAGAATTAGAACAATCACTCAACGGATTACATAGTTCTTTGCACTCTGCTGAGGGCACAGTCCCTTAAATGTTGCAAACATAGCTTTGAAACAGAGGGCGATTAGGGCACAGCCCAACTGGGATACAGACAACATCAAAAAGTACCTTTTATCAGGGCATTGGCCCCTTAAGGGAGGTCACCACCTATAGCTTCAGGAACATCAGAAACTTCCCCGGCCTTACTTTCCTCTTTCTCACTGCTTCTCACGGCTTCTCATGCTCCAGCACATCTGGTGGTCTGGTCTCACTTGTGGCTTCCGGCAGTGCTTCTCTGGAAGAAGGACCAGGAGCCCCTGCTACACCCTCTTCTGCTGCGGAGACACTGCGACACTACCGACACTGTGACTTGGGCTGCGGTGTGGCTGACCACCACATTCACAGCTGCTTTGCCATTCCCTGATGCCATGTTCCCAGAGGGTGTAGGTGAGAGCGGCCTTGGAAGGGGATGATCTGCTTTCCCAGTTTCTTCATCATCCAGGCTGTAGGCCAAGTGCCCGGGATCGTTGAACCGAAGGACTCCAGGGTCCCAGTAACCCTTTGGGATTTTTTAGGAGAAGGTCACTCTCTCTCCGAGCTTTAAATTGTGCAACGCTTCTGGTAGGCCTGACAGCTTCACGGACTGCCAGGACACAAGTACCTCCTGGTATGTCCCGTCTTCACTGATGAACCCGAACCCCCTTTGGGTGTCAAACCCAGCCATGACACCGGAAGACCGGTTTACTCCAGCCCAGCACTCAGCCATGGACTCATCGGACACGTAGCAGCCTGCCTCTGTCTGGCGGGTTTTCAGCTGCTCCAAACCTCGCGACGGCTTTGACTTCCACAGCACCGCACCTCTTCCTCGGGGCACTTCTAGCCAGGCACCGCTGGAAACACTTGCTGCACCAGCCGCTGGACGGATCCGACCTCAGGCACTACCACAGGCTTCGGTGTTGGAACCACCTCCTTCAGAGTCACAGCCACCTCCCAGAGCTTCCTCAACAACAGCTGATGAAACGGCCCTTGCTCCAGTTCCATCCAGGCAAGCCTGGCCCACGTGGGTGAAGGCGGCAATGGTGGTGCTCAGGGCACCCTGGTATACGCCCGCTCTTTGGGGGTTTCAGCACTGGGAACCACCTCAAGACTTCCGCTGGGAGGATATCGACAAGCTCCCAACAGAGGAGAGAGCTGTGAATTTATCTCTTCATCCGTCAGGTCATGTTCTTCCTTCTGCGCCATGCTGTATGCACATGGCTCAGCTCGCAGGGCTTCCTCTTGCTTTGCACCAACCAACAGGGGGGCAGAGTTGGTGACATCTGGTCAGCTCTTCCGCCAGTGAGCTTTTCACAGGCTCTGAATCATTTCTGCATAGTTGTTTACAGTAATTCTTCACAGGGGTTAACTCGTTCCATGCTGGAGCAGCACTCCCACGGCACTGTGCAGTATGGCAACACGTGTCTAGTCAGATAATGCTTGAGGGTCCGGAGCAGGGCTTCCATGGCACAACACCTCCACATCAAAATCCAATTCTTGGGGTTTCCTTTTCTCCCTCTCACTGGGTACTCACTGTTGCTGGCGACAGCTGCATGGGATCTCCGGACCTCCAGCGAAATGAGCAGGACTCACTCCGGCCCCCGTGTGTCTCTGCTGCGCCACAAGGCAGACCGCAGGATGGCGGACCTTCCTTACTTTCACACGTTTTGTCCGCTCGCCCACGTGGTAGGCCGCAAAATGGCTGCCGGCCTTATCCACTAGGTCCTCACACGGAATGGCGTCCATCCTATTTGTGCTGCCAAAAGAGCAGTTGCGCCCCATACCCTTAGGCCGAGGGTACTGACGGGGGAACCAGGAGCCGCCACTATGCTCCTCTGAAAAAGGGGGGATGGGAGGACTTGCAGGGAAATGTTCGTGACACCAGTCGGGATAATGGTTGCTGACTTCAGCCCTGGGAGATAGGTGTTGCGGGTCAGTGTGATGTTATGAACCCTTCCCAACTAGGGCTGGCTCTCAGGGGGGTGGATAGAGGAGGAGGTGTAAGTCACTTGCCTTGCGGTGATAATGTTGCCAAAGAAACAACTCATGGACCACGATCCGCAAAAAAAATTTACAGCATATACATCATATGCGTATCCAGAGTGTTTTTATTCAAATGTTGCAACGAACTGGGCGGGGCAAGTAGATTAGGAACCCATCAGCTTTTTTTTGCATATGTGAAAAAAAACAGATGGCGTATGGACATGAAAAAAAACCCAGATGCATCACGTCTGCATTTTTTGCAGATGACCAGAGGACACCCCGGTCTGAATAAGGACTTGTTTTTTGTCTTATACATTTTTTTTTTTTAAACTCAGTTTTATTAATGAGTGCATAAATCAGGTTACATACATACAATATTCATAAAAGGTGTAACATATAACAGCATTCCACTGTACAAGCAGCCCGATATGCAAAAATACTTGACATTATCATTCAAATAGAACAATAAACATACTAACACTAACTAAACAAAACACGCTTGCTTCTCTTAGTATTTAATGTTTGGGTTATCAGGTTTTAATGAGTGGTTAGGTCAGATTAAGATAGAGAGGGTATAAGAATTAGACTTCGCGCCTCAGGTCAGTGAGAGATATATTGGGGGTTCAGGCTCCTAGATATGCAGTTGGGAGTTATGCCAAGTTTCTGATGGCTTCAGAAAGATCCCGTTCATCAGGGGCCGTGGCAGCTGAGTCACACCATCTATCCCATATTTTATGAAATTTAACAGGGCACTTCCTGTGTTTGAAGACTACCTTTTCATATGGGATGACAGTATTAATCAAGTTTTCCCACATGCTTCTGGTAGGGGGTCTAGCGTCCATCCATCTTAGAACAATGGATTTCCTGGCTAAGAATAAGGTCTGCCGGAGAAAAATTCTCTCATAGTGTGTCCAAAGCTCCTCATCTAGCAGCCCAAATAGACATACCTCTGGGGAATGCGGTATGGGCCTCTCTAATACCAAGGCTAATAAGGCAATCACCTCCTTCCAAAATTTCTGGATGGTGGGGCATTCCCACACCATGTGATGAAATGCCGCCGGCGTCTGCCTACATCTATGACACTCTGGAGCAGATATACGCCCCATCTTGAATAGTCTCAGGGGGGTCAGATAACTTTGGTGAATGATGTGCAGTTGTATCATCTTATTATTCACCCCCGGCGACACATGTAGGTGTGACTGACAGACTTCTTCCAATTGTTCTGCATCCAAGTTAGGCATTAGAGTGTTCCATCTCTCAAGCGCCTGCAGTGGCGTAGAGGTTGCCTTTGCATTAATCAAGTGTGAGTAGATAAGGGATACAAGCCCAGCTGGACCCTGAGATCGGATTACCCCTATCAAAGGATACCTGGAAATACGCAGGCCTGCATTGGGAAACTGCGCCGATATGGCGTGCCTGAGTTGTAAATACCTGTAAAATTGCCTATGAGACAAATCACAACGTTCCCGCAGGGAATCAAAGGTAACAAATGTGTCATTTACATATAGATCCGCTATTGTGTGTATCCCCAACCCAGACCAAAAATGGCTCTCCTGTAATTCTCCTAGGTGTGGGAGGGAGGGGTTATCCCATAACGGTGTTTGGGCTATGGTGCCATCTATCGGGTCAATATTCTTGGCCGCTCTCCATACTTTCCGCGCCGTGCGGTGTACTGGAAGGAGCCTCCCATCAAACGCGTTAGTGGTCTCCAACACTCCCCATAAGGATCGCTGATTCAGGTGCGTTGCCAGATGTAGCTCCGGAGGGTTTGGGCATTCATGTCCTAACCATGGACCCAGGAATTTAAGTTGGCCCGCTAAATAATATAAGAAAATGTTCGGCATTGCCATGCCTGCTAAATCCTTGGGGCGTTGTAATTTGCCCAACTGCAACTTGGCTCTGGAAGACCCCCATATAAATTTTATGAACAGGGAATCTAAGGCTTTAAAAAAGGAATGTGGAACGGGGGTAAATATGTGCTGCAGAACATAAAGGCATTTTGGCAAGACCACCATCTTAACCAGATTGATCCTGCCCGGTACTGATAGTGGAAGGCTAGACCAAGTCTTGAATTTGTCTTTGAATAAATTTAAGAGAGGGTTAACATTTAAATCTAGTGCTTTAGCAGACTCTTTGGTTATGACAATTCCTAAGTATTTAAATCTGTCAGACACCTCCAGATTGCAGACATATTGTGAAGTGTTAATTCTCTCAGGCGATATAAACATGACATTAGACTTGGACCAGTTGATGAGAAGTCCAGAAAATGCTCCAAAGTCATCTATCAATTGGATAGCTCTTGGAAGGGATATGTCTGGTTCAGACATCAACAACAGAAGGTCATCGGCGTATAAAGCTAGTCTCTCCTCCCTCTCTGCCAATACCATACCTTTGTATATGGGGTCATTACGAATGCGTATAGCCAAAGGCTCTATGGCCAGGGCAAAAAGAAGGGGCGACAGGGGACATCCCTGTCGAGTGCCCCTCCCAAGTTCAAAGCTGGAGGATGTCTGTCCATTAAGTGATATGGAAGCACTAGGGGACTCATACAACAGCGAGACCCACTTGATAAAAGTCTGTCCAATACCAAAACATTCAAGCGCCGCTAGTAGAAATGGCCACTCTACCGAGTCAAAGGCCTTAGCGGCGTCAAGAGACGCCAAGGCCCAATCGTTTTTCCCAGCTACTCCAATTTGCGTCAGTATCTGGGCCCGTCTTAGGTTGTCTGACGTGCTTCGTCCCGGCATAAAGCCAGCCTGATCGGTATGTATGAGACTTGTGATAACTCGGTTCAACCTAGAGGCTAATACTTTAGTGAGGATGTTTATAATCAGAATTTAGGAGAGATATGGGTCTGTAGGACCCACACTCTGTTGGATCCTTATCTGGTTTAAGGATTAGGACGATATTGGCGTTATAAAAGGAGGCCGGGAGACTACCCCTATCTAGAGAGCATTGTAGTACCTCTAGTAGGGCGGGTAGCAGCTGTTCTTGGTACTGAACCAGGACTTCCACTGGGAGGCCATCCGGGCCGGCTGCTTTCCCCTTAGCCATAGTTGTTAGGGCCTCTTGTAATTCAGTCAGTGTGATCGGGGCATCTAGTCCCTGTCTTTGCTCATCCGACAGTCGCGGGAATGTTAGGTCTTTCAGATAGTCCTTAAGTTCTAATTGAGTCTTATCACACCGTGTACTGTACAGGTCTCTATAAAAGTCGGTGAATGTTGTCAGTATAGCGGGGTTGTCCGTGTGTATTGTCCCGTCCAGGCTCCTGACCCTTAAAATCGTCGGGGAGGCATTATTCTGGTGTATAAGGTGGGCCAACAAGCTGCTGGACTGATTACCATGCTCAAAGTACTTCTGTTGTGTGAAAAATGTGCGTCTCTTCTGTTTCTCATACAAGCAGAGCATATATTTCCTCCCTGCGTTCAACCATTCATTCCTGTTGGTATCAGAGGGATCCGCTATGTATGTTGCCTCCAGGTTCGTGCACCTATTAGCCAATTCCTTCTCCTCTAATGTTGTGGCCCGCTTGACCTTTTTAATGGCGTGTTGTAGGCAATCTCTAAGGCATCCCTTAAGCGCCTCCCAATATGATGAAGGACTAAATGATGAGTCATTGGTCTCAATAAACTCCGCTAGGCGACTCGGGGTTTGGTCTCCCTCTGTAATCAGCGAGAGCCAAAAAGGGTGCACCTTCCTCATGCTGTTGTTCGGGGGTTGGGGAGTGCATTGTATAGTGGCTAAGATCGGGGAGTGATCAGAAATGCCCCTAGGGAGATGGACTATCGAGGTAGCCCAGACATGAGCTAAGTTGTTACCAATTATATAGTCGATCCGCGAGAGAGAGTTTCTGCCCGGAGTATAACAGGTAAATTCTTTAGTGTGAGGATGGCGAATGCGCCACAAATCATGCCATCCCATTTCAAGGAGAAGACGTTGGAGCGGGGTGACACTTGAGTCAGGGAGTTGCGTACCAGGGGGCCAGAGTTTATCTTGTCTAGGATCCAATAAAAGATTTAGGTCTCCCATACACAATACTGTCGCATTGGGGTAAGCTGCAGCAAAATGAGCTGCCTCGCATAAGATCTCCAGAGAGGAGGCTGGCGGGTTATAGATAGCTATTATTACCACAGGCACACAGTTAACCCAGGCATGAATGAAAAGGTATCTGCCTTCTGTATCTGCTCTTATTGTCCCCAGTTCCCACCGAACCGCCCGGTGGACAAGGACAGACACCCCTCTAGAGTGTGATGTGTAAGTCGAATGGGCAGCCCATTGTATCCAGGGCTTTTGCAGCCAATGTGTGGTTTGGGGGGTGAGATGGGTTTCTTGAAGGCATATAATTTTAGGGGAATGACTCCTAACATAAGCAAATATCATATTACGTCTCCTGGTCTCTCCCATCCCTCTCACATTCCAAGACAATATATCTAGCGCCATTGGACAATAATATACATTATAGTAGCAAGCAACTTACATAAAACAAAACAGTTAACCGTGTGTAACACCTGGAAAGGTGACATTATCGTACCCTTTACGGGTTAACCAGAACTAAAACGTACGTGGCAGGTAAGCAAGGGGGTAGTCTGTACTAGATAAAACAGTATCAGACTAGTGCTCCAGCATTTGGGTTCATTATTGTTATTGCGTTAACTAAGGCAGCAGCCAATATATAGCGGATAACAATAAATAGAATTAAATATGGAGCTATACCACATGAGTTTGTAATAAAGGTCAACTTGTCATATTACCAGAGTCTCAAGTGGCAGTCCTTGGTGTGAGAGGGGCAACCTCTCCAGGTTTTCCTCAGGACTTTGTGTGAGACAGTCCAGGGACTCAGCGGCGTGGTGACCTCCGCAGCGCATTAACCCATGCATCGGCCTCCTCTGCAGATGTAAAGAAGTGAGAATTGTCCTCATATATCACTCTCAGTCTTGCTGGGAAAATCATGCTGTATTGGATTAAGTCACGGAGGCGTTTTTTAACGCTCAGGAACGATGCCCTGGATTTCTGCAATGCTGCAGAGAAGTCAGGGAAAATGGAAATGGCAGAGTTCTGGTACTGGAAAGGGTCTGGCAGCTTGTAACATGGCGTCTCGATCTCTGCTACTAATCAGTCGTGCAAGCATCGGCCTTGGTCTGGAGCCCGGAGGAGGGGGACGAGCCGGGACTCTGTGGGCACGCTCGATGGCATACAGTGTTGACACTGAGGCCTCCGGTAGGACTTCTTTGAGCCTGGATTCCATGAAGGCCACGGGATCTCTGCCCTCAGCGCGTTCCGGGAGGCCCAAAATTCTCAAGTTATTGCGCCTCAGCCGATTTTCGGTGTCCTCCGCTCTTTGCATCCACTGGTTAGCCAGCTGCTCCAGTGCTCGTATGCGTCCGGGCACCGGGGCTGAAGCGTCCTCTATCTGGGAAATTCGGGTCTCCGTTTCTGTGACCCGCTCCCTTAACTTCTGCATATCATTCCTAATGAGGCCCACATCGATTTTAACCTCCTCGATTCTAGTTGTCAGGGCAGTTGTGGACTCCTGTATGGCTGTGAGGAGCTGTGCAGTGACCTCTCTCAGTGTGGGTTCTCTGTCACTGTCCTCCATGTCAGCGGCTTGTTCCTCTCGTGGAGGAGTGAAGGCGCGCCTTTCGGCGGGAACAGGGCCGCGTTGTGGATCTGTGCGGGCGAACGCTTTCAGGTGCTCCGCTGCCGCTGGCGGGGTCAGATTTTTCGAGCCACCCGACGCCCCTCTCACCGGGGCCCCCTTGGATCTTGCTCCAGGCATGGCTGCAGGCAATTTCGGCAGGATAATTGAAGAAACCCCTGAATTGCTGACGGAGCTCAGTTACATGCGTCCGCTCATGTCGGCTGCAGGCCACGCCCCGTCTTATACATTTTTATTCATTTAACTGTAGCTTTTTATAGTGTCAGGAGCAGGAAGTACAGAATATGCAACCTACTCCATGTGCAGCCAGGACATGCTCCTCCCCTTACATCCCTATTAACACTCCCATTTCTCCACCTGTCTCTCAGCTCTTATCACTAACCAATTCTCTAGGTCTTTCCCAACTCTCTGATTTTCCCACTCACAATGAGGGAAACCTCCTCAACTTGGTCTTCTTCCGACTTTCTTCAATATCTAATTTTACTAATTATTCGTTTCCACTTTCAGACAATAATCTTCTTTTACTTTCAATAATCCTTCACGTTCCCAGAATCCTTCCACCCCTCATTCATAGTGGAACCCAAGAGCCATTGATACTCACCAACTCACAGAAACCTTGTAGTTTTCACTGTATCCCATCTCCCCTTTCCCCTGTGCAACCACCTTGGCAACCACCTAACACAAGCCTTGGGGCTGAAGAGTTGGCCACCTACTTTAAAGATAAAATTGACTGCATTCACCAGAAATTTATTTCTCAATCCACTAACTCGTTTAATCCCCTTTGCTCTAGTACCTTACCCTGTTTGGTCTCTTTGTTTCAGCCTGTCACAGAGGAAGAAGTGTCCAGGCTCCTTTCCTCTGCTCGCCCCACTACCTGCATCAGTGACCCCCTAACATCTCGAACAGTCCCTTTCCCCAGCAGTCACTTCGCACCTCACTAAAATCTTCAACCTCTCTCTTCTGGTGTCACTCTTCTTTCGAGCATGCAGTTGTTATCCCATTGCTAAAGAAAGCCTTTCTTGAAACTTAATATTTTTAAGATTGAACTTTTTGTCTTTCCACCATCTACTAACCAACCCAACCTTGACTTCTCCATCTCGGTCTGTGGGATCAATAAAACCCCAAAGAAACAGGCCTGCTGTCTTGGGGTTGTGCTGGACTCTGAATATGTGGTGCAAAGGATATGTCAATCTCTTGTTCACTCTTGCCACGTTCATTTCAGAGACATCTTCAGAATCTGCCATTTTGTACATTGAAACCTCTAAAATGCTAATTGTTGCACTTATTCACTCTCGGCTAGACTACTGTAACTCCCTACTAATTGGTCTTCCACTCCCTAAACTCTCACCTCTACAATCTATTCTTAATGCAGTAGCCAGGCTTGTCTTTCCGACCAAATGCTACACGGATGACTCTAGTTTGTACCAGTAACTGCATTGCTCATCTCCTTCTGAATAGTTTAAAATGATAACCCTCTTCAACAAGGCTTGGCATAATGCTGCAGCCCCTTCTCTTTATTCTCATCTCAGTCTATCGTTCAACCCATGATCTTCGATCTGCCAGTGATTTTAGATTAAGCTCTACCTTAGTTCGAATCTCTCAAGCACGTCTTCTCCCAAGCTGCACCAATTTTCTGGAATGACCTTCCCCGGATAGCCTAATGCCCAACCTCCAAAGTTTCAAACTTGGTGTTTTTAGAGAGCCTATCACACTCAGTAACTGCAAGATATTTCAACCCTCTCTTTACTAATCCATCCTGTGTCCTCCTACCGTCTGTTATCAACATGGCGGCTGATGGCTGGTTCAAGCAGCAGAATTTTTATTTTTTAAAATATTTTATTCTGTTCCCTTATAAAGATTACAGTGGAGTAGCAAAAATGTATGAAGGAGCACTATTAGATAGTCCTATTTAGGGAGTCTGTGCTTTTACGATCAGACCGGTTTTATATTCTCCTTGGTGGTACTCTAACTCATATAAACAGTCGGTGTATAGAATTCCCGGATAGTCACCACAATGAGAGAGAAGAAGAAAAGTTGGCACTCACTGATTCTTTATTCAATTCATCTTAAGTTAGGGACAATACAGGGGAGAGGGTAAGCATTCGGAGCTCGTTCTAGAGACTAATTGCTTCTAGTGCTTCATCTTGGCTACTGAGGACCAGTTGCCTTGCTAGAGAGGCGAAAAAAAATACCAACAACACTGTAGCACTGCAAGCCAAAGCTGGTTTCTTTGAGAATTGGCTTTCCACTACATTTGAAAAGTTGCGCTAACCCTGTTCGCGGTAAAAAAGGTGCACAGTGTCCACTCCCGTCCCTTACCCCTGGGAAATGCCCCACGATTGGTGCCGATATGCATCCTGCATTATAAAGATAGAGAACACCATTAACAGTGCATAGATGATGGCATTTTCCCATGGTTTTTCTGCCGAAGTGCAACGCATAAGAG
Source organism: Engystomops pustulosus (assembly GCF_040894005.1). Classification (NCBI taxonomy): domain Eukaryota; kingdom Metazoa; phylum Chordata; class Amphibia; order Anura; family Leptodactylidae; genus Engystomops; species Engystomops pustulosus. Next base: position 9,256,508 of record NC_092412.1, on the reverse strand, counting down.
TGCAGTTCCAACAAGTTAACAACAGCTTCAGAAGGTAAATCCTACCTTATGCAATGTGCTACCCCGCACAGATGCCGATCTCGGCCTGGGGCACCAATCACTTCTTTGAATCGGCGGCTGAAGTGTCCTGCTGGCTTGAACTGAATGATAGTTGGCTGCAACACCAGAAGGATTCTTGGCCACGTCCACGTAATTGTCCTCCGGACTCTCACTCCTTGGTGGTGTTCTAGAAAACCTCCTACCACTGTAGGAAGTGGCTACTGCTAACTAGACACTCAGTTGATTAGATTGTGAGCCCCATGGGACAGAGACTGATCTGACAAGCTCTGTTCAGTGCTGCACAATCTGTGTGTGCTGTATAAATAAAGGAATTATTAATAATTATTCTGGCGGGCTAATTAATGTTATCTCATGGAATGTCAGGGGGTTGGGGGAGGCCACTAAGAGTAATGCGATTCCTTAAGCAATCATCTTCTACTACTATCCTCATTCATTAAAATGTTCCGATCCAAGACTTTTTATTAATTTCCCAGGGAGACCACGAAGTCCCACTGGTTAGAAGCACAAAAACTGCTTTCTGATCATTTACTATAAACATAAAGTAAAACCTTTTCCACATTCTGGACAGGAAAATGGTTTCTCCCCCGTGTGAGTTCTTTGATGAATAAGTAATTTTGAATTCTCAAAATATTTTCCACATTCTGAACATAAAAACGGCTTCTACTTGGTGTGAGATCTCAGATGAGTAACAAGATGCGATTTTCGGGTAAAACATTTTCCACATTCTGGACATGAAAATGGCTTCTCCCCTGTGTGACTTCTTTGGTGTTGTAAAAGAGATGACTGAACGCTGAAACATTTTCCACATTCTCTACACAAAAATGGTTTCTCACCTGTGTGAATTCTCTGGTGTTGAACAAGATATTTTTTTTGAGTAAAACATTTCCCACATTCTGAACATGAAAATGGCTTCTCTCCTGTGTGAGTTCTTTGGTGCTGAATAAGCATGGAATGCAAGCAGAAATATTTTCCGCATTCATTACACGAAAATGGCTTCTCACCCGTGTGACTTCTCTGATGTCTAACAAGATATGTTTTTTGAGTATAACATTTTCCACATTCTGAACATGAAAATGGTTTCTCCCCTGTGTGACTTCTCTGATGTATTAGTAATATTGCTTCTGAAATAAAACATTTCCCACATTCTGAACATGAAAATGGCTTCTCTCCTGTGTGAGTTCTTTGATGTTCTAGTAATTTTGATTTCCGACTGAAACATTTTCCACATTCTGAACACGAAAACGGCTTCTCTCCTGTGTGAGTTCTTTGATGTCTTAGTACTTCTGATTTGTCAGCAAAACATTTTCCACATTCTGAACATGAAAATGGCTTCTCTCCTGTGTGACGTCTTTGATGTCTTAGCAATTCTGATTTCCGATTAAAACATTTTCCACATTCTGAACACGAAAACGTCTTCTCTCCTGTGTGAATTCTTTGATGCGTTAGTAGTTTCGATTTCTCAGTAAAACATTTTCCACATTCTGCACATGAAAACGGCTTCTCTCCTGTGTGATATCTTTGATGTATTAGTAATCCTGATCTCTGTATAAAACATTTTCCACATGCTGAACATGAAAATGGCTTCTCTCCTGTGTGAGTTTTTTGATGTCTTGTTAATTCTGATTTCCGACTAAAACATTTTCCACATTCTGAACATGAATATGGCTTCTCTCCTGTGTGATTTCTTTGATGTCTTTGTAGATTAGAGTTCCCACTGAAACATTTTCCACATACTGAACATGAAAATGGCTTCTCTCCTGTGTGAGTTCTTAGATGAGTTAGTAATTCTGATTTCTGAATATACCATTTTTCACATTCTGAACATGAAAATGGCTTCACCCCGGTGTGAGTTATTTGATGTTTTAGTAGGTTTGATCTCTCAGTAAAATGCTTTCCACATTCTGAACATGAATATGGCTTCTCTCCTGTGTGAGTTTTTTGATGTTTTCGTAGATTAGATTTTTCAATAAAACATTTTCCACATTCTGAACATGAAAATGGCTTCTCTCCTGTGTGAGTTCTTAGATGTGTTAGTAAATCTGATTTCTGAATATACCATTTTTCACATTCTGAACATGGAAATGGCTTCACCCCTGTGTGAGTTATTTGATGTCTTAGTAGCTTTGATTTCGCAATAAAATGTTTTCCACATTCTGAACATGAAAATGGCTTCTCTCCTGTGTGAGTTCTTTGATGTCTTCGTAAACCTGATGTACGAATAAAACATTTTTTACATGTAGGACATGAATATGGCTTCTCCCCTGTGTGAATTCTCTGATGTATAACAAGATATGATTTCTGGGTAAAACGCTTTTCACATTTCGGACATGAAAACTGCCTCTTATCTTCATGATTTCCTTCCTCTGTGGAAAGATGTGATTGATCATATTTTACTTCACCACAAGGAGATGAGGGGGGACGTCCATGGGAACCTTTTTCATTTCCTGAAAAATACAGTCAAGAAATCATTATTGGAGGTTTTACTTTCCCCAGTTACAAGCAGAAGTAAACCAACATGTTTTATCATTCGGCGCTGCCAGAGCATTTGCCGGTGTCTATTGGTAATACTTGCGGTTGGTCTTGGATAGGATGGGGTTTGGAAGCTCTTTAATAAGCTTGATCTACTGCTCTCACCTAAACATCAGCTGTTGGAATGTCACGGGGCCCATCCTCGTTCCTGCTTCCAGATATTTGGCCTTGAGCGCGTGTCCCCCTGCCCTAGGGCGCGCGCCAGCTTCACAAGGGGCAGCGCGCTGTTAATTGGCGCTGGTATTACCCAGAATTCTAATAAACCCAGCCTATCCCCACAGACCCTGCCGGATCTTTGTGCCTTACAGGCTTAGAAAAAGCTAGTTTCCCATGACCTTTGGGAGTAGTGTGATTTCCCGTTGTGACCCCAGACCTGTTACCGTTCTCGCTCCTCCGCCGCCAGCCCTGACCTTCTGCTCTGCCTCTGACCCTAAACCTTTTCCGCCTGTCTTGACCTCCTGCCTGTCTCAGACCATAAACCTGCCTTCCATTTCTGTACCTCGCCTTGGCAGCCACCACGGACATAGTCGCCCCTGTGGAATGACCTGGTAGTACCACGCTGCAGCAAGTCCAACCCGATTTGCGGCGGGCTCTGGTGAAAACCGGGTGCCACCTAGACTCCGGTCCCAGGTGTTGGCTTGTGTCATCGTCCGCGGTGGTCCAGTGGGTCCACTACCCCTGGAGCCTGACAGTAAGATCCGGTCATATATCCCGCCGAGGTTCCGCTACCTGTGCTGGCTGATCTTACCACCGTCGTGAATAGCACGGTCAAGTTACTAGCACGGTTAGTTACATAGCACAGTGAATAGCACGGTCAAGTTACTGCCATGCTGCAGCAATTGATGGCAACTCAGCAACAGCGTCAAGCTCCTGCGGCTCCTCCTTCTACTCCGGTTAGCCTGCCTGCCGGTGAACCTAGGCTGAGACTATCCATGTACTTTGAGTGGTCTCATCACTCTGGCCACTCGAATCAATATTCGTTTTAAGGAGCGCGCTGACGTTTGCCTCGCTTGGCACCTGCCTTCCAAAGGCCGCTTAAGCCTCCTCTTGTGTCTGCTGCAGAGGAACCAATGCAGGTGGACAAAGCTCGACTTTCTCCCCAGGAACGCTCCAGACGACGTCAGGAGGATCTCTGCCTCTATTGTGCCAATCCAGAACACTTCCTTAGAGCTTGTCCTGTCTGTCCTCAGCATCCGGGAAACGCCCACGCCAAGGGTTCTTGGGAGAAGCATCCCTAGGTGAGAGCAAAGGCTTCTCCACGCCTGAATATTCCCGACTTGCTCAGCTCTGGAACAGGTGCTCAGTTCAAGATTTTGCATGGAACTTTGTGGATGCCGCTCTGGTCTCCCTGCATCACCTCCCGTGGTTCGTCTCGAGAAGCCTTTGGTCATCTCCTCTCTGTCAGTGGCCAAATCCTCTCTGACCCGGTCCCGTACCGCACCAAGCCTCTGTCCTTGCAGGTCGGTGTGCTACACAAAGAGAGACTCTATCCTGTTGGATCTACTGTGGTTACAGCTCCACACAGCCGTTCGTAACTAGAAGACGGGGTCCTGATTGCCAGTCTCGCTGTATGCAGATTCCTTATCCAGTAGCAGTCATGGTTTCTTTTGTGGCTCCTAAGCCTCTGGAGGGTCTTCCAGCTTGTTTTCAGGACTTTGTTGACGTCTTTTGGAAGAAGCAAGCCGAGACTTTGCCACCTCACGGTCCTTACAACTGCCTGTGGATCTGCTTCCAGGTACGTCTTCTCCACGTGGATGGGTGTACCCACTCTCTGTGCAAGGAACTGCAGCAATGTCGGACTACATCAAAGAGAACCTGCAGAGGGGGTCCTCTTCTCCGGCTGGTGTAGGCTTTTTTTTTTCGTGACCAAAAAGGACGTGTCACTCCGTCTATGCATTGACTGGCTGATGGGCTTCGCAAATTACTACCGCCAGTTTATTCATCATTTCTCCTCCCTGGTATCTCCCATTGTGGCACTAACTAAGAAGGGCGCCAACCCCCGACTCTGGCCACAGGCTGCTGAATGAGGCCTTCTCTAAATTAAAGACTGCGTTTGCCTCGGGAACCAGTACTCACTTGGCCAGATACAGAGAAGCCCTTCCATCTAGAGGTTGACGCCTACTCAGTAGGAGCAATGCTTACCCAGAAATGTTCTAAAGGCCGCAATCTCACGTGCGGTTTTTTTTCTAACACTTTCTCCTCTGCAGAGAGGAATCACCCATAGGAGATTGGCAACTACTGGCAATAAAACTTGCCTTAGAAGAGTGGCGTTACCTTCTTAGGGGAGCTCATTTTCGGGGAGCTGCATATACACAGATCACAAGAACCTCCTCTATCTCCAGACTACACAGCGACTCAATCCATGACAAGCTCGTTGGTCACTGTTCTTTTCCCGTTTTAATTTCCTTATCCATTTCCGACCGGCTGAGAAGAATATTAAAGGCTGATGAGGCTCTTGTGCCTCGGATGTCATCGGGGAAGAACCGGCTCCTCGGCATGTCATCCCTCCTGAGCGACTGCTAATCGCCGTTCCTGTGGATCTTCGACAATTACCTCCTGGCAAGACCTACGTACAACCTGCTCTCCAAAGGAAAATTCTAACTTGGGGAAATTGGTAACGTGTGGCTGAGCACCCTGCCGTGCAGCGCTCTGTCACCCTCATTTCCCGATTCTATTGGTGGCCGCAGTTGGCCAAGGAGGTTCGGGACTTTGTGGGTTCCTGTGCTTCCAGTGCCCGTCACGTCTCAAGTCTGCTGGTTTTCTTCTGCTGTTGCCGATACCCAGCTGTCCGTGGACTCAGTTTTTCCAAAATGTCCCATTTTGTTCCTCTGCCAGGTCTGCCATCTGCTCCACGTCTTGCCAGCCAGTTCTTCCATTACATCTTCCGACTCCATGGACTTCCCCAGGGGGGTTCAGTTTGTCTCTAAATTCTGGCAATTCCTCTGAAACCAACTTCAAGTGAAATTGGACTTTTCTTCTGCCTATAATCCCCAGTCTAATGGGCAGGTGAAGAGATTTAACCAGACCCTGGGCTACTAAATCCGCCAATTTGGTTCTGCCCGTCAGGACGATTGGTAAACTCTATTGCCATGGGCAGTTTTCTTACAAATCCTAGGACTCAGCATCCGCAGGCTCCTCTCCATTTTTTAATATTTATGGACTGTATCCACGCCCTCCTCTTCCTCTGTCATCGGATGTTCCTGCTGTTGAGGAATTGGTACGGGACCTGAAGTCCATTTGGGAGCAAACTAGCCTTTTGTTGTTGCGGGCTTGCAGGCTTCTGCCCGAACCAAGCTCCAGGCTGATAAAAAAAACCGCACCCGTGCCCCTCCATTTGCCTCCGCACCACGACGACTTACCCGTCCTCACGTGTCCAAGGAAGTGCGCCAACTTCACACGATTTAAAGGACCAGCGTCCCATTAATTGGCGCTGGTATTATCCAGAATCATATTTAACCCAGCCTCTCCCCGCACACCCTGCTGGATCTTTGTGCCTCATAGTCTTAGAAAAAGCTTGTTTTCCATGGCCTTTGCGATTAGTGTGATTTCCCGTTGTGACCCCGGACCTGTTCCCATTTACGCTCCTCCGCCTCCAGCCCTGACCTTCTGCTTTGTCTCTGACCCTAAACCTTTGCCGCCTGTCTTGATCTCCTGCCTGTCCCCGACCACGAACCTGCCTTCCGTTTATGTACCTCCACGGACAAAGTCTGTAGAACAACCTGGTGGTACCATGCTGCAGCAAATCCAACCCGCTTTGCGGCAGGCTCTGATGAAAACCGGCTGCCACTTAGACTCCGGTATTGGCATCCTTTTGGCTTTTTCATCATGTTTGGTTGTGTGTTTGGGGCGATACATGTTTGCTTCTTTGAACACTTTATTCTGCATTGTTTATATTATGCTTTGAGCAAACCACCCCATTAAACAACTATTTATCTGAACATAATGGGGTGGCCTTCACTGCATCCGATAACATTCCTTAAAGTCTTATAGTAACAACATGTGGATATAGACTGATGTGATTGACTGGAGTAGGAGACCAGAGACAGATGAGGAGGTGTCTGGATCTCCTCCCCTGGATGTGACCTCTCCCTGCAATGTACAAGGGAAGAATAACCCACAAGATACATGAAAGGCTCTTACCCTCCTCTGTCACTGATGAGGGGATTTCCTCTCCGCTCCTCCTTCCACAACTTTCCTGTAAAGGTCCAACACGAAGGACATGAGAAAACAAGGAAATGTTTCCAGAGATTATCTTATATCCAAGTGATGGACAGAAACCTCTAGAACCAGGAACTAAGGGGGAATAATCTCCTGCAGAAGGAGACAGGATCAATACTAGAAACCGGTTATAACCTACCACAGCGTCCAACAATATCATTCCACAGATCAGAGGTCACAGAGACTTTTCCCTGTACTAGAGGAGCATTGAGGACAGAAACAACTGCTGATGCAGCCCCTGACATCTCTCCTGACCCTGGTGAGAGGAGACTGAGGAACTTTGTTTTGACTATGACCTGCTCTCAGGAGAGATCATCCAGGGGCTGGGTCAAGTACTGAACACCAGCCCCTTACCACCAACCACCATCGTAGTGTGACCCAAGTCAGTTTCTATGATGAAGTTCTTTAAGGGAGAAGATGGAGACCTGCTGGTGATGTACTAAATAGATCCGACTTATTACTACAATTCCATACTCTTTCACCACTAATAATTTATACTCTGTCCAAAAAAATAAGTGCAGCCTCTGCCATAGACCCTATGCTGGAGAAGGTTAGTAGAAGCCTCACCCATCTCAAGATGATTTACAGGAATCTCAGCTCCATCTACCTGATGATCCAGTGGGACATTCTCCTCTGTAATATCTTGTAAATCTTCAGGAGTGGGACATCTCTCTGGTGGATTTCTCTGACTGGATCCATCTATAGGAAATATACACAGTGATTGATACATTGTCTGTATGTGATGATGGGATGATGGAGGAGGTGACCTCACACCTGCTCTGTCCTCTATAATCAGGAAGGTCTCCTCTTACCTGGTGATGTGAGGGGCTGGTGGTCCTCCATCATGATGTCCTTGTACTGGTCCTTGTGTCCTTCTATATACTCCCACTCCTCCATGGAGAAATAGACAGTGACGTCCTGACACCTTATAGGAACCTGACACCCACAATGACACAGTCATCACCCAGACCCCTCCCTTGTGTTATTGTACAATGTCCCAGCATTCCCGGCAGCGCTCACCTCTCCGCTCAGCAGCTCAGTGATCCTGGAGGTAAGTTCTAGGATCTTCTGCTCATGTATCAGTGAATGAGGTGGAGGCTCGGTGATGGGGCTCTGGGTCCATCCTCCTGACACACGGGGGGTCACACACTCACCAGACGACTTCTTCACTACTGTGTAATCCTGTGTATGGGGAGACACTGATCACTACATAGATCCTAAGGATCCTTCACCTCTCCAGTCATTTCCCGCTGTTATTCCTAGAGATAAGAGCCGTGTCCTGGGAGACTCTCACCTCTCCGGTTATCAAGGAGATCATCTCCAGGGTGAGCTCCAGGATCCTGGCCGCCATCTGCTCTCTGTCCTTCTCCCGGATCCCTGGGGGATCATTGATGCAAAGGATCATCTTTAGGAGAAACCTCTGGGAGTCCTGTATCTATAGAACCTGAGGAAACATGAGAAGAACTAAGAGCAAACTATATTTCAAGGAGGGGATTTCACCAAGTTGTCAAACTTGTGATCATATGGATGGCCTCTACAAACAAATAATAATACACTCACCGGCCACTTTATTAGGTACACCATGCTAGTAACGGGTTGGACCCCCTTTTGCCTTCAGAACTGCCTCAATTCTTCGTGGCATAGATACAAGGTGCTGGAAGCTCCTCAGAGATTTTGGTCCATATTGACATGATGGCATCACACAGTTGCCGCAGATTTGTCGGCTGCACATCCATGATGGGAATCTCCCGTTCCACCACAATCCAAAGATGCTCTATTGGATTGAGATCTGGTGACTGTGGAGGCCATTTGAGTCCAGTGAACTCATTGTCATGTTCAAGAAACCAGTCTGAGATGATTCCAGCTTTATGACATGGCGCATTATCCTGCTGAAAGTAGCCATCAGATGTTGGGTACATTGTGGTAATAAAGGGATGGACGTGGTCAGCAACAATACTCAGCTAGGCTGTGGCATTGCAACGATGCTCAATTGGTACCAAGGGGCCCAAACAGTACCAAGAAAATATTCCCCACACCATGACACCACCACCACCAGCCTGAACTGTTGATACAAGGCAGGATGGATCCATGCTTTCATGCTGTTGACGCCAAATTCTGACCCTACCATCCGAATGTCGCAGTAGAAATCGAGACTCATCAGACCAGGCAACGTTTTTCCAATCTTCTACTGTCCAATTTTGACGAGCTTGTGCAAATTGTTTCCTCAGTTTCCTGTTCTTAGCTGAAAGGAGTGGCACCCGGTGTGGTCTTCTGCTGCTGCTGCTAGCCCATCTGCCTCAAAGTTGGACGTACTGTGCATTCAGAGATGCTCTTCTGCCTACCTTGGTTGTAACGGGTGGCGATTTGAGTCACTGTTGCCTTTCTATCAGTTCGAACCAGTCTGCCCATTCCCCTCTGACCTCTGGCATCAACAAGGCATTTCTGCCCACAGAACTGCCGCTCACTGGATGTTTTTTCTTTTTCGGACCATTCTCTGTAAACCCTAGAGATGGTTGTGCGTGAAAATCCCAGTAGATCAGCAGTTTCTGAAATACTCAGACCAGCCCTTCTGGCACCAACAACCATGCCACGTTCAAAGGCCTCAAATCACCTTTCTTCCCCATACTGATGCTCGGTTTTAACTGCAGGAGATTGTCTTGACCATGTCTACATGCCTAAATGCACTGAGTTGCCCCCATGTGATTGGCTGATTAGAAATTAAGTGTTAACGAGCAGTTGGACAGGTGCCTAATAAAGTGGCCAGTGAGTGTATATGTCTGTTCTTTTCCTGATCCAAGGATTTAGGCCAGGGGTGATTTAGGCTGCAGTGTCATACTGATCAACTACTATCAGTAATCTACTAACTGTGGTATATCTGATGGTAGGTTCCTGTTTCTATTGCATACCCTACACTTTCTTTAGCTAATATTATTACCTAGTCAAATCTACATAATATATAAATTAGTTTTAGAGGCTACTGGGCCTTGTCCGTGCGGCGGGAGATTAGGCTACCTCACACCCCAGTAGCCTCTCTGCGTTCCTCTCGCGCTTGTTAATTGTGCGCGCACATGCCCAGTACCTCCATGTCCCGTTGCCGGCTTCATCATAGATGAATGAGTCCTGCAATGGGCTTCAGAGACGCCACCAGCGGCTGCGTCCGGTGAGTATTTGTGCTTTTCTGGACTCTCTGAACCTCTGGACTTGTAAATTCGTGTTTACAAATTTCTTTGCCTTAATAAAAAGGGAGACTCTGGCAGCGAGGCTGCATGTACGGAAAAATTAGCAAGCTTGCCGGGAACGTGCAAGAGAGGCTACTGGGGCATGAAGAGGCCTTAGCTTCCAGCACACAGACCGCCTCAATTTGCATATTACAAAAATTAAAATTTTAGTTAGTTAGACTAGGTAAATATATTAGCTAAAGATAGTGTAGGAAAGCCTATAGAAACAGGAATCTACAATAATATCTACAACAGTTAGTAGATTCCTAATGGTAGATTTCCTGTAAGGGGCTGCACCAGTAACCAGCACCCTAGATGCACCAACAACCATAGAACAGCACAAAATACCACCCCAGAAATTATAAATACTCTATATACTTGAGTTTAAGCCGACCGAAGTATAAGCCGAGACCACTAATTTTCCCACCAAAAACTGTGAAAACCTGTTGACTCGAGTAAAAGATGAGGGTGGGAAATGCATAGGTCACAGCTTCCCAGTATATAGCAAGCCCTTAGTAGTATACAGCCAGCCCAGCCTGCCCCCTGTAGTATACAGCCAGCCCAGCCTGCCGCCTGTAGTATACAGCCAGCCCAGCCTGCCCCCTGTAGTATACAGCCAGCCAGAGCCTTAAAAAAAAAACTTATATACTCACCCTCCGGCAGCTCCCCGATGACGGCGCTCCTCTTCTGTCTTCCCCCCGGCTCCTCTTCGGTCTTCTATAACAGCTGGCAGACGCATACTACGACGCGCCCGATGCTGACCTGGTATGCGCCAGCTGGCAGATAACAAGGTCGCGTCTATGCCAGCTGTTACAGAAGACGGAAGACAGAAGAGGAGCCGTTGGGAAGACAGAAGAGGAGCCGCGACGACATCGGGGAGCTGCGCTGAGCATCGGGGCCGCTGGAGGGGGAGTATAGAAGTTTTTTTTTTTCATTGACTCGTGTATAAGCCGAGGTGAGGTTTTTCAGCACATTTTTGGTGCTGAAAAACTCGGCTTATATATATATATATATATAAGTATATATAGTACCACAATACAGGAATTAATACCAATACAACAACTAAATAGTGGAGACCCCAGAGAAGATAATAATCGTACTGGAGACCCTAAACCACTCAAGAATAATAATGCAGAGACCCCAAGAGCAGACAATACTAATACGGAAGACCCCATAGCAGACAGTTACTGGAGACTCCCAGAGAAGACAATAACCCAGAAGGACAAGGACCCAAAAGGAGTGCTCAGCTGCATCTAGGATAGAAGTGTCCTGGGACTCTCAGCAGGCAGTGTATTGCAACACATGGCAGACGGCTACAGGTTGTGCATTTTCTTTTGGGCTTTTAGTTGAGATGAATGTGGCCGCAGTTCATGTACAAGCTCAGTAGTGAAGCTTCTCTACTACAGATCAGAGGAATCAAAGGCTGGGAAGGAAGAGTCTCCAGGAGAAACGGACTGTGGAGTCAGAGTTAGGTAAATTGAGGAATCGGAGTGGGAAGTGTTGCTTCCTGACTCCACAGCCCCGGAGGTCACTGGACTGAAGATATGCTCCTCTCCCGCCTGCTCCACACTGCAGCTGCTCCTCTCCCGCCTGCTCCACACTGCAGCTGCTCCTCTCCCGCCTGCTCCACACTGCAGCTGCTCCTCTCCCGCCTGCTCCACACTGCAGCTGCTCCTCTCCCGCCTGCTCCACACTGAAGCTGCTCCTCTTCCGCCTGCTCCACACTGCAGCTGCTCGTCACCCGCCTGCTCCACACTGCAGCTGCTCGTCACCCGCCTGCTCCACACGGCAGCTGCTCCTCTCCCGCCTGCTCCACACGGCAGCTGCGCCTCTCCCGCCTGCTCCACACGGCAGCTGCGCCTCTCCCGCCTGCTCCACACGGCAGCTGCGCCTCTCCCGCCTGCTCCACACGGCAGCTGCGCCTCTCCCGCCTGCTCCACACGACAGCTGCTCCTCTCCCGCCTGCTCCACACGGCAGCTGCTCCTCTCCCGCCTGCTCCACACGGCAGCTCCTCCTCTCTCGCCTGCTCCACACGGCAGCTCCTCCTCTCCCGCCTGCTCCACACGGCAGCTGCTCCTCTCCCGCCTGCTCCACACGGCAGCTGCTCCTCTCCCGCCTGCTCCACACGGCAGCTGCTCCTCTCCCGCCTGCTCCACACGGCAGCTGCTCCTCTCCCGCCTGCTCCACATGGCAGCTGCTCCTCTCCCGCATGCTCCACACGGCAGCTGCTCCTCTCCCGTCTGCTCCACACTGCAGCTTCTTCTCTCCCGCCTGCTCCACACTGCAGCTTCTTCTCTCTCGCCTGCTCCACACTGCAGCTTCTTCTTTCCCGCCGGCTCCACACTGCAGCTTCTTCTCTCTCGCCTGCTCCACACTGCAGCTTCTTCTCTCTCGCCTGCTCCACACTGCAGCTTCTTCTCTCCCGCCTGCAACGCACACTGCAGCTTCGTCTCTCCCACCTGCAACGCACACTGTAGCTTCTTCTTTCCCGCCGGCTCCACACTGCAGCTTCTTCTCTCTCGCCTGCTCCACACTGCAGCTTCTTCTCTCCCACCTGCAACGCACACTGCAGCTTCTTCTCTCCCGCCTGCAACGCACACTGCAGCTTCTTCTCTCCCGCCTGCAACGCACACTGTAGCTTCTTCTCTCCCGCCTGCAACGCACACTGCAGCTTCTTCTCTCCCGCCTGCAACGCACACTGCAGCTTCTTCTCTCCCGCCTGCAACGCACACTGCAGCTTCTTCTCTCCCGCCTGCAACGCACACTGCAGCTTCTTCTCTTCATCCTGCAACGCACACTGCAGCTTCTTCTCTCCTCCCTGCACCGCACACTGCAGCTTCTTCTCTCCTCCCTGCACCGCAGCATCTTCTCTCCTCCCTGCACCGCAGCTTCTTCACTCCTCCCTGCACCGCAGCTTCTTCTCTCCTCCCAGCACCGCAGATTCTTCTCTCCTCCCTACACAGCAGCTTCTTCTCTCCTCCCTGCACCGCAGCTTCTTCTCTCCTCCCTGCACCGCCTCTTCTTCTCTCCTCCCTGCACCGCCTCTTCTTCTCTCCTCCCTGCACCGCCTCTTCTTCTCTCCTCCCTGCACCGCGGCTTCTTCTCTCCTCCCTGCACCGCGGCTTCTTCTCTCCTCCCTGCACCGCAGCTTCTTCTCTCCTCCCTGCACCGCGGCTTCTTCTCTCCTCCCTGCACCGCGGCTTCTTCTCTCCTCCCTGCACCGCAGCTTCTTCTCTCCTCCCTGCACCGCACGGCAGCTTCTTCTCTCCTCCCTGCACACTGCAGCTTCTTCTCTCCTCCCTGCACCGCAGCTTCTTCTCTCCTCCCTGCACCGCACGGCAGCTTCTTCTCTCCTCCCTGCACCACACACTGCAGCTTCTCCTCTCCTCCATGCACCACACACTGCAGCTTCTTCTCTCCACCATGCACCACACACTGCAGCTTCTTGTCTCCTCCATAAACCGCACACTACAGCTTCTCCTCTCCTCCATGCACCACACACTGCAGCTTCTTCTCTCCACCATGCACCGCACACTGCAGCTTCTTGTCTCCTCCATGCATCGCACACTACAGCTTCTCCTCTCTGCACCACACACTGCAGCTTCTTCTCTCCTCCATGCACCACACTGCAGCTTCTTCTCTCCTCTCTGCACCGCACACTGCAGCTTCTCCTCTCTTCCATGCACCACACTGCAGCTTCTTCTCTCCTCTCTGCACCGCACACTGCAGCTTCTCCTCTCCTCTCTGCACCGCACACTGCAGCTTCTCCTCTCCTCTCTGCACCACACACTGCAGTTTCTTCTCTCCTCCCTGCACCGCACACTGCAGCTTCTCCTCTCCTCTCTGCACCACACACTGCAGTTTCTTCTCTCCTCCCTGCACCGCACACTGCAGCTTCTTCTCTCCTCCCTGCACCGCACACTGCAGCTTCTCCTCTCCTCCTCCCTGCACCACACACTGCAGCTTCTTCTCCTCCTCCTGCAACGCACACTGCAGCTTCTTCTCTCCTCCTGCAACGCACTGCAGCTTCTTCACTCATCCATGCACCACACACTGCAGCTTCTTCTTTTCTCTCCTTCCTGCACCGCACTGCATCGTCCTTCCATATAGTGTGTGCGCTCCTGGAGCATGCTGGGAGTTGTAGTCCCTCCATATAGTGTGTGTGCTCCTGGAGCATGCTGGGAGTTGTAGTCCTTCCATATAGTGTGTGCGCTCCTGGAACATGTTGGGAGTTGTAGTCCCTCCATATAGTGTGTGTGCTCCTGGAGCATGCTGGGAGTTGTAGTCCCTCCATATAGTGTGCGCGCTACTGGGGCATGCTGGGAGTTGTAGTCCCTCCATATAGTGTGTGCTCCTAGAGCATGCTGGGAGTTGTAGTCCCTCCATATAGTGTGTGTGCTCCTGGAGCATGCTGGGAGCTGCAGTCCCCCCATATAGTGTGTGTGCTCCTGGAGCATGCTGGGAGTTGTAGTCCCTCCACATAGTGTATGTGCACCTGGGGCATGCTGGGAGTTGTAGTCCATCCATATAGTGTGTGAGCTCCTAGAGCATGCTGGGAGCTGTAGTCCCTCCATATAGTGTTTGCGCTCCTAGAGCATGCTGGGAGCTGTAGTCCATCTATATAGTGTGTGTACAATCCTGGAGCATGCTGGGACTTGTAGTCCCTCTATATAGTGTGTGTGCTCCTGGAGCATGCTGGGAGTTGTAGTCCCTCCATATAGTATGTGCAATCCTGGAGCATGCTGGGACTTGTAGTCCCTCTATATAGTGTGTGTGCTCCTGGAGCATGCTGGGAGTTGTAGTCCCTCCATATAGTGTGTGTGCTCCTGGAGCATGCTGGGAGTTGTAGTCCCTCCATATAGTGTGTGTGCTCCTGGAGCATGCTGGGAGTTGTAGTCCCTCCATATAGTGTATGTGCTCCTGGATGATGCTGGGAGTTGTAGTCCCTCCATATAATGTGTGCTCCTGGAGCATGCTGGGAGTTGTAGTCCCTCCTCTGGTCACTTATCTCACACTACTCACTATCTACCTCACACAAGTCTTCCCGCTCACTAACCACTAGTCATGTGACCCTGTCAGTGTGACGTCGCTGAGGGGGCGGGGTCTTACGGAGGACAGGAAGTAGCAGAGAAGTGGTGGAGGAAGGACCTGTGATGATTTCATAGAAGGTGTTTTTTCATTTTTAATTGAATAAAACTTTATTCAAAATATTCCCACAGAACTTACAGACAGTGGGGGTATTTATGATACTAATAAGTCCTTTTATTATTGTTGGGATTATTTGGTATGAAAAAAAACTCAAAAAAGTCACAATGAGGTTATTTTGTCGCCATTCACTCCTAAAAATTTGCACAGGACTATTTCCTGCCACAACAATAATCTGGCAGAAACATAGAACTAGGATTCATGACTTGCAACTGTTTTAATAAAAAAAAATTACCCTCCAGTGACCTGTTGGTGCATCTGCTGGGATTTTTTTTTTTTTTTTTTGCATTTTGAGAGTTTTTATGAAACTTTTTGACAGCAAGTAGCAAATGTGAACATTTATTTAAGGAAAACAACAATTTAGATTAACAAAAACAAACCAGACGCACTCGCCTGCTCCTCTTCATTTTGATCGCATCACAAGTGTGGAAAGTGCCTTAGACCCTTCATTCTGGAAATCCCAGGGGATACACACAGTCCTAGATATCACCCAGGACCACACTTTTATATCCTTTCAACAATTATCCGCTGAATACCAGCTCCACAGGCACAATAGGGCAGATTTACTTACCCGGTCCAGTCGCGATCCAGCGGCAGGTTCTCCGACGCTGATTCGGGTCCAGCCGGGATTCACTAAGGTAGTGCACCCGATGTCCACCAGGTGTCGCTGCTGCGCTGAAGTCCACTATCCTATCTCGGATGCAGGTAAGCGCATGCCAAGCAACACTTTTTTTTTTTTTTTAAATATGGCGGTTTTTCCAAATCCGTCTGGTTTTCCAGCGGCCACGTGCCCTGATTTCCGTTGCATGCATGCCGGTGCTGATGCGCCACAATCTGATCGCGTGCGCCAAAAACCCAGGGCAATTCGGCGCAAATTCAAGCGCAATTCGGCCCTATTCAAGATATGGTCCAGCATCAGCTCCTCCCGAGCTGTTGCAAGGTATTTGTGGGTTACAAGGCTCATTTTAAAGTGGTAGGTTTCTTTTAAGAAAAAGAGGTTTTAAAAATGATGCAGGTGAGCCTTCGGGGCTCTAAGCTCCATTGACATCTATAGAGTCTGGAGCCCTGGAGGCTCATTTGCATAATTTGTGAAAACTTTTTCTTGTAAAAATAAGGCCCTAAGAAGCTAAAGGAAAAGCAGAACCTACCAGAAGGGGCACTCACCAGTATGTCAGTGTGCTTGGTTTACAATTCTTTATCCTAGTGGTAGATTTCCTTTAACTCCTTAAGGACAAAGCCATTTGGTAGCTTAAAGGAACCGGTCACCAGGGACCTCATTTTTCACTAAAGACAGGTTGTAAAAGCCCATGACACCTGCAGTGCACATCTGCCTCTCTGCCTTTTCTAAGCGTTTGCATTACAATATAATTGTGTGTTATAACTAACTCTTGCATCCTGACAAAATCCTTGGGTAGTCACAGGGGTTGGGCTTTGGTTTGGATTCATTTCAAAAAACAGCATGTGACTTGTCTGAGCTGCAGGCTTTCTCAATCTTTGTGCTCCTGTACAGCTTGTCCCTCACCCACTGATCTCAGGTTGACCAGGGTGTGACCTCTGAGAAGAAGCAGGAGGTGGAGCTGTACAGGAGCACAAAGGTGGGGGCCGAGCTCTGAGGAGGGAGTAACACAGACAAGTCACATGTTGTTCACCATCTTCTTCCTGGTGCATGTAAGTGCTTGTTCTTGCGACACAATTTGAATGTTAAATTCCGCGCTCAGTCTGAATCAGTTGGATCGCCCGACGGCCCACCGGTCTCCGTTTTTTTTTGTCAGACTTTGCGCCTTCTTTTCAGTGCAAACTCCTTGCCCAGGTATATAAGAAGTGTCCGCAACCGCAACACAAATTTTTGCACTAAAATGGGCGTTCCGGTGCACGGTCGGACCGTGCAACACATTTATCATGCAAAGTGTTAAATATTATGTATCTACAATATCCATTAGTATTATACCATGAAGAGATGAAGTTGCTGACATACACAATCTATATTGGTGCAAGGGATGAGCTACTGTACATTACATCAGGCCTAAATATATAGGAAGACCACATAGAGGGACACAGAACATCCAACCCTACAAGACAACCCTTCTAGTTTTACTATATATGACAGACAGACAATGTCACGGCGGCTGGGTTAGGCAGGCTAGGGCGGGTGGGACAACCGGATGTCTCTCACAGCTGGACCTCTCGTATGCTCAAGTCTCTGGCGTCTCGTATGCTGAAGTCTCGGGCGTCTTTTGCTTTTTTGTTTTACTTATTGGTGGCAAAATGTGTACACACTGATCTATACAGAAAATTTAATTTGGTTGAGCTTACCAGAACTAGACAGAGAAGCTCATCAAATTAATTTTTTTGGAAGCCGCATCCTCTATCCCTACTTGTTACGAGCTACAAGCCGGGGGCTGTAGTCGAAACAATATAACTAAAATCGCTTTCGAAAATACAACAAAAGCAAAACTCCAAAGAGAAATCTCACGGTGGAGACAATAAGGAGCAATCACAAGACAGTCGTGATCAGGAGTCTAATAAGCCGACACTCGAGGCTTCGCGCTGCAGGTGCTTCTCAGCAAGAAGTCCAGAGTCTTTGCACATTATAAAGAAGTCGCGGCACTCGCCGGTTCTTGTGTGATAAATTGTCTTTATTTCAAAGTGACACATACAGGGAGGATGCAAGTCGCGGCGATGGGGCCTTTTCCCACTCACCGGCGGTTTATCAAGCCAAACTAGAAACTAGACTAGAAAATAATTGCTACACCACAAAAAAAAAAGTTCTCTCCATCACCATTGCTTCCTTGTAGTTGTGTTGCCCTGATGTCACAGAGGAAGATGAGAAGGGGAGAGCTGCTGGGAAAAAGGAACAGGTAAGTATGTCATGTTTATGGTTTTTTAAAATCAATTTGAAACAAGGAAATGATGAGGATTGGGGCCACAATATAAGGGGACATGAGGGACCACAAGATGAGGGGACATGAGGGACCACAAGATGAGAGGAGATGCGGGGCCACAAGATGAGAGGCGATGAAGGAAGATGAAAAACCACAAGACGAGGAAGAGATGAGAGGGCACAAGATAAAGGGGAATTAAGGGCCACAATATAGGGGAGTATGAGGGGTGATGAGAGGCTACAAGATGAGAGGCCACATGATAAGGAGGAGATGAGGAGGCCACAAGATGAGGAGATGAAGACGCCACACGATAAGGAGGAGATGAGGAGGCCACGCGATAAGGAGGAGATGAGGAGGCCACGCGATAAGGAGGAGATGAGGAGGCCACGCGATAAGGAGGAGATGAGGAGGCCACGCGATAAGGAGGAGATGAGGAGGCCACGCGATAAGGAGGAGATGAGGAGGCCACGCGATAAGGAGGAGATGAGGAGGCCACGCGATAAGGAGGAGATGAGGAGGCCACGCGATAAGGAGGAGATGAGGAGGCCACGCGATAAGGAGGAGATGAGGAGGCCACGCGATAAGGAGGAGATGAGGAGGCCACGCGATAAGGAGGAGATGAGGAGGCCACGCGATAAGGAGGAGATGAGGTGGCCACGCGATAAGGAGGAGATGAGGAGGCCACGCGATAAGGAGGAGATGAGGAGACCACGCGATAAGGAGGAGATGAGGAGACCACACGATAAGGAGGAGATGAGGAGACCACTTCTTTACTGTGTGGGTTCTCGAATGTATAACAAAAGATGATTTCTGAATTAAAACACTTCCCTTACTCAGTACATGAAAATGGCTCCTCTCCTGTGTGAGTTCTCTAGTGTTGGACAAAATAGTTTTTTCCGGTACAAGATTTTCCACTTACCTGACATAAAAATGCTTTCTCTCCTTTGTGAGTTCTCTTGTGTTTAACAAGACTTGAACTATTAGTAAAACACTTTCTGCATCCAGAACATGAAAATGGCTTCACTCCGGTGTGAGTTCTCTGATGGTAAACAAGACTGGATTCCCTGGTAAAACATTTCCCACATTCAGTACACAAAAATGGCTTCTCTCCTGTGTGAATTCTCCGATGTGAAAGAAGAGTTGATTTCTGGGTAAAACGTTTCCCACATTCAGTACAAAAAAATGGCTTCTCTCCTGTGTGAGTTCTCTGATGTCTAACAAGAGCTGATTTCCCTCGAAAACATTTCCCACATTCAGTACATGGATATGGCTTCTCCCCTGTGTGCATTCTCTGATGTATAACAAAATTTGACTTGTGGGTAAAGCATTTCCCACATTCAGTACACGCAATTGGCTTCTCCCCCAAGTGAAGTTTCTGATGTGAAACAAGATTTGATTTCTGGAAGAAACATTTTTCACATTCAGGACATGAAAATTTCTTCTCCCCTGTGTGAGTTTTATGATGTCTAACAAGAGCTTTTTTTATTCTAAAACGCTTCCCACATTCGATACATGAATATGGCTTCTCTCCTGTGTGAGTTCTTTGATGTTGATCCAAATTTGATTTCTTGGTAAATCGTCTCGGACATTTGGGACATGAGAACTTTCTCTTATCTCCATGATTTCCCTCCCCTGTGGAAAGATGTGACTGATTGTCTTTTACTTCACCACAAGGAGAGGAGGGGCGACGTCCATGGGAACCTCTTGTACTATCACCACCTGAAAAATATAGTCAATAAATCAATGTTGGAAGTTTCCTTTTCCCCAGTTACAAACAGAAGTAAAGCAGCCAGTCAGTAACATACAGTCATCTATGGAGAGAAAGATCATAGCTATTAAAGGGATATTCCAGGAATAAGTATAATTCATTTTCAAATGGGTCATTAAAATATAAGCCAATACGTAATTAGTAGTTATTTAAAATTTGTCGCCATGTACAGAGCAGTGCGAGGCTTATTTTCTGCATAGTTTTACTTCTCAGTGATGGAATTTATTATTCCGTGGCATGTACTGGGAAGCTGGAAAAAAAATTCCATATGTGGTGAAATTGGCAAAAGATTGCCGCTCCCAAGGGGTTAATGCTCACAGCAAACCCCTGCCTCTGTATGATGAGGGGTCACCCCGCGAGCCCTCCTCATACAACGTTAGCACGTTGAGGGAGAAAATACTTTTCAGCGCAGTGTGAAAGTGAAAGAACATTACTACTACATCATCATCTACAGAAATAGCAGCGTCTAGCAGCACTGTGCTCATGTTAAGCCTGTTATTCTCTGTACACATCACACACCACATCTTCCCCGTCCTTGGTTGTGCAGTCAGATTTGTCTTCTACAATTTCCTTGTAGATCTCCATATCTGTCACATGGAGCAACTAATACCAGGTTTGTCCATTGCATACGAGGCGCTGGCCCTTTGTGCAGCCAAAACTGGTGGTGCCGGTCTAACAATGACTGGAAGAGGAGGTAAAAGGAGGCCAGGAGTGATGTCCTGCAATCCTTAGTGGTGAAAGTATTTGCCCCACAGGGATTCCTAGCACACCACCACATTAACCCAGTGGGCAGTTATAGAGATGTAACGTCCATGCCCGCGCTTACTGGTCCACATATCAGTATCATATTATATTATATCAGTGCCCACCTCCTCCCTCTGCCCCATCCAGAGAGACAGTGATGACATTGAGTTTTCTATTTGCGAGAATCGCCAAGATGATGCCATCGCTCTCTACCTGGGACGGAGGAGATATAGATACAGACTGATCCGACCCCTGGATGTGACCTCTCCCTGCAATGTATAAGGGAAGAATAACCCACAAGATACATGAAAGGCTCTTACCCTCCTCTGTCACTGATGAGGGGATTTCCTCTCCGCTCCTCCTTCCACCACAACTTTCCTGGAAAGATCCAACATGAAGGACATGAGAAAACAAGGAAATGTCTCCAGAGATTCTCTTATATCCAAGTGATGGACAGAAACCTCCAGAACCAGGAACTAAGGGGAATAATCTCCTGCAGGAGGAGATGTTTGTTGATTTTGTTCTTCTTTGTAAACTGATTAATGGATTGTATTGGAGCACAGCACAACCAAGCTTAGCTAGGAGAGCTGCCAACCTTTTCAGGTCATGCTCATTACTCCTCCCCCTGGAAGAATTGGCGAATGAGAAGAGAAAGGAGGGAAAGAGGGAAATCTGAGGGAGATGGTGGGAGAGAAGGGAGAGACGATGATCCTGAGGTAAAAGTTGGAGAGGAGAATAAGAACAAGGTCTAGAGATGAAAGAGAAGAGAGAGACAAACGTGTAGAGAGATAATCTCTGTTATCATAGGGACAAGGGTTTCCTACACTAGAGAGATAAGGCGGCCATTACTCTGCTGACAGGATCCTATAATGAGAGACACAGATACGTGTGAGGGAAAGGACTGACAGGATTGTTAGAAGCAAATAAGAGAAAGATACAGATGTGTGTGAGAGAAAGATCAACCGGGGCCTGGGGGCAAGTACTGAGCACCAGCCCCTTACCACCAACCACCATCCTAGTGTGACCCAAGTCAGGTTCTATGGTGAAGTTCATTAAGGGAGAAGATGGAGACCTGCAGGTGATGTACTAAATAGATCCGACTTATTACTACAATTCCATACTCTTCCTCCACTAATAATACTAAGAGGAGCCATAGACCCTCCACCCACTGCTGCTGGAGAAGGTAAGTAGCTTCATTACATCCATCTATAGAGGATTCACAGGAACTTCAGCTCCACCTACCTGATGATCCAGTGGGACGTTCTCCTCCGGTTCCTCTTTAATATCTCGGGAATCTTCAGGACTGGGACATCTCTCTGGTTCCTGTGTAATATCTCGGGAATCTCCAGGACGGGGACATCTCTCTGGTTCCTGTGTAATATCCCGGGAATCTCCAGGACTGGGACATCTCTCTGGTTCCTGTGTAATATCTCGGGAATCTCCAGGACTGGGACATCTCTCTGGTTCCTGTGTAATATCTCGGGAATCTTCAGGACGGGGACATCTCTCTGGTGGATTTCTCTGACTGGATCCATCTATAGGAAATATACACAGTGACTGATACATTGTCTATATGTGATGATGAGATGATGGAGGAGGTGACCTCACACCTGCTCTGTCCTCTATAATCAGGAAGGTCTCCTCTTACCTGGTGATGTGAGGGGCTGGTGGTCCTCCATCATGATGTCCTTGTACTGGTCCTTGTGTCCTTCTATATACTCCCACTCCTCCATGGAGAAATAGACAGTGACGTCCTGACACCTTATAGGAACCTGACACCCACAATGACACAGTCATCACCCAGACCCCTCCCTTGTGTTATTGTACAATGTCCCAGCATTCCCGGCAGCGCTCACCTCTCCGCTCAGCAGCTCAGTGATCCTGGAGGTAAGTTCTAGGATCTTCTGCTCATGTATCAGTGAATGAGGTGGAGGCTCGGTGATGGGGCTCTGGGTCCATCCTCCTGACACACGGGGGGTCACACACTCACCAGACGACTTCTTCACTACTGTGTAATCCTGTGTATGGGGAGACACTGATCACTACATAGATCCTAAGAATCCTTCACCTCTCCAGTCATTTCCCGCTGTTATTCCTAGAGATAAGAGCCGTGTCCTGGGAGACTCTCACCTCTCCGGTTATCAAGGAGATCATCTCCAGGGTGAGCTCCAGGATCCTGGCCGCCATCTGCTCTCTGTCCTTCTCCCGGATCCCTGGTGGATCATTGATGGAAAGGATCATCTTTAGGAGAAACCTCTGGGAGTCCTGGATCTATAGAACCTGAGGAAACATGACAAGAACTAAGAGCAAACTCTATATGAAGCAATTGTGTCCATGGCATGTGTGATGTGCCAGATGGGGATTCTCCAGACACTGGAGGGGAGGTCACTGGACTGAGGGAGGAGTGATGGCGCTGGACTGTGCCGCTCCTCACTGATAGCACATACTGGACCCCACATGGAGGGACCTGGAGCATGCTGGGAGTTGTAGTCCCTCCATATAGTGTGTGTGCTTCTGGAGCATGCTGGGAGTTGTAGTCCCTCCATATAGTGTGTGCTCCTGGAGCATGCTGGGAGTTGTAGTCCCTCCATTTAGTGTGTGTGCTCCTGGTGCATGCTGGGAGTTGTAGTCTCTCCATTTAGTGTGTGTGCTCCTGGAGCATGCTGGGAGTTGTAGTCCCTCCATATAGTGTGTGTGCTCCTGTAGCATGCTGGGAGGTGTAGTCCCTCCATATAGTGTGTGTGCTCCTGGAGCATGCTGGGAGTTGTAGTCCCTCCATATAGTGTGTGCTCCTGGAGCATGCTGGGAGTTGTAGTCCCTCCTCTGGTCACTTACCTCTTCTCTCCTCAGTGCAGGACACTCTCTACCCCACACATGTCCTCCAGCTCCACTAGTCATGTGACCCGTGGAGTGTGATGTCACTGAGGGGCGGGGCTCCTGCTCACTATCCACTAGTCATGTGACCCTGGGAGTGTGATGTCACTGAGGGGCGGGGCCTAGTAGTAGGACAGGCAGCAGATGTAGTGTATATTGAAATGGTGGATGAAGGACCTGTGATGATGTAATATATCATGTGATCAGTGTGGGCGGGGTCTAGTTATTAGATGACACAACTGCTCTGAAGAAGAGAGAAGAATCAGATGATACCTTTATGAGGAGAACTGAGTATATTTGATGTTGGAGCTTTGGAGAATACTAGTTCTCTTCATCAGACATGATGTTATACATGAAACAGAAAATCCACAGCATTTTATCCACAGAGATTAAAAAAAACTCACAAGAAAACAACAGATTGATAAATACAGGGACATCTCTTTTATGACAGGACGGCAATAAACAGACTAAAAACCTGTGAGGCGAGACAGAGCCCTGGCTCTTATCTGCTTGTGGCCTCCAGGTCAGAGGTCGGGGGTCATGAAGCTCCATGAATGGTAAGACACTTTGTAAGGTGTTGAATCTCTGCAGTAATTTATACTCGGATTCTTTCCTTTCCCTCTGTGTCTTGTAATGTCCCATTATAATAGTAATCTGCAGATCTCCCATAGTGAGGTCCTCTCTGGAGAAATGTGCAGCCACGGGGAGATCTTTCCTTTCATGTCTAATATCAGATCGGTGCGAGTTCATGCGCTGATGGAGGCTCTGGATGTTTCCCCAACATTAAGGCCTGTGGTTGGACACTGCTGACACATAATAAAGTAGACCACATTAGAGGACCTGCAGGAAAAGGTTCCCTTGCTCTCATGTACCTGCTGTGATTGAGGTACCTGGTCACCCGTGTGAATGTGCTGCACGTGTTACACCTGCTTTGCAGGCCGGTGAGGGGCCATTTTCTGTTTCTGGTTTGATGGTTCCCGGAAGGACAGGAGAGGAGGGACTGGGAATGTTTCTTTTAGTCTCGGATCTTTATGCAGAATCGGTTGGAGTTCCTTGGTAATATGGCGTAGGATCTCCAGTTGTGGCTGTAAGTGACTACTAGGGGCACTCCGGCCTCCTGCTGGGTCTCCTTACATGTGAGTAACTCCTCTCTGTTGATGGCTGCAGCTTTTCTTATTTGGTATCACCTGATTTCTTCACTCTTCTTCTAGTTTGTGACTGCTCTGAGACTTTTCCATCTTGGACAGTGAGGCAGTAGGGGTGCGTTTACAAGTGTCAAAATACACCAGCGGCATCCGCCAACAGGGCGCGGTGCACCAGCATATATATGCAGTGTCCAGCACCCCAAGTCCTGCAGCACCTCAGAGACACCTGGTGGGGGCCAACCACTAACTGTACACGGGAGATCAAGACACACATGCAGATGCAGTCTAGGACACCTCAGTGCTTGGATACAGTCTAAGACACCACAGAGGCTGGATAACAATAATACTAATAATTCTTTATTTGTATAGCGCACACAGATGCCGCACAGAGTTTGCCAAATCGGTCTCTGTCCCCAATGGGGCACACAATCTATTCACCTACCAGTATGTTTTGGAGTGTAGGAGGAAACCGGTGGACCCAGAGGAAACCTACGCAAACACGGAGAGAACATACAAACTATTTGCAGATGTGGACCTGGATGGGCTGCTAGTGCAATGTAGGATTTATACAGTCTAGGACACCTTGGTGGTGAAATGCATTCTAGGGCACTGCGGCAGCTAGATGCCTCGGTGGTGGGATGCAGTCTAGGACAGCTTGGTGGTGAGATGCAGTTTAGGATGACTTGGGCATTGGATACTGTCTAGGACACCTCAGTGGTTGGATACAGTCTAGGACACCTGGGGGGTTGGATACAGTCTAGGACACCTCGAGATGCAGTCTAGGACACCTCGGCGGTGGGATGCAGTCTGGGACACCTCGGCGGTGGGATGCAGTCTAGGACACCTCGGCGTTGGGATGCAGTGTAGGACACCTCGGCGTTGGGATGCAGTGTAGGACACCTCGGCGTTGGGATGCAGTGTAGGACACCTCGGCGTTGGGATGCAGTGTAGGACACCTCGGCGTTGGGATGCAGTGTAGGACACCTCTGTGGCGGGATGCAGTTTAAGACACCTCATGGTAGGATACAAGCTAGGACAACTCCATGGTTGGATACAGCCTAGGACACCTCAGTGGTTGGATGCAGTCATAAACACCACAGAGGCCGGATACTTATAATTCCTTTATTTATATAGCGCACACAGATTACGCAGCGCTGCACAGAGTTTGCCAAATCAGTCCCTGTCTCCAATGGGGCTCACAATCTAATTAACCTACCAGTATGTTTTGGAGTGTGGGAGGAAACCCATGCAAAAACGGAGACAACATCCAAAAACTCCATGGCTGGATACAGTCTAGTACACCTCAGTGCTTGGATAAAGTCTAGGACACCTCTGGATGCAGCCTAGAAAACCTTGTTTATTTTTTCAACCCCTCTAGGGTACTTTATCCCAAGTGGGTCTGATTGTTCCTACCATAGACTGCATTACAACTCTATTGCAGTATATGGCAGTTTTCCTATGCATCTGCCCCCAGCACATTGTTACAGATCTGCAGAAATGACAGGTCCTGGAGTCTTGTATAAACCCCATGCGGTCATAGTTACAGATCATCACTTCCCGATTACATCACAGGGAATGACAATCTGAGTTAATATGGTGGAGGTCTCGGTCTGCCGGTTTTTAAATGCCTCGGGCAACATTGAACACCCAAAGGGGCTGCAGTACACTCCCTGTGCCAACGTACAAATATGAACAAAGGCAACTATTAGAAGGTGCGAAGGGAGACTAGGCTGGTTTAGCGATTATCCCACATCATGTCATTAGGCTTCCTGAAAGTCATGCTTGATGTTAAGGTTGCTGCCTCACAAGGTAGCTAAGATGCAGTGTTTTCCTCATCCCCATCCTGGTATTTGCATATTTCCCCCAGTGGAACATCAATGGCTGTAAGTCTCCACATAATTGGAGAGGTGACAAAGTCTTTAGATTCGTCATCAGCTGGCTACCTACACTTCCCACCGGCGGCAAACTACTTACCCCCAGTCCTTTATTTGTGACCCATGTGCCATTGGGGGGTCGTCTTGTGTGCCAAAGAAGCTACAAACTAGGACCTGGTTTATGCCCCGACAGCTGGCTCATGGGGCTTTAGAAGCTACGGCTGTGTGTATGAGCCCATAGAAGGACACGGGGAGGTGCGCTATATGGTAAAATAACAGCTACCACACGTTTGTGTGCCTCTGCTTTAGACACTTTTGATCAATCTGCCCCATTGTTTTTAATTTTCTAAAATATTGAAACCTAAAAATGGTTTCCCTATGGAGCAGCGATGACGAACCTTTACGAGAACGAGTGCCAAAAATACAACCAAAGACAAGACCATTTAAGCAGCTTCTTATTGCTCCCTGCTCTGGTACAACATTCAATCGTATAGGCATCCTGAGGACACCAATACATTAGAATAAAAGATGGGGAATTCAGATCATCATTATAGCTTCCCTAGAATTGCAGGGCCCGGAGCATGACCTCCAATAACTCCTCCTCCGACTCTTTTGTGTCCTGTCTGGTCAACTCTGTGCTATGGTTATTGCCTGGGTGCCCAGAGAAGGGGCTCCGAGTGCCATCTTTGAAACTTGTGCCATAGGTTCGCCACCACTACTATTGAGGTTAACATGAACTCTGTGTGATGTTTAAATCTAGGACCTTGATTTCTATCTCAAAAACATTCCACGTTCTTCTCATGAAAATGGCTTCTCTCCTGTGTGAATTCTCTAATCATTCTCTAGAACAGATTTATTAGTTAAATATTCCTCACATAAAATGCATGCATATTGCTTCTCCCCTCTATACATCGCAATGTAACATTTCTGGGCAAAACATTTCCCACATAAGAGTCACTTTTTACACGTGTGAATTCTTAAATAGTTAATAAAACTGGATTTATAAGCAGAACATTTTCTGCATTCGATGCATCATCTTGGGGAATGTTTTCCTCCCCTGTGTGACTTTTTTCATGCTCCACAAGAGCCGACTTCCGGTTGAAAGATTTCCCGCACTGACTACAAGAAAATGGCTTCTCCCCTGTGTGAGTTCTCTGATGCTTGATAAGATGCGGCCTTTGGACAAAACATTTCCCACATTCCGAACACGTAAATGGCCGCTCCCCTGTGTGAGTTATACGATGTCGCTCAAGATCAGATTTCTGGCGAAAACCTTTTCCACATTCCGAACATGAAAATGGCTTCTCCCCCGTGTGAGTTCTTAGATGCATCAGAAGACTTGACCTTTGGGTGAAGCTTTGTCCACATTCTACACATGAGAACGGCTTTTCCCCTGTGTGAAGCCTCTCGTGTTCAACCAGAGCGGATTTATAGGTAAAGCTCTTCTCACATTTTGAGCAAGAAAATGGCTTCTCCCCTGTGTGAATTCTCTGATGTATAACAAGAGCCGATTTTCTGGTAATACGTTTTCCACACACCGGACATGGAAATGGCCCTTTTTCTCTGTTCTCGTGAACGGAAAGATCATGTTTATTTTTAAAACGTTGCCCATAATCAGAAGATAACTGTCCAAATTGTGATCGATCATCGGCTGCTTCATGATGAAGAGGAGGATAGAAGTCGTTCATCTGGTCTTCACCTGGAATAAAATACCCATACATCATAATTATCTATACAATAACCAAGACGTGTATCACCATACAGATGACACATCAGAGCTGTACATTCAGCATATAGAAATGTACGGTGGCTGGTAAGGACATCTTCCTGCTCCTGCTTCTGCTACACTGCTTTGTAGGCGAGCCCAGAATCCAAAAATATAAAAACACACATAATGGCAAAGTGATATCTGGTCCTATACATTCTAGAGATGACCTGCTGTCAATAAATGAATATAGATATAACACAGTTGGTGCCCTCTACTTTCCATAATATAGAGAGCTGGATTTTGCAGGGGAACCACCAGGTCACTACCTCTTGGAGTAGTCTACATTGTGTCAGGTCTAGTGAAAACTGTTTTAACAGGTGGAATTAAGCATAAAATGTAGAGGAATAACCCACAAGATACATGAAAGGCTCTTACCCTCCGATGTCACTGATGAGGGGATTTCCTCTCCGCTGATTGTTCCAACCAAAATCTCCTGCAAAAAAATCCCACATGAAGGACATGAGAAAACAGGAGAAGGTCCATCTTAGTTCCTCCAAGTGAAGATCAAACATCTCTAGTGGTTGTTATGGCTGTACATGTGACTCCTCACCCGCAGTCGCTCTCTCTGCCTCCCGCTTGTGGTTGCTTTTTTTGATGCGCAATGGCGCCCGTTACTTTATCAATGTCCACAGCCTAAACTTCGAATTCAAGAGGGCAACGGTCCTGGACTTTGTCAGGAAAGTTTCTCCTCATATAATATGCTCACAGGAGACCCATCTAAAGGGGAAGAAAGTGCCAGGGTGGTGCCGGGATTTCATGCTACCCTGCCTACTTCCCGACTTTGCTCCTGTGCTGCTTGTCTCGACCTTCTGCCAGTTCCCGACCAGACTTCTGCCTCAAGATTTTATACTACGCCTTTATACTCCTGTCCTGACCTATCTCTACGTCCCCGACACTGGATCTGTGCTGCCTGTCCTGACCTATCTCTACGTCCCCGACACTGGATCTGTGCTGCCTGTCTCGACCTTTTGCCTGTCCCCGACCACACTTCTGCCTCATGACTTTGTACTACGCCTTAGCCGCCAAAGCGGACAAAGTCACGCCTGTGGAACGACCTGGTGGTACCACACCGCAGCAAGTCCAACCCGCTTTGCGGTAAGCTCTGGTGAAAAGCAGGTACCACTTAGACTCCGCTCCCAGCTGTCGGCTTATGTCATCATCCACGGTGGTCCAGTGGATCCTCTACCCGTGGTGCCTGACAATGACATGTCTCTGCCCCCCCGCCATGCAGGGATGCCCATTACTCCCCATTATTTGTGTAGGAGATTTTGTCCCTGACCAATTTGTGGAGTTGGAAGTCTCCTTTCTCTGTGCACATGGCTCCAATGCATTGTACCCCTTCCTCGTACATGTTTTGTTAATTTTATATAAGTAACTGCTTAGAGCTAACACCCAACACCCCCAAGTCATGAACGGTGAATGTCGGTAAGTGCTTGAAGGAGTTTGTCAGAGTTTGTCACTTTTGATATCAGTATTTTTACCTTTAATACTTGTCTAGTGAAATAGTAGTTTTGTTTGGTGGATATTCTTTTTTACTTTATTTCAGGGGGTAAATGCCGCTGGTTGACATTGTGCTATTTGCATCTACACGACAGAAGTCTACATTTATCTGCACAAGGACTAATTGTCAATGAGATGTCAGAACAACTAAAACTTTACCAAAATCTAAACAGTAAATCATTAATAGTGACAACTCCCCACAACCACCACCACTGGAGAAGGTCAGTAGCTTCATTACATCCATCTATAGAGGATTCACAGGAACCTCAGCTCCACCTACCTGATGATCCAGTGGGACGTTCTCCTCCGGTTCCTCTTTAACAACATGGAAATATAGAGGACTGGGGCATCTCTCTGGATCCTCCGGATAATCTTGGAAGTCTTCAGGACTGGGACATCTCTCTGGTTCCTGTGTAATATCTCGGGAATCTCCAGGACTGGGACATCTCTCTGGTTCCTGTGTAATATCTCGGGAATCTCCAGGACTGGGACATCTCTCTAGTTCCACTTTAATATCTCGGGAATCTTCAGGACTGGGACATCTCTCTGGTGGATTTCTCTGACTGGATCCATCTATAGGAAATATACACAGTGACTGATACATTGTCTATATGTGATGATGAGATGATGGAGGAGGTGACCTCACACCTGCTCTGTCCTCTATAATCAGGAAGGTCTCCTCTTACCTGGTGATGTGAGGGGCTGGTGGTCCTCCATCATGATGTCCTTGTACTGGTCCTTGTGTCCTTCTATATACTCCCACTCCTCCATGGAGAAATAGACAGTGACGTCCTGACACCTTATAGGAACCTGACACCCACAATGACACAGTCATCACCCAGACCCCTCCCTTGTGTTATTGTACAATGTCCCAGCATTCCCGGCAGCGCTCACCTCTCTGCTCAGCAGCTCAGTGATCCTGGAGGTAAGTTCTAGGATCTTCTGCTCATGTATCAGTGAATGAGGTGGAGGCTCGGTGATGGGGCTCTGGGTCCATCCTCCTGACACACGGGGGGTCACACACTCACCAGACGACTTCTTCACTACTGTGTAATCCTGTGTATGGGGAGACACTGATCACTACATAGATCCTAAGAATCCTTCACCTCTCCAGTCATTTCCCGCTGTTATTCCTAGAGATAAGAGCAGTGTCCTGGGAGACTCTCACCTCTCCGGTTATCAAGGAGATCATCTCCAGGGTGAGCTCCAGGATCCTGGCCGCCATCTGCTCTCTGTCCTTCTCCCGGATCCCTGGTGGATCATTGATGGAAAGGATCATTGTGATATATCTGAAAAAGGAAACTAGAGTAACATAATCTATCACTTCCTTCCCGTTGTGCACCCCCCTAGTCCTTTGTGATGATGGCCCCCCTGTATACCTGTGCAGGTTGCTCGCCTATGTTAACATCCCTGCTGTGATATTGGGGGATGTTTTGCATGTGCTTCTGGGGCCTTTGGTAATTTTTGAGATTTTTGGATGTTTTTACTCTCACTGCATATGTTGCCTTCTATGAGTCTTTTGTTTTAATTTTATGCTCTTTCCTGTACCCCAAAAATTTCCAAGAATGTTTAATATGGAAAAAAAAAATGTATGACTTCATATGTCTGTTGTACATGCCCTGAAATAAATGCGGTTCCTTGAGAACCACCAAGAAGCAAATATGAGAATGTGGACAGCTGTGGCTGTGAAGAGGGTGGTGCTGGTAGGTGGAGTGGTCGAACGCTGGGTAGTCCTGACCCATGGTTGTGCACTATAAGTGGCGCCTGCCCAACGAAGGATTGTCTGCAAGCGCTGCCTGAAGTCTGTAGCCTCTCAATGTCTGCATTATGTGCTGGTGCATGACGAAACAGAGTATGATCAATTCTCCCCATAGTATAGTATCTCACACCAAGTGGGAAGAAGATAGGACCACCTCCCGGGATGCTATACCTCCTACACAGATTCTCTACATCTCACACCAGGGAAGCTGGAAGGAGTTCATCCAATTCCACTGCATCATTACTTCCATTCTAGGGGAAGTAAACAAAAAATAATCAAGCGACACCACCAGGGCTCTGGAGTCGGTAAGCCAAATGCCGTAAGCACCAAAACGGTCACCAACACAGACTGTTTGTTTGGTCCCTCTAGAGTTACTGAGATAAATGTAAGCTCCTTCTCGGTACTGGATTCCTCTGATCTGTAGCAAAGAAGCTTCACTACTGAGCATGTACATAAAGTGCAGCCGCATTCATCTCAACTGAAAGCCTAGGACAGGGGTGTCCTGCACCCTGCTGACAGTCAGAGCCCTTTGAGTTCTTTCATAACTGGTGGAAGTGTTCATGTTTAGAAGTCCTTCTTAGTCCCGAATCCTTTCTCGCCGCCCCACTCTGTGTCCTCCTCGCTGCTCCCAGATCCTCTCCCACTGCTGAGCTCTCTGTCCTGACTCCCGATGCTGGTTCAATGCTCTAATGTCAGGCCTTAGAGAAGAGCGACCCCCGGAGAAGACCAAGGAGAGGTAAGTACTTGTCATCTGTACTGGTCCTGGATCCTCTCCTGCTGCTGGTACCACCAGATCCACAGAGCAGAGCGACACATGGAGGAGAGAAGAAGCTGCAGTGTGGAGCAGGGAGCAGATTGATTTATTTTGCTTTGCTCTGGGGTCTCCATTATTAGTGTTTGCTCTTATTGCAGTATTTAGGCTCGGGGGTGCTATTTATTGCTGTACGGTGCTTGTTGGTGCCTCTGGGGTGTTGGCTACTGATGTGGCCCCTTAAGAGTCGAGCAGTATAACAGTACGGACCTTGGACCCATAAATGATCTTCACCCCAGGCCTAAATCCTTAGATCAGGAATAGAGCAGACACTTAAAGGAAATGTCATGAGTTTTTTATTTTATTATACGCGGTATTTGTGATGTGAGGTGGAGATAGTCGGCGTCGATGTCCTGCTTCTTTGCCCGATAACTTTATACCCGAGTGCTGACGGAGGGCCGGAAGGGACCCAAACGCATAGAAGGATAAGGGGGCCACAGTGCTGTGGACCATAGTGCATAAAAAATCCCAAATTAATGATAAAAGGGGTTGGGTCTCTCTCTTATATAAGTTGCACTTGTGCCTTTACTGCCTTGTGGATGACCCATGAATGGTGATCAAGTGATTCTCCTGCTGCTTCTTGGGTTCTATAGCACCGAGAGACGAGCTGCTGGTGTCACCTTAGGCGTGTGGACCTGTGATCTACAGAACTGGAGCTACAGGCAGGTACAGACATAGGAGGAGAAGCGACAGCAGATCCCATGTCCATCTTGCTTCTTTCTCCTGGATCTCTGGATTTTAGTAGGGAAACGGCCGAGATGTCTCATAAAGAGGAAATTTCACCTCCGACTGGAGGGGCTCGGAGTATAAAGGGGCAAAAACTGCTGATAGGTTCCCTTTAAGACTCAATTGGGAGGATTCCCGCTGCTTAAATGATATCTAC
This sequence comes from Engystomops pustulosus, assembly GCF_040894005.1. Lineage (NCBI taxonomy): Eukaryota > Metazoa > Chordata > Amphibia > Anura > Leptodactylidae > Engystomops > Engystomops pustulosus. Next base: position 9,223,269 of record NC_092412.1, on the reverse strand, counting down.
CACCAGTAACATCGAGATTAGCATAAACCACGCCTCCAGCCCCTCCTCTCTAACAGAACAGACATAAGACTGGTCAGATACCGGGACTGATATCTCCACAACTGCAGGGGCTAGAAAGATAATCCCAGGAGCCCCTGAATCTGTGCAGCCGCCACTACAGCCTGTATAGAGCAGCATCGCCTCCACATGGTCCTGTATACAGCAGCATCGCCTCCACATGGTCCTGTATACAGCAGCATCGCCTCCACATGGTCCTGTACACAGCAGCATCACCTCCACATGGTCCCGTACACAGCAGCATCACCTCCACATGGTCCCGTACACAGCAGCATCGCCTCCACATGGTCCCGTACACAGCAGCATCGCCTCCACATGGTCCCGTACACAGCAGCATCGCCTCCACATGGTCCCGTATACAGCAGCATCGCCTCCACATGGTCCCGTATACAGCAGCATCGCCTCCACATGGTCCCGTACACAGCAGCATCGCCTCCACATGGTCCCGTATACAGCAGCATCGCCTCCACATGGTCCCGTATACAGCAGCATCGCCTCCACATGGTCCCGTATACAGCAGCATCGCCTCCACATGGTCCCGTATACAGCAGCATCGCCTCCACATGGTCCCGTATACAGCAGCATCGCCTCCACATGGTCCCGTACACAGCAGCATCGCCTCCACATGGTCCCGTACACAGCAGCATCGCCTCCACATGGTCCTGTACACAGCAGCATCGCCTCCACATGGTCCTGTATACAGCAGCATCACCTCCACATGGTCCTGTATACAGCAGCATCACCTCCACATGGTCCTGTATGCAGCAGCATCACCTCCACATGGTCCTGTATGCAGCAGCATCACCTCCACATGGTCCTGTATACAGCAGCATCACCTCCACATGGTCCTGTACACAGCAGCATCACCTCCACATGGTCCTGTACACAGCAGCATCGCCTCCACATGGTACTGTATACAGCAGCATCGCCTCCACATGGTCCCGTACACAGCAGCATCACCTCCACATGGTACTGTATACAGCAGCATCGCCTCCACATGGTCCTGTATACAGCAGCATCACCTCCACATGGTCCTGTATACAGCAGCATCACCTCCACATGGTCCTGTATACAGCAGCATCGCCTCCACATGGTCCTGTATACAGCAGCATCGCCTCCACATGGTCCTGTATACAGCAGCATCACCTCCACATGGTCCTGTATACAGCAGCATCGCCTCCACATGGTCCTGTATACAGCAGCATCGCCTCCACATGGTCCTGTATACAGCAGCATCGCCTCCACATGGTCCTGTATACAGCAGCATCGCCTCCACATGGTCCTGTATACAGCAGCATCGCCTCCACATGGTCCTGTATACAGCAGCATCACCTCCACATGGTCCTGTATACAGCAGCATCGCCTCCACATGGTCCTGTACACAGCAGCATCCCCTCCACATGGTCCTGTACACAGCAGCATCACCTCCACATGGTCCTGTATACAGCAGCATCCCCTCCACATGGTCCTGTACACAGCAGCATCGCCTCCACATGGTCCTGTATACAGCAGCATCGCCTCCACATGGTACTGTATACAGCAGCATCACCTCCACATGGTCCTGTACACAGCAGCATCACCTCCACATGGTCCCGTATACAGCAGCATCCCCTCCACATGGTCCCGTATACAGCAGCATCACCTCCACATGGTCCTGTATAGAGCAGCATCACCTCCACATGGTCCTGTATACAGCAGCATCGCCTCCACATGGTCCCGTATACAGCAGCATCCCCTCCACATGGTCCCGTATACAGCAGCATCCCCTCCACATGGTCCTGTATAGAGCAGCATCACCTCCACATGGTCCTGTATACAGCAGCATCACCTCCACATGGTCCTGTATACAGCAGCATCACCTCCACATGGTCCTGTACACAGCAGCATCGCCTCCACATGGTCCCGTATACAGCAGCATCCCCTCCACATGGTCCCGTATACAGCAGCATCCCCTCCACATGGTCCTGTATAGAGCAGCATCACCTCCACATGGTCCTGTATACAGCAGCATCACCTCCACATGGTCCTGTATACAGCAGCATCTCCTCCACATGGTCCTGTATACAGCAGCATCCCCTCCACATGGTCCCGTATACAGCAGCATCCCCTCCACATGGTCCTGTATAGAGCAGCATCACCTCCACATGGTCCTGTATACAGCAGCATCCCCTCCACATGGTCCTGTATACAGCAGCATCGCCTCCACATGGTCCTGTATACAGCAGCATCACCTCCACATGGTCCCATATACAGCAGCATCACCTCCACATGGTCCCGTATACAGCAGCATCACCTCCACATGATCCTGTACACAGCAGCATCACCTCCACATGGTCCTGTATACAGCAGCATCGCCTCCACATGGTCCTGTATACAGCAGCATCACCTCCACATGGTCCTGTATACAGCAGCATCCCCTCCATATAGTGTGTGTGCGCTCCTGGAGCATGCTGGGGGTTGTAGTCCCTCCATATAGTGCGTGTGTGCTCCTGGAGCATGCTGGGGGTTGTAGTCCCTCCATATAGTGCGTGTGTGCTCCTGGAGCATGCTGGGGGTTGTAGTCCCTCCATATAGTGCGTGTGTGCTCCTGGAGCATGCTGGGGGTTGTAGTCCCTCCATATAGTGCGTGTGTGCTCCTGGAGCATGCTGGGAGTTGTAGTCCCTCCATATAGTGTGTGTGCTCCTGGAGCATGCTGGGAGTTGTAGTCCCTCCATATAGTGCGTGTGCTCCTGGAGCATGCTGGGAGTTGTAGTCCCTCCATATAGTGCGTGTGCTCCTGGAGCATGCTGGGAGTTGTAGTCCCTCCATATAGTGCGTGTGCTCCTGGAGCATGCTGGGAGTTGTAGTCCATATAGTGTGTGTGCTCCTGGAGCATGCTGGGAGTTGTAGTCCATATAGTGTGTGTGCTCCTGGAGCATGCTGGGAGTTGTAGTCCCTCCATATAGTGTGTGTGCTCATGGAGCATGCTGGGAGTTGTAGTCCCTCCATATAGTGTGTGCGCTCCTGGAGCATGCTGGGAGTTGTAGTCCCTCCATATTGTGTGTGTGATCCTGGAGCATGCTGGGGGTTGTAGTCCCTCCATATAGTGTGTGATCCTGGAGCATGCTGGGAGTTGTAGTCCCTCCATATAGTGTGTGCGCTCCTGGAGCATGCTGGGAGTTGTAGTCTCTCCTCTAGTCACTTACCTCTTCTCTCCTCAGTGCAGGACACTCTCTACCTCACACACGTCTCCTGCTCTATCCACTAGTCATGTGACCCGGGAGTGTGATGTCACTGAGGGGCGGGGTCTCCTGCTCACTATCCACTAGTCATGTGACCCTGGGAGTGTGATGTCACTGAGGGGCGGGGTCTCCTGCTCACTATCCACTAGTCATGTGACCCGGGGAGTGTGATGTCACTGAGAGGCGGGGCATCCTGCTCACCATCCACTAGTCATGTGACCAAGTCAGCAGTGGGAGGGCTTACGTGGAAATGTAGGTGTCTGTCACTGGGCCACAGTCATATGACAGCTCTTATTTCCTGCATATGATCTATGACATCATCACAGGTCCTTCATCCACCACTTCTATACACATGTACACCACGCCCCCTCAGTGACATCACACTCCATGGTCACATGACTAGTGGATACTGAGCAGGAGACGTGTTTGAGGTATAGAGTGTCCTGCACTGAGGAGAGAAGAGGTAAGTGACCAGAGGAGGGACTACAACTCCCAGCATGCTCCAGGAGCACACACACTATATGGAGGGACTACAACTCCCAGCATGCTCCAGGAGCACACACTATATGGAGGGACTACAACTCCCAGCATGCTCCAGGAGCACACACTATATGGAGGGACTACAACTCCCAGCATGCTCCAGGAGTGCACACACTATATGGAGGGACTACAACTCCCAGCATGCTCCAGGAGCACACACACTATATGGAGGGACTACAACTCCCAGCATGCTCCAGGAGCACACACTATATGGAGGGACTACAACTCCCAGCATGCTCCAGGAGCACACACTATATGGAGGGACTACAACTCCCAGCATGCTCCAGGAGTGCACACACTATATGGAGGGACTACAACTCCCAGCATGCTCCAGGAGCACACACACTATATGAAGGGACTACAACTCCCAGCATGCTCTGGGAGCTCGCACACACTATATGGAGGGACTACAACTCCCAGCATGCTCCGGGAGCACACACATTGTACACTGCGAGTTGTAGTGCGGGGGCTGTGCAGTGTTAGGGCTCAGGTCACACGGTGCAGTTTCCTCTGTGATAGTTGGAGGGGCAGCACATTCTCCGCCTCCTTGTGGGTGGAGTCACATTATTCTGGGTGTCTGGGGCAGCGCAGGCGGCGGTCAGGACTGTATACAATCAGAGCGGCGCCACAGATAGACATGAGTATAAGAGGTTAATTATCTTTACCTGTTTTGTTTTTTTTTTTGTCTGTTTTTTAATAATCTTATTTTGCAGCAAAAAAAATTTACCTAAAACTGTGACTGTTTCCCTCGTAGAGGCCGTACACAAAAAGATAAATGGTCACAACGTCCGCATCCCCCCCCCCCCCCATCCTGCATGAGTCCCACTGGGAGACGCCATCACTTCATACCGTCCTTCCTGTGTTCTTGTATTGTAACATTGTAACCATTTTCTAGTAGCTTTTAGACCGCAGTCACATGACCATGGGGGGGTGGGGCTTGTGGCTGTACATACGTCCCCATAGATGGCACTAGGTGCTCATATAACACGTCCCGTCTTTCCCGTCTGCACAGGCTAATTCCCCGGATTATGCTCTAACAGCATGCATAAGGCGTCTACATCCCGCCCCCAAGAGCATGTGACGTCATCCAGCTTTCCCAGTATCCTACAGATCATTATGCTGTCATTCAGGAACTTGGGAAAGCTGGGTGCTTGCTGGCTACTCTTAGAGATTTTTATCTGGGGCTCAAACTCCCCCTCATTGTAAAGGTGACTTTCAAATTATAGAGTCAGTATTCCATTTTGGAATGGAGTAAACCAGGAAAGACACGCTGTCCTTTCTGAAGATTAGCTCAAGACTGCTTTATTCTCCTTGGCACTGACACCCTTGTATAGAAAATCATCAGGCACTCTGCAAGGGGCGGGCAAGTACACAAGCGGGCAATACTATTGGGTGGTTTGACCCTGGAAATGCAACACTATTGGATGTAAGCACACAAAGAAATGTAGAACCATTGGCTGTCTTCACATAAACAAAATGCCCGGGTGTTCACCTGGATACCTTCCTCTAGGTGGTGCTAGCGAGCGCTAAGTCTTTGTGTGCTGAGGGGCGAACCCCACCCAAACTTTAGTTTTCACTACACAAAGTTATGTGAAATGAATGCTGAGTCTTTAAAATGTCTGACAGTCCAAGACACATCCAAGACCAGTGTCATATCCTTAACATTTCCCCCTTTTTGAGTCTTGCATGGCCTCTAACTTTGTCCCGGGTGACCTCCTCAAACTCCAGGTACCTACAGGTAGGTAAGCTAAGCCCGTACCTGCTGGACTTGTTAACTCTTCACCAGACCCCCTGGAGGCCAGTCACTCGGGGGTTACAGGCCTGCATACTCAAATTACATCACTGAGTTCCCATAGTTCATAGGTTTGTAAACAGGCTGGTTCTTCAACAAGATGGTATCCTCCACTCTGGGCACTTCGCCTGCCGTGGTGCTTACCCGGGTGGCCATCTGGGACATGGTGGACTTGATGAGAGGGACCACACAACACGCAATAAGTGACAAGAGCAAAATCACAATCCCCAATATCACACCCACTTACAGGAAACCCTTCCAATCCCCCAACCACAAAATGAAGGACAAAGTGTCCACCCCAGAGTTTCTCTTGAGTTCCCTGGACAGTCCTTCAATCTCTTCAAGGGCATGGGTAATGGATCCATAGGGGGCGATGTCATCCGGGATGTACATACAACAAGCCGCTCCCACCATCTTACAGACTCCTCCCTTCTCAGCAAGGGTCATGTCCAAAGCCATGCGGTTCTGGGAAGCATCTCCGATATAATTCACAAATCTCTGTTGATTACAATAAAACCAGTTACCCAACCAACATTTTTGCTCATAGCTCTCTGGGGAATAATGGACTCTAGACCTGCCCATATCTGATTGTGGGCCTTGTACTTATCTGGGACCCCCCTTGGTGCTCCCACTGTATCTATATAAACGTTGTCATCTAGGTGCTTCTCTCTCAGACCTCCAGAATCCTTTGGGATTCTCTACCTTTTCTTTATGTGTCTGATTAAACTTATCCCTGGGGATCACGAGGAAGGAATGCACAAACCTTATCATAGTACACTCACCTTCCCAGCCTCTAGGCCTGACCTGACTCTCCTATCCCCACAAATCCAATACACATCAGACACTGCTAATACAGGGTTATCTGTGCTGTCAATGTTAAAGAAGGTCATTGTCTAGTTCCACCGGACCGGACTCTATGGTCTCTGGAAGTCCAAACCTGCAGAAAAATCTCACCAACTTCTTAGCTGCGGCTCTGGGAGTGGCCTTGGTCATGGGAGAAGCTTCTGGCCACCCTGGAAAGAGATCAATGCACACAAGCACGTACTCCTATGTACCACTATTTGGTAGCTGGATAAAATCCATCTGCAGTCTCTGGAAGGGATACAGCAGCTTGGGTGTCACCTTCTGTGGGGTCTTTACCACCTTACCCGGGTTGTGGCGGGCACAGACTATACAGGCTTTCACTAGTCTAGTGACAGGGGTAGTAATGCCCGGGGCAAACTACTTTCGGTTTATGAGCACTAGCATGGCCATTTTGGATATGTGTGTGTGTCCGTGGGCTACTTGACTTACTGTCGGGTGCAGGGCTCCGGGCAGGCACACCCTCTCTCCCAGCATCCAGGTCCTATTGGCATCTGGGCTCCAGCTCTCCTTCACACTCCCTTCACTTCTGATGACACTCGGGCCACCAGGGACTGGAACACCTGTGGATCAAACTTTTTAGCTCAGAACTCACCGCTGAGACTTCAGGACAGTCTCTGGGCTCCATCTGTGCAGCTGTCTCCTCCATCCCGTCAGCCACATACTTGCCCCTGGCTTGTGGAGTTACCAAATTGTGTGTGCTTTTAGTTTTACTATCCCCACCTCTTGTGGAAGTAAGAGAGCATCCATGATCTCTATAACCAGCGTGCCATGCTTAAAGGGGGTCCCTGCAGAGGTGAGGAAATCTCTAGCCTTCCATATGGGTTCATAGTCGTGTTTAGACCCCAGGACTATACCTTGAGAACTAAAGCTGTTTGCCCTTTTACCTTCCACCAGCTGTAGCACTTCCCTGAGTGCCATCACTTCACCTCCTGCGCTGACCTGTGTGGAGGGAGTGGTTCTGCTTGTACTACCTCATGTGCGCCACTGACCACTGTATATCCAGTGTAGAACCGTCTGTCTTCTCCTGCAGACCTGGAGCCATCTATGAGAAAAAAAACTCAACATCTGGGTTAATCACCCTTCTCTCCCCCCTCTCTGAATCCTGGAAGACTGGCGATAGAATGAAGGTTTCAGAGCTGTGCGCCTTATCAGTGTGTCCTGGGGCATCAGGAGTGCACACTGTAGTCTGAGCTGTCTGGCCTTTGCTCAGATGCTTGGGCTGTACTTGGGTGAGGACACTGTGCAAGGTATGTGGGGTTTGCACTGTAACTGAGTGATCTAGGATCTGGGATCAACTCCCTGGCCTTGCTGAGCAGATTGCTGGCTGCAGCTACTGACACATGAGGGGCTCCCCTTACAACTGAGTCTATCCGGGCCTAATAGTGGGCCACTGGGGAGGTCACAACATTTCTGGACTAGACACCTGTGGCATGACCTAGATACTCAGTGCAAAATAAAACAAAAGGTTTGATCCAGTGGAATGTGCCTAGGGCTGGGGCAGACAGGATTTGCCAGCTTAGGGCTATGGAATGCATCAATTACCTGACTAAAGGCAAATGGGGAAGAGACAATGCAGTCATCAAGGGGCAACATCAGGCTGGAGGCAGCAGACCTTATCCCAGGCTGCAGGAGCTGGCTAGTCCTAGAAACATGTGAAGAGGCTTAGGGCCTCAGGGCAGGGGCATATTCTGGACTGCCAGCTTTCTTTCCTCTGTCAGGTGTCTGCCTGTGGCTGAGAAGCAGTGGCCTAGGAAGACCACCTTCTCCTGGCAGTACTGGGGTTTGTCTCTGGAAACTTTGCAACCCTTCTGGAACAGAAAACACATAAGGTCAATAAATGCATCCTGGCAAATCTGTAAAATGCAGGCACAGAAACAGTAGGTCATCTGCATACTGAAAAACTGAGAACATCCAGTAAGGGGCTAGCCTTCCAGTCTACTCCCTATAGGGCTGTGTAGTATGGAGTACTGGCTGGGTGAGTTTTACCCCCCCCCCCCTTCCTGGAATACTGAACTGGTAAAGGCAAATAGGTACTGTCAATCTTCATGTAGGGGCACAGAGAGGAGAACATTTGCCAAATCAATAACAGTGAATAATATGTCACTCTCGGGGACCACTGGGCTTCAGTACACTCATTGGCAGCTTGCACGTCATGGACCATCCTACATGTATCCGGCTGTTCTTTCCGGGTCTTTTTCTTGACCGGGAATGGGTTAAAATCATCATCGGACTAGCAGGGGAGGAGTCTCACATCAGTTCTTGTGCGTGCTGACGTCCAAACCCTATTAGAATGTGGCCAGTTACTTTAGTAATGTCTCCTCCCCGTAACGCCCACTTGGGTTGGGCTGTCAGCGGACCGCAACTTTTTCTCAGTCTCACTTTGGCGTGGTCTGTGAAACTAGTCTCACTTCTTCCTGGCTTCCTGTCAAAAGTCTGGCAGAGATGTCTCTAGTCCGCTAACACCTTTGGTAACAACTTGTTACAAAACAGATGTACACTACACTGTCAGGTCATCCCCCATGTGTCCCAAACCTGTACCCAGTTCCCGGGACACACAGGACTCTCTTAAAGGAAACCTACCACTTGTAGTGGCAGGTTTCTGATGGAAATACCGGGCACCAGCTCAGGGTGAGCTGGTGCCGGAGCTTATTTTCGTTAGTGTTTTAAACCGCGGTATCGCGGTTTAAAACACTTTTTAAACTTTATAGCCGGCGCAGGCAGGTACGTGCTCGGCGCTTACCGTGCGCGCGGCTACATAGGAAGTGAATGAGAGCCGCGTGCATGGTAAGCGCCGAGCGCGTACCTGCCTGCGCCGGCTATAAAGTTTAAAAAGTGTTTTAAACCGCGATACCGCGGTTTAAAACACTAACGAAAATAAGGTCCGGCACCAGCTCACCCCATCAGAAACCTGCCACTACAAGTGGTAGGTTTCCTTTAAGCATCTCTAGCTCAGCGTTCTGTGCTTTCTATAAAATTCTGGGCAGACTCCAACGTTTCAATAGGAAGAAATCCTGTGTTATCTGTACGCTTCAAGGCCACTTCTCACAGACACAGATTCCAATCCCAACTGTGCAGATTTCTACCGCCACCTTCTGCCTAGTTAACACTACAAACTCCAGAAAGCAGGTACCAGAGACACTGCAACCCTTTTCATAGTAATTTTTCTTAAAACTTATTTGATCCTGACCACACCCAAACAAACAGCGTCGCACATCCAAGAATAATGCCAACAGAGAACTGAAATAAGATGAAATCATCTCAGCCAGCGTTTATCTCACACATCTGTTGAGGCCCCTCAAGGGTGCTCAGCTGCTACCCATAACCAGCCTTTATGGCTGCCAACAGAGTAGAGTCATAGGCAATTAACTTTCAGGGACTTGAAGGGAATATAGACTGTCCCAAGATGTCCGCCACTGAAAAAATGGTAGGCCGTGTCATCTCTAACCACCAGATACGGGGGTGGAGTCTAAGAGGGTGCTGGTCTGCATTCCAGACAATGCCATCTTTCTTTTTTTTTTCTCTTTCTTTGTAGGATTCCTGTCACTCTGTCCTGGTCCATCTGTAGTCAATGGTTTAAGTCTCCAGTAATCAACCCCATCCACTTTCCTTTCCTTTGTAACACTATGTCAGTTGCCTTTTTAGGTCTGCAGTGTCCAGCTACAGTCTTACTTTGATCAATACCCATTTTGTGGAATCTGTGGAATACCTGTTTTTGTTCAAGGGCTATAGATATCCTCTGTAAATACAGCTCCAGAATACCCCGCTACCTATCAGTAAGTAAAAATTTAGAGACCTTCACACAATGTTTCAGAAATCAAAGAGTTAACACTCAACTGTAAAATCTCCGTCAGTGTCCCTGAGTCTCTAATGTCCCTTACCCCATCACGGGGCCAATCCTAATCCCGAAGGAAAGGTCACAACCTGGCCAGGGTTTGTCTCTGCAAACTTCCAGATTCTATCAGCGCTTACATGAATAAAAATCTCAACACCATCACAAACTTGCTGAACTACCTCAACAATCCACAAGAGGGCACTGCAGATCTTTTTCTACAACATATATGGTCACGGTCCAGTCACTGTTAGTCACCTTACAAGTGATTCTTTGCCACAATCATAGTGACCATACTGTTATATATGGACATTTAAAGTCAAAGTACATAATATCACACAAGGAGATGACCTTACGCAGTCCTTTTCAGCCAGTGCAACGGAAGTGACAGTCAAGGTAGACAAAAATAGACTTGAATTACCCCAACGAGCGCTCATTGTCAGTTCTGGTCACTGGCCGCCTGGACTCCTGCGGAGGTCATCTCGATGGTCAGATGTCCATAAAAGTTTGGCCACCCAAGGGACGCCAATTCTTAGAGATTTTTATCTGGGGCTCAAACCCCCCTCATTGTAAAGGTGACTTTCAAATTATATGATTCTTTGTATTCCAGCTTGGAATGGAGTAAAACCAGGAAAGACACACTGTCCTTTCTGAAGATTAGCTCAAGAGTGCTTTATTCTCCTGGCACTGAAACTCTTATATGGAAAGTCATAACACACTCTGCAAAGGGCGTGCAAGTACACAAGCGGGCAATACTATTGGGTGGTTTGACCCTGGAAATGTAACACTATTGGATGTAAGCACACAAAGGAATGTAGAACCATTGGCTGTCTTCACATAAACAAAATGCCTAGGTGTTCACCTGGATACCTTCCCCCTAGGTGGTGCTAGCGAGCACTAAGTCTTTGTGTGCTGAGGGACGAACCCCACCCAAACTTTAGTTTTCACTACACAAAGTTTTGTGAAATGAATGCTGAGTCTTTAAAGTGTCTGACAGTATGTAAGATGGCATCCAAGACCAGTGTCATATCCTTAACACTATCATACATAAACACAATGGGGGTCATTTATTAAGGGCCCGAATCACGTTTTTTCATCGGGTTGCCTGAAAATTTCCGATTTGCGCCGAATTCTGCCGGGTTTTTGGCGCACGCGATCGGATTGTGTCACATCGGCAGCAGCCTCTTACACTTGGCCACCATACCCCAGGGTCCTGGCTGATCTCATGTGACCACTCTTCTCTCTGGGACATCCCCAGTCTCCTTGCTGTGCACCCTGTGTGTGTATAGATCTATAGCCCTTCCTGACCAGCAGCTTCCTACAGATCAATCACGTGTAACTACTTACTCTAGTTTTCAGCCCATGCCTCCAGTCTCTGGCTGATGTCTCCTCTTTTCGGGGGATTGTGTAGCACTTATGTGGGACATGCCCAGACTCCTAGCTGAGAATTGGAGACTTTACAATGCATAGACATTGGCCAGCAGAGGCTTTCCGTATCTCCATACACCTTGTACCAATAGTTTCCTGCTTGGGAGAAGTAAGGGAGTCGGAGCTGTGTCTGTTCACTGCACTGGCATAATAATAATAATAATTCTTATATAGCTCCTACAGGTTACACAGCGCTGCACAAAGTATGATAAATTGTTCCCTGACCCCATGGGGCTCACAATCAAACAACCTACCAGTATGTTTTTGGAGTGTGGGAGTTAACCAGAGTACGCGGAGGAAACCCACGCAAACACGGAGAGAACATACAAGCTCTTTGCAGATCATACAGAGGAGGTAATCGGCAGCCTCCATAGTAATTCCATTTCTTCTCTATCTCACAGTGTCTGTGCGCGAGGATGGAAAAAGAAGGTAATCTAGCACTCCCCCCAATAAATTTATATAGAGATAATTAGAAACAACATTTTAATGTTACCACATTTAAAACCAAGCAAAGAATGACACACAAAAAAGTGGCAAGGTAAGGAAACGCATTTCGGACTTGATGGTATGACCAAAACCATTGCTTTTTGTATGGACTCAAGCACCTTGTACTAAGAACTTTGTTCTTTTGACTTGATAAATTATGAAAATATTTTTAAAAGAATGCTGGATTCCCTTACTTTACCGTCTAGAATTTGACTTCTACTGCAACCAGAGGGATCGGCATCCTCTGCAGAATAAGATTTTATGCAGGTATGTGTGACGGGTGCTCCCACGACCCACTTCTCGTGTCGCAGGCTCCCCCGTGCCCGTCTCCATGCTCCAGGGGCCCCGCAGTGTCTCTTACCTGTCCCCGTTCCTGCTCTGGTGGTCGTGGGCACGTGCATCCCCACCTCCTAGGGCACATGCGCACCGTCTTCAGAAGATTTAAAGGGCCAGTACAACATTGATTGGTGCTTGCCAGTCCCAGAATCCTTTATAACCAAGGCTCTTCCTGCACACCCAGCCGGATCTTCTTTCCTTGTGCCCTAGAGAAAGCTTTGTTCCTATGCCTTGTGCTGTTATTGTGATTTAATGTGTTGACCCCGGTTCCATTATTGACTTCGATCCCTCGCTGCCTGTCCTTACCTTCTGCTACGTCCACGACTCCGATCCCGTGCTGCCTGTCCTGACCTCCTGCCTGTCCCCGACTACGATTCTGCTCAACGTCTCTGTACCTCACCTTGGCCGCCTGTGAAACGACATGGTGGTACCACGGCGAAGCAAGTCCAACCCGATTTGCAGCGAGCTCTGGTGAAAACCGGGTACCACTTAGACTCCGGTCCGAGGTGTCAGTTTACGTCATTGTCTGTGATGGTCCAGTGGGTCCACTAGCCCTGGAGCCTAAAAGTATGAAGTGGCTGGAACACCAAAGCGGGCAAGTCTGTTTCTTTTTACATATGGACAGTCTCTGCAGATCTAGGTCCAGCTGAAAGGTGTCAACTGAGTAGGTAGGATAGGAGATGGATTCTTCTTGAAGGAACCTAATTTCGCCCGACACCAGATTAGTAGGAGAAATGTTTACAACTAATGGAAAGCTCATACCTTCGAGTGCCTCATTGTTGTGGGAGCTATTTTCCCTCCGGTGTTGTCCCCCTTAACTTCTTCTTGGGCGTGTCTTTTCTCTGTGGCCTAAAAAACACCTCTGGAACTTTCTCTGCTGGATCCAGATGAGTCTGGAGAGTTGTGGCTTCCCCTGTAGGACACCTATGGATTCTGCCATCCAATCTATAGTCCTACGGGTCACAGATTAATTTATTTTTTGACAGTTTTAATTTCTTTGTGTAACTGTCTACTGTAAGGTCAAGTGAACATTTGTTTGAAGATCGTTAAACTATTCTACAAGACTCTTTTTTTGTAAAAATTGTGGGAGATGAAGAGAGACACATAGTCCACATGGGATCCTCTATACACTGATACTAGTGTAGCACAATGGAACTTGAGAGTCATCAGGTTTTTGGATGTGGATTCATAATCAAGTATCTAGAACTCACTAGATGATATATTCAAAACTGACTAGGTAGTGTCACTTACAACGCAAGTGGTTGCATCGTAAGATATTGATGCTCATTATGGGTGCTTTCATATAAGTCCAAATTTGACGTGTATTGAACCATCATTATATAAACATAACTTTAATATGTTTCGGTGAACAGGTCTAAATCTATATGGACCTAACATTGTTATATAATATATGTATTTTATATTAAAATGCTATAACACTTGAAATTTCTCAGATCATATACTTCATGTTAAAAATTCCTTCAAAGAGAGTATGCCCCTAGTTTTTTAATGTTTTCTCAGGTTCTTTAGATCCAGGACTCCCATAGATTTCTCAAAGATGATGATCTTTTCTATCAGTGTCCCACCGGGGATGGAAAAGGACAAAAAACATATGGCTACAAGGATCTTGGACCTCTCCCTGGAGATGATCTCCTTGATAACCAGAGAGGTGAGGGTCTCCCAGGACACGGCTCTTATCTCTAGGAATAACAGCGGGAAATGACTGGAGAGGTGAAGGATTCTTAGGATCTATGTAGTGATCAGTGTCTCCCCATACACAGGATTACACAGTAGTGAAGAAGTCGTCTGGTGAGTGTGTGACCCCCCGTGTGTCAGGAGGATGGACCCAGAGCCCCATCACCGAGCCTCCACCTCATTCACTGATACATGAGCAGAAGATCCTAGAACTTACCTCCAGGATCACTGAGCTGCTGAGCGGAGAGGTGAGCGCTGCCGGGAATGCTGGGACATTGTACAATAACACAAGGGAGGGGTCTGGGTGATGACTGTGTCATTGTGTGTGTCAGGTTTCTATAAGGTGTCAGGACGTCACTGTCTATTTTTCCATGGAGGAGTGGGAGTATATAGAAGGACACAAGGATCTCTACAAACATATTTTGATTTTCAATGGGATGCAAGGAAAGCAGAAGTCAAGAGAGCAGATGGCGGCCAGGATCCTGGAGCTCACCCTGGAGATGATCTCCTTGATAACCGGAGAGGTGAGAGTCTCCCAGGACACGGCTCTTATCTCTAGGAATAACAGCGGGAAATGACTGGAGAGGTGAAGGATTCTTAGGATCTATGTAGTGATCAGTGTCTCCCCATACACAGGATTACACAGTAGTGAAGAAGTCGTCTGGTGAGTGTGTGACCCCCCATGTGTCAGGAGGATGGACCCAGAGCCCCATCACCGAGCCTCCACCTCATTCACTGATACATGAGCAGAAGATCCTAGAACTTACCTCCAGGATCACTGAGCTGCTGAGCGGAGAGGTGAGCGCTGCCGGGAATGCTGGGACATTGTACAATAACACAAGGGAGGGGCCTGGGTGATTACTGTGTCATTGTGGGTGTCAGGTTCCTATAAGGTGTCAGGACGTCACTGTCTATTTCTCCATGGAGGAGTGGGAGTATATAGAAGGACACAAGGACCAGTACAAGGACATCATGATGGAGGACCACCAGCCCCTCACATCACCAGGTAAGAGGAGACCTTCCTGATTATAGAGGACAGAGCAGGTGTGAGGTCACCTCCTCCATCATCTCATCATCACATATAGACAATGTATCAGTCACTGTGTATATTTCCTATAGATGGATCCAGTCAGAGAAATCCACTAGAGAGATGTCCAAGTCCACAATATTTCCATATTGTTAAAGTGGAACCAGAGGAGAATGTCCCACTGGATCATCAGGTAGGTGGAGCTGAGGTTCCTGTGAATCCTCTATAGATGGATGTAATGAGGCTACTGACCTTCTCCAGTAGGAGTCGGGTGGAGGATCTATGGGATGATGTTGGTCAATGTGGTCAGTCCTTACTTTAAACTACTTGTAATATTATTAAACATTGTTGACGCCTGTTTAATGGAGCAGGATATAGGAATAATTTAGGACCTTCGGTCCATGATTAGTCCTTAGTCTATTTTCTCTCTAGGCTACTAGAGGTTTCTGTCCATCACTTGGATATAAGAGAATCTCTGGAGACATTTCCTTGTTTTCTCAGGTCCTTCATGTTGGATCTTTCCAGGAAAGTTGTGGTGGAAGGAGGAGCGGAGAGGAAATCCCCTCATCAGTGACAGAGGAGGGTAAGAGCCTTTCATGCATCTTGTGGTCTTCACACACTAGAGGTCTAGTTATAAAGCTATCCCTTTACGGTTTCCTTATCCCCTTGCAAGTACTGGGCATATCCGGGCAAGTGCCGGGGCCCTGAGCTGCTGAGGGGGGGGGGGGGGTAGGTCGACAAAAGGCTGTATGTAATGAATCCATAGGGAGTGTGGAGGGCTTTATAAAAAAATAAATGAATAAATAAATATTAAATAACCATGAGGAGGCTGTTTGGTATGATAAACTAGGGAATATTTTAGGGAACAGGAGACTGTTTTAGTTTCTGAATTTTTAATGCCACCGCATGAGTTCATTGCAAAGGGGCCTACTGAGGCTCTGTCGCCCAGGGGCCTACTGAAAACTGGAGCCGACCTTGATTACCTGTGTTATTTTCACCTGTCCGCAAACTCATTGATCATACTCCAACCTCTCCACCGTGGGCAAGACCAAAGAGCTGTATAAGGACACCAGGGACAAAATTGTAGACCAACACACGGCTTGGATGGACTACAGGACAATAGAAAGCAGCTTGGTGAGATGACCGCAACTGTTGGTGCAATTATTAGAAAATTGAAGAAACCCAAGATGCCAATCAATATCCTTGGCCTGGAGATCTCTGCAGGATTTTGTGGGGTAAGGATTCTGAGAAAGGTTAGAAATGCACGAGCACTACATAGGAGGACCTGGTCAATCACCGGAAGTCACTTTGGGTCATAGTCCCAAAGATGATCAGTATTAACACACTATGGGGCTTATTTACTAAGGATCCCGCGGCCGCAATTCTGTTTTTTTTCCCGACTTTTCGGGGATCGCGCTTCCGGGACAGGTTTTTAAAAGGGGATTGTGTCGCACGCGATCGGTTTGTGTTGCAATCGCGCTGGCTTTCATACGACATAAATCGGGGGGGCGGGCCCTCGGACAATCATCAGTGACCATCTGGATGATTCACAGGGGGCAAGGGAAAAGGATATGCGGCCAGAAGAGACCAAAATAAAACTCCACTTCCTGTGCTTGAAGGCAGACGATGAGTACGACCCTAAGATCACCGTGCCAATTGTGAAGCATGGAGTTTGAAACATCATACTTTGGGGGTGCTTTTTCTGCACTGTATTGAAGGGAGGGTGAATGGTGCCATGAAGATTTTGACCAACAACCACTGTCAGCCATTGTCTTCCAGTGTAACAATTACCCAAGACACACATCCAGAATCTTTTCCTTTCTAGATACATCCCATTATTTTATTTGCTTTATTAACAGCTGCCTGATACTGGTCATTAAAATTAAGTTTGTTATCCACCAATGCCCCCAAGTCTTTTTCAGCTGCAGTTTTACCAAGTAATTGACTGTTTAGAACATAGTTGTGCATTTTTTTCCATGGACTAAGTGCATAACCTTACATTTATCTACATTAAACCTCATCAGCCTTTTCTCTGTTCACTACTCAAGCTTCCACAAATCCCTCTGTAATGCTATACTATCGGCCTTGGCATCAATTATTTTACACAGCTTAGTATCATCTGCAAATATTAAACTTGACTGTGTAAACCCTCTACAACAGTGGTAGGGACGGTAAGTTGCGCTCTCAAGAGCTTGGTGACGGAGGGGAGGAGGTGTGGAGAAGCGGGGACGACACCCTTACGAGCCTGAATAATTATGCTAATGCCAAAGCGTGGATTGTTCGAATAGGTACTTGGCATAATATAAGATTCGATATTTCAAGAAGATATGTTCCTGCATCATCTCATCCAGAGCCATCTGCAGGTATGTGTTGGTCAGAATGACCATTTTCAAGTGGTAGGTTTCCTTTAAGTGACGTTAAGAGTCTGGTGCCTGGGGAAGGCGAAATACACGATCAATCTATACTCTAGGAATCCTCCCAACAATGACAATTTCTTTATGGAAACTTCCACCTAAGTAGTAAGTAGTAAGTCCAAATCCTGCCCCATTACAACCCTGCATGTGATGACATGAGGATAGGAATACGCTATGGTTTCTGTTTTTATGGCCCCCGTATCCTGGCCTGGTTTAGTGAGGCTTTAAGCAGATTTAAAAAAAATTAAACATATTACACAGTGGCTTGGGGACCCCTGGCTTATGGGCCTAGTGGCAACTGCCACACCTAGATACACAAGTGCTTCAGTTTGAATCTTTTTTTATCTTTTTTTTAGAAGAGCAAAGTACAAGAGTTTCCCATGGACATCGCCCCTCATCTCCCGGTGAAGAAGAAGACAATCAATCTAATCATTCCACAGAGGAAGACAAACATGGAGCTGAAAGACGATATTCATGTCCAGAGTGCGAGAAGCGTTTTGCCCAGAGATCACATCTCCTTGGCCATCTGAGAAGTCACACGGGGGAGAGGCCATTTTCATGTACTGAATGTGGAAAATCTTTTTTCCATAAATCGGGTCTTGTTAGACATCAGATAATTCACCAAGGGGAAATGCCATTTTCATGTACCGAATGTGGGAAAACTTTTAATTGGAAATCAAGTCTCGTTTCACACCAGAGAATTCACACAGGGGAGAAGCCATTTCCTTGTACTGAATGTGAAAAACGTTTTAGTCGGAAATCATGTCTTGCTTTGCATCTTAGAAGTCACACAGGGGAGCAGGCATTTTTGAGTAGGAAATATTCTATGCACAATAAAAGTCTTTTGAAGCATCAGAGAGGGGACACAGGGGAGAAGCCATTTTCATGTAGTGAATGTGGGAAATGTGTTAGCAAGAAAGCAGATCTTGTTAAACATCAGAGAAGTCACACGGGGGAGAAGCCATATTCGTGTAGTGAATGTGAGAAACGTTTTGCTCAGAAATCAGATCTAGTTAAACATCAGAGAATTCACACAGGGGAGAAGCCATATTTATGTACCGATTGTGGAAAGTGCTTCAATCAGAAATCAAGTCTTGTAACACACAAGAGAATTCACACAGGAGAGAAGCCCTATTTATGCACTAAATGTGGAAAATGTTTCATTCAGAAATCAGGTCTTCTTTCACACCAGAGAATTCACTTAGAGGAGAAGCCATGTTGATGTTAATAATGTAAGAAATGTGATGTGTTTGGAGCTACGAGGAAGGATGATGTCTGCTGATTGTATGACATTTCGAAACGTGGTTACACGGGCTGGTGCTTGGGCCTATCGTCATGAATGTTTCCACAATGGCCTGTTCGTGAAAATGAAAATATTGATATGTTTGAGTAGCACTGCCTCCATGGGAGGAGCACTGCGTTGGGGAAGGAGCACTACCTCATAGTGGGGTAGCAACCACACATTGTATTTGCAAATCAAAATTACGATGAAGCTGGACCTCCGATGAGAAAGTCCTACATATGTATCTCTTTGTATAATAAATTAGATGAATATATTATTTTCCGAATAAAGTATGAATAATGTATGGTTTGTGTTGATAAAGGTTGTTGCACCATGTTATCGGCCACATGGAGATTGACCCCTTGACGCCCTGTAGCTACAGGAAACTTAGGTTAAAACCCCACCCCCGACAGAGCTCACCAGTGTGTATCCACGAACCGAAAACAAGGACGAGAGAATCAATAATTAACTTAAAGGCTAGAGAAATTGGGCCGCCATGGTGGACTTCATGGAAATTACGGGTGAGACTAGTTCCCATTTTCCATATCGTCCCCCATGACGGTCAGGTGGAGATTTACCAATTATTACCTCCAGGTGGGACCACCGATTGCAAAACTTTGCATTCGAAGGCCAGCTCTTTGGAATTCTGCAGATCCAACCTGTAATGTTTCACAAAGTTCAAAGGACTGGACCAAGTAGCTGCCTTACATATTTTGAATAGAGAGGTTTCTCGTTCTTCCCAGGATGAAGCTGATGCTCTAGTGGGGAGTGGGCTTTGATGTTGACTGGAATCGGTAAATTCCTACCGGAGTCTAAGTAGTACCCGGTTTTAGCCAGAGTCCAGTGGCGTAGTACAGAATCGTAAGGCAAACTCATGGTCGGAGGTTAAGACAGGCAGCACAGGATCAGAGTCGGGGACGTAGCGGTAGGTCAGGACAGGCAGCACGGGATCAGAGTCAGGAACCAAATCACAACGGGAAATCTGGATAATCGCAAAGGGCTTGTAATACAGCTTTCTCTTGGGCATAGAAGCACAAAGATCTGGCAGGAGACACAGGAAGGGGCTGGGAATTTATCAGGGAAGGTGGCCGGCCAGCACCATTTAACGGACTATGGGAGCCGCGGAGACCGATGCTGGAGCCAGAAGAGGTGAGTTCTCGTCCAAGCAGGCTCCGGGGGCACAGGAAGGCACACGGGTGCACCAGTGAAGAATGGAGGAGGCGTATGTTTGCTGTTGGCCTGCGTTTTGGTGCGGGCGGATACCCGAAGTAGAGACTGGCAAGTTTGCTCCCAGATGAACTTAAGATATTGTACCAGTTCTTCTACAGCAGGAACAACAGAAGGAATGGCAAGCAGGAGAGGTGGGCATGGAAGGGAGCAGCACCGGGGGATTCAGAGTCTAGAGAATTATAAGAGGGTAAGAGGGAGGACCAATCTTCCTGTCGAGCAGAGACAAAGTGCCGCAAATAGCAGCCCAGAGTCTGGTTGACTCTTTCCACCTGCCCGACTGAGGATGATATGCAGAGGAGAAGTCCAGTTTGACCTGCAGTTGATTGCAGAGGGAACGCTTGAACCTGAAAATAAACTGGACCCCGCAGTCCGAGATAATGTGTAGGGGAAGAACATGTAGACGGAAGATATGGAGAAATATCAGGCTGGCAAGACGAGAAGATGACAGCAGAGCTGTCAGAGGCACAAAGTTGGAGAACCGATCTGTTACCACCCAGATGATTGTATTACCGGAGGAAGATGGGAGATCTGTAATAAAGTCCACGGCTATGTTAGTCCACGGGCAACTGGGTATCGGCAACGGCAGGAGCAGACCTGCTGGCTTGAGAAGTACCAATTTGTTATGGGCGCAGGAACAAAATCTTGAACGTCCTTGACCAGACCTGGCCACCAGTAGTAACGAGAAGAGCGGCAGAAGAAGAGCGGCAGACCTCTACACCCCAGGGTGCCCAGCCACGCAAGAGCAATGTTAGTATCCTCTGCCGAAGAGCAGGTCGGACATAAGTCTTGCCAGGAGGAAGCTGCCGCAGATCTACGGGAGCGGCAACAACCAGTCGTTCTGGAAGAACAATAGGATGCAGAGCCGGTTCTTCCCCAAATACATCAAAGGCGCGAGAGAGCATCAGCCTTTCTGCTGGATGGAAGTGTATCATAAAATTGAAGAGGGACCAACAAGCTTCTCGAGAACTGAGACGCTGAGCATTCTGGAGGTACAGGAGATTCTTGTGATCCGTATAGATACAGACCGAATGAAGAGCTCCTTCCAGCAGATAACGCCACTCTTCCAAGGCCACTTTTATGGCCAGAAGCTCCCGATCATCTATGGAGTAGTTTCTCTCTGCAGCAGAAAATGTCTGTGAAAAGAAACTACAGGTGAGCATTCGGCCATTGGGCCCTTTCTGGGTGAGAATGGCTCCAGCTCTTACAGAAGAAGCGTCAACCTCAAGCTGGAACGGTTTCTCCGTTTCAGGCCGCGTGAGGACAGGAGCTGAGGCAAAGGCAGACTTCTTCAATTTAGAAAATGCTTCTTCAGCCACCGGAGGCCAGCGCTTGGGGTCAGTGATTTTCTTTAAGGCCACATTAGGCGACACGATGGAGGAGAAATGTGGTATGAACTGCCGGTAGTAGTTAGTAAAACCTTGAAATCTCTGTATAGCTCCTAGTCTTACTGGTAGAGGCCAGTAGAGAACCCCAGACAACTTGGTGGGATCCATCTGTAGACCCTTGTCAGAAATCATATAACCGAGGAACGGAAGATTCTTCTGGTGGAACTGGCACTTCTCGAGTTTTGCATATAGGTGATTGGCCCTTCGACACCTGAGAACTTGTCGTACGTGGGCGTGATGGGATTCCAGTTCAGTATAGAACACCAGGTCCTAGTAGTCCGCAACACAAGTATATAACAAGTCTCTGAAAATGTTCGTGAAATTCGTGAAAGACAGCAGGCGCATTGCAGAATCCAAAAGACATGACCAGATACTCAAAATGCCCATCTTGATTGTTGAAGACAGTCTTCATCCCCTTCAAGGATACAGTTAAGATTATATGCCCCCCCATAGGTCCAGTTTAGTGAAGACCTTAGCTCCACGGAGGTGGTCAAAGAGTTCCGTGATCAAGGGTAGTGGGTAGCGTTTTTTTTTACGGTAACTTTATTAAGCCCATGATAGTCTATGCAGGGGTGGAGAGAACCATCTTTCTTGGCCACAAAAAAGGATCCAGCACCGGCAAGAGACGAAGACTTGCGGATGAACCCTTTCTGCAGATTCTCCTTGATATAGGCTGACATAGCCGTGGTCTTGGGTACGGACAATGGGTATATCCGACCTCGTGGCGGGGACGTGCCGGGCAGCAGCTCTATAAGGCAGTCATAAGTATGGTGTGGTCGCAGAGACTCTGCTTGTTTCTCCGAGAAGACGTTGGCAAAGTCTGTATAAGCAGCAGGAAGACCCTCGAGAGGCTTGAAGGATACTGAAGCAGACATGGTGGACACCGGCCGAGGAACCGAGAGACAGCGAGACTGCCACTGTGCACCTCAGGGAAGAATCTCCCCAGTCTGCCAGTCCAGCACTGGAGCGTGTTGCTGCAACCACAGGAGACCCAACAGAAAGGCAGACGTTGATCGGAAAGCACATAAAATGACAGTCTCTTCTCGTGCAGAGACCAAAGCTCGGAGCGGTAATATACTGGATCGTTGAGGACCTGCCCACTGACGGAGGAGATGGGCAGCGGCATCTTTAGGCTAACCACAGGAAGGTGATACTGGGAGGCCATGGCAGCATCCATGAAATTTCCTGCAGAACCAGAATCCAAGAAATCTGTGGCTTGAAACTGAGTACCACCTGCATGGGTTCCTCAGCAGCAGACCCAGAGGGTGGAAGTGGTGGACTTTGGAAGACAGGAGCCAGATGGGGCAGACTGCAGATCTTGACTTGCACTTGTTCAAGAAGCTGCTCCTTAAATCACTCAGTAAACCGGATGTCAATCTGAGTGTCCAGAGAGATGAGATCACTCAGAATAGACGGGAGGTCACATGCAGACCGTGCGTCTTTAATTTCCCCAGAAAGCCCCTTTTTAAAGGTTGCGATCAAGGCGGCTTCATTCCAGGCTAGCTCAGAAGCCAGGGTACGGAACTGAACTGCATAGTCATCGACAGATGAGTCCCCTTGATGCAAGTTCAGCAGGGCGTTCTCAGCAGAAGACGTCCAGGCTGGTTCCTCAAAGACGGACCAGAACTCGGTGAAGAAGGTGGTGATATTAGCTGTGACCGGGTCTTTCCTGTCCCAGAGGAGAGTAGGCCATGCCAGGGCCTTCCCAGAGAGGAGGCCTAAAGCCACTTTAGACTGTTCTGTGACGATCTGCATAGGCATGAGTTCAATGTGCAAGGAGAACTGAGTGATAAAGCCCCTGCACAACTTGGGATCCCCACCATATTTAGACGGCATGGAGAGTCTCAGCTTGGGTTCTGTGGAAGGCAGACAAACCTGAGAAGCAGAAGGAACCACAGGAACTTGCTGCAACCTCGCGGTGAATTGTCAGAATTGCTGACCTTGTGCAGCAATCTGCTGGGACTGCTGGGCCACAATGGTGATAAGATCAGCCAGGCCAGATAGCAGAGCCTTGGCGGGATCCATGGGCGGATCTTACTATCAGGAACCAGGGGTTGTGGACCCACTGGACCACTGAGGACGATGATGTAAGCCGACACCTGGGACCGGAGTCTTAAATGGTACCCGGTTTTCACCAGAGCCCGCCACAAAGCAGGTTGGGCTTGTTGCGGCGTGGTACTACCAGGTCATTACACAGGCGCGACTTTGTTGTGGTAGCGGCCAAGGTGTAGAATCGCAAGGCAAACTTGTGGTCGGGGACAGGCAGGAGATCGAGACAGATCGAGGCAGCACAGGAAAAGAGTTGGGGATGTAGAGGTAGGTCAGGAGAGGCAGCATGGAATCGGAGTCAAGGTCACAACGGGAAATCAGGATAATCACAAAGGGCTTGGAATACAGCTTTTTAGAAGCACAAAGATCCGGAAGGGGCTGGGAATTTTTCAGGGAAGGCGGACGACCAGCTCCAATTATCAGCACGCTGATCCATTAAATCTTGAGCCAGGAGAGGTGAGTTCTCGTGCAGGCAGGCTCCGGGGGCACAGGAAGGCACGCTGGGGTGCCTGCTTCCCTGGATATGGGTCGGAGGGGGAACCGTGACAGCTATGCTGGATTTGGAGGTTTTCCTCCCTTTATTTTTGTCCCCCAAAGAGAATAAAGAGATTATCAATTTTTTAAGAAGCTTGCGGGGGGCCGATCGGGAGGGAAAGACCCCAGGAAGGCATGTTAAATGCCGCGGTTGCACTGACCGTGGCATTTAACAGGTTAAACATCCGCGATCGGAGCTTGCTTACCTTAACATGCCTTCCGGGGGTCTTTCCCTCACGATTGCGCCCCTCCCCTGGGCCCCCCGATTGTTGCTATGGCATCTCTGGAACCCCAGAGACGCCTGAAGGCAGTGCCTTTAAGATGGCATCTGTGACGTCATCTTAAAGGCACAATGTGAGCCTATGCATGTGCAGAGATCACAGTGGAAAAAGGGGTCAGTCTTTAACTATGGGTCGTCTGTAAGTCGGGTGTCCTGGGGGGTGTCCTGCGGTGTCTGTATACTGGGGGGTGGTAGGCTATATACTGGGGCATGGGCAGGCTACCTATATATGGGGGCATAAGTGGCATGGGTGCCTAGGGCGGCATCAAGTCTAAATAAAGCACTCCCTATGGGTATTAAACATTAAAAAACCTCTGTGATATCCCTCGTTCCCCTGCAACAGTCACTTTTTCTCCCAGGCTCTGACTGTAACTCGGGGAAGGGGCCAGCCAAGTCAAGTAATGGACATGTGAGGAGGTAGCAGGTAGCGTAGAAGCGCTAATAAATCTGCCCCGCTATGCCCTAAGACCCCATTGGGATTGTTTTCCTGTCGTGGACAACTAGGGCAGCCTTGATGCATTTCTTCAAGGATTTGAAGGGTCTGCAGGCAATTCCTACTGCCCCCTGCGGATGGGCCAGTTACCTCACACCTGGACTCAAAGGAAAATCACTAGACGTGACTCCGTTACAGTGTTTCTACCTCACAGCAGAGGTGATGACACAGTCATCACCCAGACACCTCCCTTGTGTTATTGTACAATGTCCCAGCATTCCCGGCAGCGCTCACCTCTCCGCTCAGCAGCTCAGTGATCCTGGAGGTAAGTTCTAGGATCTTCTGCTCATGTATCAGTGAATGAGGTGGAGGCTCGGTGATGGGGCTCTGGGTCCATCCTCCTGACACACGGGGGGGTCACACACTCACCAGACGACTTCTTCACTACTGTGTAATCCTGTGTATGGGGAGACACTGATCACTACATAGATCCTAAGAATCCTTCACCTCTCCAGTCATTTCCTGCTGTTATTCCTAGAGATAAGAGCCGTGTCCTGGGAGACTCTCACCTCTCCGGTTATCAAGGAGATCATCTCCAGGGTGAGCTCCAGGATCCTGGCCGCCATCTGCTCTCTGTCCTTCTCCCGGATCCCTGGTGGATCATTGATGGAAAGGATCATCTTTAGGAGAAACCTCTGGGAGTTCTGTATCTATAGAACCTGAGGAAAAATTATAAAGATTAAAGGCAAAATAATGGGTACAGACAGGAACACGCCCTCCGCCCTAATTAGCAGTCATCAGGGTGTCAATCCACATGTTCCAAACCTCAAATTTATTTTGATATTTTGCGTGGGCGCTGCCATTTTCGGTAGGATCATCACTACCCATGACGTAATCAGTGAGTAATGTCCAAAATTACAGCATATTTTTGATGCTCTCAGGTATGTCCTGATGAGCAAGCACCACAATGATTTATATCCTATATTTAAATGCAGCTTTACCGGCGGCATTTAAAGAGGTAACACTACAGTTAAGGTCTAGGTTCGGGACCCAGAGGCGCAAAGTGAAGCATAGACCTGAAATTTGTTGTTCTGGTTCGCTAAACACTTATTATTATGTTTTATTGCTTATCAATTCCAATCTGGCCTCAACCAAGCCAACTTTCACCCACGAAAAACTGTGGTTAAAAGGAGATCAGAATCCATCCTGATAAACACTAATAGATCCAGGCATGGTGACTGTGGTAATCCCCTTTTCCTACAGGCAGCACAGAAAAGACCACAGAGCCTAAGTACAATCACATAGAGACATGTTAGAAAGCAATGACCAATCAAAGTGGTAACATCGTCTATAAAAGGCGGAGAAAAGGAAGAGCCCCTTGAATTTTTTATTTCCTGGTCGTCCTACACAGCAGCACACAAACACAAATAAGTGGGCAGATACACGGGAATGGTAGAGATGATGGCTTCATCAGCGGTGACCATGTTGGTGATGTATTGGAAGCAGCACATATGTCCCTCATGGAGGCCACTCAGTGGTGAAGAGCAGTTGGTCACTATTTCCCCTCACCCAGGCGTCTGACACATTCAGATTTGGACGTGAAGTAAACATTTAAATTTTCTCTCATGTCTATCTCTTAGGGCAGTGGTGGTGAACCTATGGCCATTTCTGTGGGCACTCAGGTTGTCATCCCAGGACAGAGTTTACCAGACAGGAACTCTGTCCACCAAATCTTCCTGCAGTCCCAGGCAATTTAGGAGATGCTGCTCTCAGTGCTATTTTAAAGCGACACTTCATTGGCTGTTTGGAACTGCGGGAAAAGTGAGAAGGTGTGGGCAGGGCTGCAAAATCTTTGGAGGTCATCCTGCTGGACCCACCATTCTTCCTCTACAGAGAGACCCTGGTATGAAGCTATCAGGCGGCCGATACAATTGAAAGATGTGGAAGAACAGGTAGCGATAAGTTACTGCTTAAATACCGTGTTGGCACTTCACGGTAAGGAAGTGGATTTTTGTTGTTGCTTGGGCACTCGGTCTCTAAAAGGTTCACCATCACTGTCTTAGGGAGTGTTCACACGTTCAGTGTGTCAGATGCAGTTTTTAATGTCCAAACTGTGAGTGGAGTTATAAAGGAGGAGGAGAAGCACTTTATGTTCTCACCTTTTATGATCCACACCTGCTTTTGGCTTCAAAAACTACATCTGAAAAACTGAACGTGTGAAAGCACCCTAAGGCTGGATTCACATGAACGTGTGTGTGCCCGGGCGAGCGTATGGCACACGATGGAGAGGAGTAGGGACGAGCGCACCTCACCCCTCCCCTCTCCATTGGAAACAGCATCTTCTCAGGGCTGAACATAGAGCAGGGTCTATGTTTAATGCGCCCACAGTCCGTTGAGCACCTGCTGTACTTACCGTAACGAGCCCAAGCCCCATAGGCTTTATTTAAATTCACACAGAAAACCTTACACACAGACGGGAGCCATGGCGCAGCACGGGGTTTGCACATAAGCGCACAATAAATATTCACTCCGAGCATCACAGACGCAAAGTATGGATTATAACATCCTAACTCTATGTCACCGGGGCGTCTATCAGGATTTATACCGAATATACGTCCCCACAACGTCCTGTGCCATCGTATCACACTCGCACTAGGCGTCCGTTCATAACAAGAAACTAATCCTCTTCTATTTTCACTCCACTCGTGGTTTAGGCATCAAAAACTGAATGTGTGAACGCTCCCTGAGGCTTACAACTACATTTATCTTTGACATCCATAAGTACAGGCTCCTTCCCCTCATAACCAGTGCCCCGCCTACACTGATCACATGATCAATTACATCATCAAAGGTCCTTCATCCACCACTTCTTTTCTACACAGTTATACCCTGATGCTTCCTGTCCTCCCATGAGGCCCCGCCCCTTCAGTGACATCACACCTCCAGGGTCACATGACTAGTGGACAGTGAACAGAGAGAGAGTGATCAGGAGAGAAAAGGTAAGTGATCAGAGGAAGGACTACAACTCCCAGCATGCTCCAGGAGCACACACACTATATAGAGGGACTAGAACTCCCAGCATGCTCCTGGAGCACACACAGTATATGGAGGGACTACAACTCCCAGCATGCTCCAGGAGCACACACACTATATGGAGGGACTACAACTCCCAGCATGCTCCAGGAGCACACACACTATATGGAGAGACTACAACTCCCAGCATGCTCCAGGAGCACACACACACTATATGGAGGAACTACAACTCCCAGCATGCTCCAGGAGCGCACACACTATATGGAGGGACTACAACTCCCAGCATGCTCCAGGAGCACACACACTATATGGAGAGACTACAACTCCCAGCATGCTCCAGGAGCACACACACACACTATATGGAGGAACTACAACTCCCAGCATGCTCCGGGTCCCTCCATGTGGGGTCCAGTATGTGCTATTAGTGAGGAGCGGCACAGTCCAGCGCCATCACTCCTCCCTCAGTCCAGTGACCTCCCCTCCAGTGTCTGGAGAATCCCCATCTGTCACATCACACATGTCATGGACACAATTGCTTCATATAGAGTTTGCTCTTAGTTCTTGTCATGTTTCCTCAGGTTCTATAGATCCAGGACTCCCAGAGGTTTCTCCTAAAGATGATCCTTTCCATCAATGATCCACCAGGGATCCGGGAGAAGGACAGAGAGCAGATGGCGGCCAGGATCCTGGAGCTCACCCTGGAGATGATCTCCTTGATAACCGGAGAGGTGAGAGTCTCCCAGGACACGGCTCTTATCTCTAGGAATAACAGCGGGAAATGACTGGAGAGGTGAAGGATTCTTAGGATCTATGTAGTGATCAGTGTCTCCCCATACACAGGATTACACAGTAGTGAAGAAGTCGTCTGGTGAGTGTGTGACCCCCCGTGTGTCAGGAGGATGGACCCAGAGCCCCATCACCCAGCCTCCACCTCATTCACTGATACATGAGCAGAAGATCCTAGAACTTACCTCCAGGATCACTGAGCTGCTGAGCGGAGAGGTGAGCGCTGCCGGGAATGCTGGGACATTGTACAATAACACAAGGGAGGGGTCTGGGTGATGACTGTGTCATTGTGGGTGTCAGGTTCCTATAAGGTGTCAGGACGTCACTGTCTATTTCTCCATGGAGGAGTGGGAGTATATAGAAGGACACAAGGACCAGTACAAGGACATCATGATGGAGGACCACCAGCCCCTCACATCACCAGGTAAGAGGAGACCTTCCTGATTATAGAGGACAGAGCAGGTGTGAGGTCACCTCCTCCATCATCTCCTCATCACATATAGACAATGTATCAGTCACTGTGTATATTCCCTATAGATGGATCCAGTCAGAGAAATCCACCAGAGAGATGTCCCAGTCCTGGAGATTCCCGAGATATTAAAGAGGAACCAGAGAGATGTCCCAGTCCTGGAGATTCCCGGGATATTACACAGGAACCAGAGAGATGTCCCAGTCCTGGAGATTCCCAAGATATTACACAGGAACCAGAGAGATGTCCCAGTCCTGGAGATTCCCGAGATATTAAAGAGGAACCGGAGGAGAACGTCCCACTGGATCATCAGGTAGGTGGAGCTGAGGTTCCTGTGAATCCTCTATAGATGGATGTAATGAGGCTACTTACCTTCTCCAGCAGCAGTGGGTGGAGGGTCTATGGCTCCTCTTAGTATTATTAGTGGAGGAAGAGTATGGAGTTGTAGTAATAAGTCGGATCTATTTAGTACATCACTAGGAGGTCTCTATCTTCTCAGTTAATGAACTTCATCATAGAACCTGACTTGGGTCACACTAGGATGGTGGTTGGTGGTAAGGGGCTGGTGCTCAGTACTTGCCCCCAGGCCCTGGTTGATCTTTCTCTCACACACATCTGTATCTTTCTCTTATTTGCGTCTAACAATCCTGTCAGTCCTTTCCCTCACACGTATCTGTGTCTCTCATTATAGGATCCTGTCAGCAGAGTAATGGCCGCCTTATCTCTCTAGTGTAGGAAACTCTTGTCCCTATGATAACAGAGATTATCTCTCTACACGTTTGTCTCTCTCTTCTTTTTCATCTCTAGACCTTGTTCTTATTCTCCTCTCCAACTTTTACCTCAGGATCATCGTCTCTCCCTTCTCTCCCACCATCTCCCTCAGATTTCCCTCTTTCCCTCCCTTCTCTTCTCATTCGCCAGTTCTTCCATGGGGAGGAGTAATGAGCATGACCTGTAAAGGTTGGCAGCTCTCCTAGCTAAGCTTGGTTGTGCTGTGC
Source organism: Engystomops pustulosus (assembly GCF_040894005.1). Taxonomy (NCBI): domain Eukaryota; kingdom Metazoa; phylum Chordata; class Amphibia; order Anura; family Leptodactylidae; genus Engystomops; species Engystomops pustulosus. The sequence goes on along the minus strand of NC_092412.1, from coordinate 9,193,100 downwards.
TCCAATACAATCCATTAAACCAGGGGTCAGGAACCTTTTTGGCTGAGAGAGCCATGAACGCCACATATTTTAAAATGTTATTCCATAAGAGCCGTACAATATGCACATGCCCCAAGTAGATAGCTGGTCGCAGTGTCACAGGTGCCCCTGCGATCTACGTCTTGATCCTGTACCTCAACCTTGGCTGCCACCGTGGAGAAGTGGCGCCTCTGGAATTACCTGGGGGTACCATGCTGCAGCAAGACCATCCTGCTTTGCGGCGGGCTCTGGCGAAGACCGGGTGCCACTTAGATTCCAGTCCTAGGTGTCTGCTTACATCATCATCATTCGTGGTGGTCCAGGGGGTACACTACTCCAAATCTTGACACCCACCACATGCCTCCCAGTAGATAGGTAGTCCCTGCACATGCCCCCAGTAGATGGGTAGCCACAGCACATGCCTCCCAGTAGATGGGTAGCCACAGCACATGTCCCCCAGTAGACCTGGGTCATACAAAGGACATAGGCAGAGGTAACATCGCTGCCTGTGTCCAGTGATCAGTCTAAAGATCTGTCTGAGAGCCAGATGCAGCCAACAAAAGAGCCATATCTGGCTCCCGAGTCGTAGGTTCCCTACCCCTGCATTAAACCGTTTATAAAGATGAACCAAATCAACAAACAGGAACATAGAAGCAACATACACATATGATGGGAACTTACAAGGGACAAACATATCAGTTCAGAAAAGTTTTGATCCCGTCTCCTCCTGCAGGAGATTATTCCCCTTAGTTCCTGGTTCTGGAGGTTTCTGTCCATCACTTGGATATAAGAGAATCTCTGGAGACATTTCCTTGTTTTCTCAGGTCCTTCACGTTGGATCTTTCCAGGAAAGTTGTGGTGGAAGGAGGAGCGGAGAGGAAATCCCCTCATCAGTGACAGAGGAGGGTAAGAGCCTTTCATGTATCTTGTGGGTTATTCTTCCCTTATACATTGCAGGGAGAGGTCACATCCAGGGGAGGAGATGGAGATGACATAGACACCGGCTCATCTGTCTCTGGTTTCCTCCTCCAATCAGTCGGATCAGTGTATATCCACATGTTGTGTTACTATCAGGGGCGTAACTAGCAGAGCTTGGGCCCCTTAGCAGATTTCTGCTTGGGCCTCTCTTCCCCTTAAAAAAAAAAATATATACATATTTGTAAAATCACACACATTTACGCACTCATATATTGACACATTTATATTATATATCTAAACTCATACATTCACTTTTATATATTCGTATACAGTTATACGGACAGATTTATGTACTCATATATACATTTATACACTAGTACATACAGTATATACAGACACAGTTTTTATATATCCATACATTTATACACATATATAGTACATTTATATAGTATATATACATCATATTCTAATACTCACCGTTTATACACATATATTCAGTATAAGCACAACATATACACACATACAAACAGTATGTACAGCATCTACACACACTGCGTATACATACATAGAGCAAATACACTTATATAGCATATTAATATATACATATACGGTGTGTGTGTGTGTGTATATATGTATATGTGTGTGTGGATATACAGGACATATGGATATATATGTGCACAGATACATATGAAGCTACCAATCCTGCCGGGTGGCGGTGCATGCAGACAGGTGGCTGTGATTTCCGGGGGGAGGGAGTCTGGGTAGCTCTGCGGTGGGTGGGAGAGTGGGCGGCTCTATGGGCAGCTTTACGTTACGCACCGGTTATTTTCCGCATAGCAAGTTACCTGCTACTGCTGTGCTGTACTACAGGGAGAGAGGGGCTCATTAATTAACTAATTCATTGTTTCGCCGTCCATCCTGGGCCCTGTGTAGCACGGGCCCCAAAGCAGCCGCTACCACTGCTACGGCTGTTCTTACGCCCCTGGTTACCTCCAAACCTTCCTCATCCTCACCCCTTTGCAAATTCTCTAATCTGGGGATGTTTAACAGAAACCTTTATCTATTGTATGAAAGGAAAATGGAGGTATCTAAATAGGGGCATTATGTAATATATAGAGCGACTGGGGCATGAGCACCGCCATTAAGTTGCAGCATCCTATCAGAGAGACAGCATACGTTTAGTCCATGCTATTATTTTAGTTTACATTCGCTCCATCTGAGTGAGCACGTTCAAGGAGATGTAGTCCTCGGGTGTCACCAAGATAACAATTCCCAGATGTTTGAATGTACATTTTTTTTTCTTAATATGTGTATATTCTAGCTGTAGGGACTCAGGAAGACGTTCTACTGGCATTAATAAGGATATATCCCAATTAATGGCCAAGCCTGATCTCCAACCGAAAGCATCAATGGAGAATAGATCCAGACAATTCTCTGCTGCTCCAGATTAATCCCTGTATCTGATGGTGGATGATTAATCTGGTGCAGTATAAGACGGGCGAATCGCACTATGTACCCCCTAGTTCGTAGAGTGTGCTGCATTAGAATATTGAAGACCAAGCTCCCTTTGTAGAGGACACTCCCCCTTTAACATGAGTCAAAACTGCCTAAAAATGGTCTACAACCTGCATTAAAGGTATTTCAAGTGTGAACAATTCCAGTATTCTGGCGTAGACTGATTGCATTATAGTTGGAATCAAAGAAGGGTCAACATCTCCTATAGAAAAGCTTGTCCTCTGCACATAATGAGACATGCTCTTCATATATCAGATGACCTCCCAATTTTTACATGCAAGAGGTTCTATGGTCAGGGAAAAGCGCAATGGCGATAAGGCGCACCACTATGTCATGCCGTTGGGAAAATGTCTGACAGTCCGCCATTAATATGCAGCCTAGCCATGGGAGAGTCATACAGAAGTTGTACTCATGGCGTTAAACTGAGGCCGCACCGCATCCTATCCAAGACCAACTGAAGTATTGTCTCTCGACAGTGTCAAATGCTCTGGCAGCGTCGAGTGACAAAACCTGTCTGGGGAGTAGAAAAACCTTCAATATTGATTTCTTGGCTGTATTTTCCAGGAGATGAAAGTACAAGAGGTTCCCATGGACGTCCCCCCTCATCTCCTTGTGGTGAAGTAGAAGACAATCAGTCACATCTTTCCACAGAGGAGGGAAATCATGGAGATAAGAAGAAGTTCTCATGTCCAAAATGTGAGAAGCGTTTTACCCAAAAATCAAATCTTTATCAACACCTGAGAACTCACACAGGAGAGAAGCCATATTTATGTACGGAATGTGGGCTGTGTTTTACCAGGAAATCACATCTTGTCACGCATCAGAGAACTCACACAGGGGAGAAGCCATTCTCATGTACTGAATGTGGGAAATGCTTTACTCAGGGATCACATCTTGTTCAACACCAGAGAATTCACACAGGAGAGAAACCATTTTTGTGTAATGAATGTGGAAAATGTTTCACCAATATTAAAGCTCTTTATCAACACCAAAGAACTCACGCAAAAGTGAAGCCATTTTTGTGTAATGAATGTGGAAAATGCTTTCGCGAGAAAACAAAGCTTGTTCAACACCAAAGTATTCACACAGGGGAGAGGCCATTTTTATGCCCGGAATGTGAAAAATGTTTTAGTCGGAAATCAGAATTATTAAGACATCAAAGAAGTCACACAGGAGAGAAGCCATTTTCATGTCCAGAGTGTGGAAAATGTTTTACTGAGAAATCAAAATTACTAACGCATCAGAGAACTCACACAGGGGTGAAGCCATTTTCATGTTCGGAATGCGGAAAATGTTTTACTCAAAAACCACATCTTGATGTACACCAGAAAACTCACACGGGAGAGAAACCATTTTTGTGTAACGAATGCGGAAAATGTTTCGTTAGTACTTCAGCTCTTCATCAACACCAGAGAACTCACACAGGAGTGAAGCCATGTGTGTGTAATGAATGTGGTAAATGTTTTAGAGTGAACTCAAAGCTTATTCAGCACCAGAGAATTCACACAGGGGAGAAGCCATTTTCATGTCCAGAATGTGGAAAATGTTTTACTCAGAAATCAAGTCTTGTTGGACACCAGAAAATTCACACAAAGTGTGAGAAACCACACAGCGGAGAAGCCATATTGACATTAATTGTACTGTAGGACGGCCTGCAACATGCAGCACCTGCACTACTATCCTCCGAACCTTGTGTCTCATATTCCCTCCTATATATATTGTGATGATTTTTTTGTGCTTTTCTGCTCCACAGTTTCACTATAGGTATATAGGATTTTTAGGTAGATAAGTATTCTTATTGTTTTACCCACTTTTTGTCACAATTTTTATTAAAGGCGCTATTTTTTGTAAACCCCGTTTCACTACTACTGGTGGAGAATGGGTGTAGTTGTGTTTTTTTTTTTACTTTATATGACTTTTTTTTGCACAATTCAATATCAAATCCAGTGGCGACATTTTGGGTGCAGCGACAAACGGAGACAAATTGGGCACAAGCCAAGTGCCACATAGCAAACGCCTAGTGGTGCAGGAGAAAGTTGGAAAAAAAAAAACAAAGACTTGAAAGAAAGCATGAAAAATGTGCCCCAATGTGTTTAACCTCCCTCGCCTGGGATCTACTCAGCAGCGTAAAGGTGTTATCCGAGACAATCAATAAATTAGGCTTTAACTGGCTTTTAAAAAAACCAAAAGCCTGTACTCCCTTCCCCTGTCGATCCTATAGTTCCGTGCAGCGGTCCGTCTTATTCTGTGCTCAGGGAGCTACTGACTCTCATCTGTCCCCATCTCTCAGCGCTGGGATTTGATGACGGATGGGAGTAGGCGGCCGCTGGCTCCCTGATTGCAGTTTCCGTGCCTCTGTAGACAAACAGGTTCACAGATCAGACGGACCGCGGGGCGGGGCATCAGCAGCGACGGTGGAGGTGAGTATATATTTTCTTCTAAAAGCCCTCCCCAGCCCGTCCCTAATATATTAATAGTCTCGGATAACCCCTTTAATAGATTATAATCTGGAAATGTGACAGTAGATTTGCTATTATGTATGTGAACCCCTGATACCGTGTGCTGATTGTACAGAGAATAATAAATATAATAAATCATTTCTTGCACTATGGACGTTACTAGTTACAGCTGGATTGTTGGATTTCCTTCTCCTGACTATAATGTAACAGTGTTTCCTAAACCAGGTAAGGGCCCAGGAGAACCCAGTTATAGACTGTCCATCAGTTTATTAAATGCCGACCTTAAAACCTTCAGCAGACTGTTGGCCAAACAGATTAGGCGAATGGCACCATTTAGAGGTTGTAGCGTGCGTGGACCTTCCGGAGGCTTTTTACTACCAGCCAGCCCCAGCCTATTTCCCCATCCTTGTTCAATTACCAAGGGAGTATGCAACAACCCTGCCAATGCAAAGGCTAGGCGTTTGTTGCAAAATGTTGCAACTCACTCAAAAGTTACGGCCCTGGTAAGCTTTGTCATTGCAGCTGGAAACCACTGCCTTGGAGGGCAAGAGTTAAGATGTTGATTATCCTTGACCAATTATATCCTTTGTCTTTGTCACGGGTGCTCCTGCAATCCCTGTCTCGGATCAGGGGGGCATCCGTGCTCCCCCGTGTGTCCCTGCTGCAGCCTGGTCTCCTCACTCACCTCTCCCGGCTCCTGCTCTTCCCCGGACTGCCGAAAATTTAAAGGGCCAGTACACCGCTAATTAGTGCACTGGCTGTACACCTCACCTTTAAGAATCCTGCCTCTTCCTGTGTCCCCTGCCGGATCTTTGTGCCTCACAGGCTAAGAGAAAGCTTCCAAGCGAGTATTCCTGCGTTCCTGTGTATTCCTGCATCCTCTGTATTCCTGCGTTCCTGTGTATTCCTGCGTTCCTGTGTGTCCCCGCTCCTGAGTCCTGTGTTGCCGTGTTACCCGAGTTCCTCCGTGTTGCTGTGTTCCGTGTGCCTGTGTTCCCGTTCCCACCTGCCTGGACCTCCTGTTGCTGACCCCGGACTTGGACTTGACGTTGCATCTCTGCCGCCTGCCCTGTACCTGGACCTGACTACGAGATTGTCGTCCACTAAGGTACCTCGGCTGCCACCGCGGGCTAGTCGCACCTGTGGTATCCTGCCGCAGCAAGTCCAACCCGCTTTTCTGGTGAATACCAGGTGCCGCTAGACTCCGGTCCCAGGTGTTGGCTAGTACCATCTACCGCGGTGGTCCAGAGGATCCACTGATCCTAACAGTCTTATTGTAAAGCAAGCTAGAAGCTGATTGGAGAGTGCTGCCATCTGACTACGGGAGTATAAAAACCCCTTGTGGGCAGGTTCTCGGTCTGTCCAGAGTCAGATTTAGATTTAGTGAGTCCGCTAACAAGCCAGTGTGCTCCAGACACTACCAGGAAGCAGAGCTGCAGCCCAGCCTGAAGCTCTTACCAGGCTGTGAGCAATCCTTCCAGCGAACCAGCTATCTCCTACCAGCTTTCCAGGCTGCTGGACCTGCTGCTGTTGTGCTGTAAGGCCGTTGCCTGCTGTTCGAGTTCGTATAAAGTAATTGAGTTGATTTGCACAACCTGTCTCCGTGTGATCCCTGGATCAGGGTTTTCCCCATCACAGGCCACCCAACCTCCATCATCCAGGGATCCTGCTGGAGACCTGCCAGGCTGTAGGCCTGTCCTCCGGTCCCCATACCAAGCACCGTGACTGTAGTGTGCCCAAGGCCGCATAAGCCAGCCACTCCGGTATTCTGGGTCCCGGCTGCCTACAACCACTGAAGAAAAAATAGGCCCCGGTGGGGAATGATGCATTATCTCTTGTGTCACCCCCTCATCCTCATAGTCTGTAAGCTCTTGTGTCCCCCGTCATCCTTATAGACTGTAAGCTCTTGTGTCACCCCCTCATCCTCATAGACTGTAAGCTCTTGTGTCCCCCGTCATCCTTATAGACTGTAAGCTCTTGTGTCACCCCCTCATCCTCATAGACTGTAAGCTCTTGTGTCACCCCTCATCCTCATAGACTGTAAGCTCTTGTGTCACCCCCTCATCCTCATACACAGTAAGCTCTTGTGCCCCTCCTCATCCTCATAGACTGTAAGCTCTTGTGTCACCCCCTCATCCTCATAGACTGCAAGCTCTTGTGTCACCCCCTCACCCTCATAGACTGTAAGCTCTTGTGTCCCCCATCATCCTCATAGACTGTAAGCTCTTGTGTCACCTCCTCATCCTCATAGACTGTAAGCTCTTGTGCCCCTCCTCATCCTCATAGTCTGTAAGCTCTTGTGTCATCTCCTCATCCCCATAGACTGTAAGCTCTTGTGTCACCCCTCATCCTCATAGACTGTAAGCTCTTGTGTCCCCCTCATCCTCATAGACTGTAAGCTCTTGTGTCCCCCCTCATCCTCATAGACTGTGAGCTCTTGTGTCACCCCCTCATCCTCATAGACTGTAAGCTCTTGTGTCCCCCCTCATCCTCATAGACTGTAAGCTCTTGTGTCACCCCCCTCATCCTCATAGACTGTAAGCTCTTGTGTCACCCCCCTCATCCTCATAGACTGTAAGCTCTTGTGTCACCCCTCATCCTCATAGGCTGTAAGCTCTTGTGTCACTTCCTCATCCTCATAGACTGTAAGCTCTTGTGTCACTTCCTCATCCTCATAGACTGTAAGCTCTTGTGTCACCCCCCTCATCCTCATAGACTGTAAGCTCTTGTGTCATCCCCTCATCCTCATAGACTGTAAGCTCTTGTGTCACCCCTCATCCTCATAGACTGTAAGCTCTTGTGTCCTCCACTCATCCTCATAGACTGTAAGCTCTTGTGTCACCCCTCATCCTCATAGACTGTAAGCTCTTGTGTCATCCCCTCATCCTCATAGACTGTAAGCTCTTGTGTCACCCCTCATCCTCATAGACTGTAAGCTCTTGTGTCACCCCCCTCATCCTCATAGACTGTAAGCTCTTGTGTCATCCCCTCATCCTCATAGACTGTAAGCTCTTGTGTCACCCCCCATCCTCATAGACTGTAAGCTCTTGTGTCACCCCCTCATCCTCATAGACTGTAAGTTCTTGTGTCACCCCCTCATCCTCATAGACTGTAAGCTCTTGTGTCACCCCCTCATCCTCATAGACTGTAAGCTCTTGTGTCACCCCCTCATCCTCATAGACTGTAAGCTCTTGTGTCACCCCCTCATCCTCATAGACTGCAAGCTCTTGTGTCACCCCCCTCATCCTCATAGACTGTAAGCTCTTGTGTCACCCCCCTCATCCTCATAGACTGTAAGCTCTTGTGTCACCCCCCTCATCCTCATAGACTGTAAGCTCTTGTGCCACCCCCTCATCCTCATAGACTGTAAGCTCATGTGTCACATCCTCATAGACTGTAAGCTCTTGTGTCACCCCCTCATCCTCATAGACTGTAAGCTCTTGTGTCACTCCTCATCCTCATATACTGTAAGCTCATGTGTCACCTCCTCATCCTCATAGACTGTAAGCTCTTGTGTTACCCCCTCATCCTCATAGACTGTAAGTTCTTGTGTCACCCCTCATCCTCATAGACTGTAAGCTCTTGTGTCACCCCCTCATCCCCATAGACTGTAAGCTCTTGTGTCACCCCCTCATCCTCATAGACTGTAAGCTCTTGTGTCACCCCCTCATCCTCATAGACTGTAAGCTCTTGTGTCACCCCCTCATCCTCATAGACTGTAAGCTCTTGTGTCACCCCCTCATCCTCATAGACTGTAAGCTCTTGTGCCCCTCCTCATCCTCATAGACTGTAAGCTCTTGTGTCACCCCCCTCATCCTCATAGACTGTAAGCTCTTGTGTCACCCCCTCATCCTCATAGACTGTAAGCTCATGTGTCACCTCCTCATCCTCATAGACTGTAAGCTCTTGTGTCACCCCCCTCATCCTCATAGACTGTAAGCTCTTGTGTCACCCCCTCATCCTCATAGACTGTAAGCTCTTGTGTCACCCCCTCATCCTCATAGACTGTAAGCTCATGTGTCACCCCCCTCATCCTCATAGACTGTAAGCTCTTGTGTCACCCCCTCATCCTCATAGACTGTAAGCTCTTGTGTCACCCCCTCATCCTCATAGACTGTAAGCTCTTGTGTCACCCCCCTCATCCTCATAGACTGTAAGCTCTTGTGTCACCCCCTCACCCTCATAGACTGTAAGCTCTTGTGTCACCCCCTCATCCTCATAGACTGTAAGCTCTTGTGTCACCCCCCTCATCCTCATAGACTGTAAGCTCTTGTGTCACCCCCTCATCCTCATAGACTCTAAGCTCATGTGTCACCTCCTCATCCTCATAGACTGTAAGCTCTTGTGTCACCCCCCTCATCCTCATAGACTGTAAGCTCTTGTGTCACCCCCTCATCCTCATAGACTGTAAGCTCATGTGTCACCTCCTCATCCTCATAGATTGTAAGCTCTTGTGTCACCCCCCTCATCCTCATAGACTGTAAGCTCATGTGTCACCCCCTCATCCTCATAGACTGTAAGCTCTTGTGTCCCCCCTCATCTCCATAGACTGTAAGCTCTTGTGTCACCCCCCTCATCCTCATAGACTGTAAGCTCTTGTGTCACCCCCCTCATCCTCATAGACTGTAAGCTCTTGTGTCACCCCCTCATCCTCATAGACTGTAAGCTCATGTGTCACCTCCTCATCCTCATAGACTTTAAGCTCTTGTGTCACCCCCCTCATCCTCATAGACTGTAAGCTCCTGTGTCACCCCCTCATCCTCATAGACTGTAAGCTCTTGTGTCCCTCCTCATCCTCATAGACTGTAAGCTCTTGTGTCACCCCCCTCATCCTCATAGACTGTAAGCTCTTGTGTCACCCCCTCATCCTCATAGACTGTAAGCTCATGTGTCACCTCCTCATCCTCATAGACTGTAAGCTCTTGTGTCACCCCCCTCATCCTCATAGACTGTAAGCTCTTGTGTCACCCCCTCATCCTCATAGACTGTAAGCTCTTGTGTTACCCCCTCATCCTCATAGACTGTAAGTTCTTGTGTCACCCCTCATCCTCATAGACTGTAAGCTCTTGTGTCACCCCCTCATCCCCATAGACTGTAAGCTCTTGTGTCACCCCCTCATCCTCATAGACTGTAAGCTCTTGTGTCACCCCCTCATCCTCATAGACTGTAAGCTCTTGTGTCACCCCCTCATCCTCATAGACTGTAAGCTCTTGTGTCACCCCCTCATCCTCATAGACTGTAAGCTCTTGTGCCCCTCCTCATCCTCATAGACTGTAAGCTCTTGTGTCACCCCCCTCATCCTCATAGACTGTAAGCTCTTGTGTCACCCCCTCATCCTCATAGACTGTAAGCTCATGTGTCACCTCCTCATCCTCATAGACTGTAAGCTCTTGTGTCACCCCCTCATCCTCATAGACTGTAAGCTCTTGTGTCACCCCCTCATCCTCATAGACTGTAAGCTCTTGTGTCACCCCCTCATCCTCATAGACTGTAAGCTCATGTGTCACCCCCCTCATCCTCATAGACTGTAAGCTCTTGTGTCACCCCCTCATCCTCATAGACTGTAAGCTCTTGTGTCACCCCCTCATCCTCATAGACTGTAAGCTCTTGTGTCACCCCCCTCATCCTCATAGACTGTAAGCTCTTGGGGGGCGTGGCCTGATGCCGAACTAGGAGGACGTGCGCCGCGGAGCTCCCGGCACCCTATCACCCTTCCCAGGCAGCCATCCTCCACCTGTACCCCCTCCATCCTGCTCCCCGGTGCCGCGGGTACCTGCCTCAACACTCCGGTGCCGGTATCGCGGAGGTCTCCGGCTCCGCGCGGCCCCCCCGCACTCCAGCTCCTGCAGCTCCCACGTGCCCAGCGCGGCGGCGGGACCGTAGCCGCCCGACATCGCGGCTGCACACCGGAGCGGTGAGGGAAACCCCCCCCCGCCTCGGGACATACGGAGCCGCTGACCCACTTGTAGGATCGCGGCAGCGCTCCAGTCACCCCTGCAGCCTGCCGGAGGCGACATGCTACTGGACTCCCCTGCGCTGCCTGAGGCCTAGGCGCGCAGGGTTAACCTCTCCCTTGCCGGACTGCAGCCAGGAATAAGGTAGGGAAGTAATTCCCCTGCTGCTGCCCACTTCTCACCTGGGGACCCCAAGCTGTGCAGCCCACCATACTCCCAGTGACCCCCTGCCCGGGTTCTGTTTTATATTAACCCTTGCAGTGCCGCTGCAATTTCCCACGTGGGCCCTGATTCTATTTCTGCTAATTATTGGACGCTAGGCTCCTCGATTGTTTATCACTGGCCCCCTCTGCCCAGACACCATGGGTAACCGGAGGAGGACGGCTAAAATGCTCAAAACAGCGTCCGGGGTGTCTGCGCCTCCATCGGATGATGAATCCGTCCATGAAGATCCGCCATTCCAGTCCCTGGAACCCCTGGACGCGCAGGATTGCTCAACATCCCAAGCCGTTCTAGCACAGATTCAGTCGAACGCTGCCAAAAAGTTGGGGAGATTCTCCCGCACACAGCCCTGCTCTCCTCAGGGGTCCCCAAACTCCTCTCCCTCCCTCTTTGAAGGCTCCCAGAGCCCGCCACAGCTTGTAAGCTATGAAGAGGGCGCTGATCCACCTGACGTGGCCACTGAGCTGGACCGCAAATTTGCAGAGGTGCTGGCGGCCATTAACGGATGCCAATCCAAACTGGTCACCAAGGTGGATGAGCTGCGACAGGACTTTGTTCTTTTAAGACACGATGTCCATAAAGCTAAAGAGCGAATCACCGAAACTGAGCGCAGAATATCTGAGGTGGAAGATGTCCAGAGGCCTATGCCGACACAGATAAGAGAGCTTCAGCGCCAAATGTCTGCATCCATCGACAGAGCGGACGACCTTGAAAACCGCCTGCGACGGAACAACGTCAGAGTGGTTGGCCTCCCTGAAAAAGTAGAAGGGTCTGACCCTGTATCCTTTTTTGAAAATTGGCTCAAAAATTTGCTTCCTGCAGATACCTTCTCCCCGTTCTTCACAGTGGAAAGGGCCCATCGTGTGCCATCCCGCCCTGGCCCTCCAGGGGGCAATCCAAGACCCTTCCTGGCCCGGCTGCTGCACTTTAGGGACAGGGACTCTATCCTCAGGGCTGTCCGTACCAAGGGAGAAATCCTCTATGCCAACAGCAGAGTGTCCTTCTACCCTGATTTCTCTGCATCCGTCAGGAAACAACGCGCACAATTCACTGAGGTCCGTGCCCGTCTCCGTGACAAGGGGTATAAATACTCCATGATGTATCCTTCCAAGCTCCGAATTGTGGACGGACAGAAGACTCGATTCTTCACCTGCCCAACCGAAGCACTTCACTGGGCTGATGCAGCTCCACGGGCTCCCGCTGCAAGGCCCGCACCTCCTGAGTGACTGGACTCATATATCCTTTTATCTGATGAGCTATGACATTGCTGGACTTAGTCCTGTATTGATGCTTAGGGGTCCTAAATCATTGCTCTAATTTTCTAATATTGCTTTACATTGGGGCGCACGCCTCGTATATGGTGCCCCATAACTGATGTGCTATCTCTTTTGGTCAATTTGGCCTGTGCGCCACATATGGCACTTATTTCTCTTTCCCCTCCCCTTCCCCTTCTTTGTACCTACTCCCCCCCCTCCCCTATCCTCTTACCGCTCCCCTCTACATATTACTCTTCCCTTATCCCCTCCTTTGCTCTCTTTAAACATGGCTGCCTAAATACCTCCTGTTTATATATACTCTGAGGGTTAGGGGTCCCGGGACAAATGGTGTAAGTTTGTCTTGAGTTAGGGACCACTGTTCTATTCTTTGATTGTTATTGGGTATAGGTCTGCACTACTGCTGTTAGGGTGTTAGACAGGGGGTTTATATTCTTGGGATTGTTAGTTCAGTTCTGTTATATTTGTTATGCTCACTGTTGTCTGTCTGTCTATGTCTCTGTGGTATGAAAGGATGAATGCTTGGTTGCTCACGTCTCCTTCCCCACACCCCTTTCCCTTCCGCTAAGATGTCTTCACTTAGGGTAATGAGTTGGAACGTGAGGGGACTCAACTCCAAATTCAAGAGGGCTCTGATGTTAGACGTCATTAAGCGTCAGGCCCCTCACATTGTATGTATCCAAGAGACACACCTTACGGGTCAGAAGGTCCTCTCTCTGAAGCGGGCCTGGGTGGCTAGAGGTTATCATTCCTCCTACTCTGTCTACGCCAGGGGAGTATCCATACTCATATCCAAAGCGCTTCCCATAGAGGTCATACAGGTAGCACCGGATCACTTTGGCCGGTACGTGGTCATACATTGTGCCTTGTGGGGCTTTACTTTCACTATAGTGTCGGTCTATGTCCCACCTCCCTTTGATCCAGCTGTATTGCACCTAATCTCCAGTAAACTTGCTTCTATGCCTCCTAGTCCGATCCTCTGCATTGGTGACTTCAATGCAGTCCCTAATCCCTCCCTGGATCGCACAAGCGGCCTAGACACAGGCTCGGTCCGTCTGAATGAGTGGCTCACTTCTCTAGACCTCGCCGATGTTTGGCGTAGTAAACATCCTCAAGAGAGAGAATATTCATTCTATTCCTCTGTGCACAAGAGCTTCTCTCGGATTGATCTGGCCTTTGTCTCCCCTGATATGATGCAGCACGTTGATCAAGTATCCTATTGCCCGCGCAGTGCATCTGACCACTCCGCCTTGCTTATCAATCTCCTTATAGGCCCCCCCAGCGACTCCCGCTTATGGCGCCTGCACCCGGCTTGGCTCCTGTCTCCTGCGGTCCAGAGTACTGTTAGGGCAGCGCACAGCGAGTTCTGGGATGTACACTCAACCCATCCTGATCCTCTTCTAGTCTGGGACTCGTACAAGTCCTCGGTGCGGGGAGCATTCATGTCGGGTGTAGCTGGCCATAGGAAGTTATTAAATGCGCAGGAGGAGAGGCTGACGGCCACACTGGTGACCGCAGAAAAGGATTATCTAGAGAAACCTACTCCGGGGAATAAAAAGACTTGGGCTCAGGCGCAGAGGAACCATCTAGCTGTAGTGAAGGAGCGCACCAGCAAGCGCCTGCAAGCCAGGGAAGCGTCCATCTTTGAATTCGGAGATAAAAATGGGAAGCTGCTTGCATATCTCTCGCGGGCTGAACGTCCGTGTGCATCCGTTCCATCTATCCTTGACAGTAGCGGAGCCTTGAACACAGAACCCCGGGCCATAAACATGGTTTTTCACGAATTCTACTCTTCTCTTTACAGCTCCAGATTGTCCGCCTCTTCCGTCGAGATTTCCAGATTCCTTGACAGTCTTCCACTTTGGAGGCTCACACCGGCACAGTCATTGGAGCTTGATGCCCCGCTCTCGGCGGAGGAGGTGGAACTGGCCATCCAATCGTTGCCCCCCGGTAAGACACCTGGACTTGATGGGCTGGGAGGTGAGTGGTATAGGGATAACTGTGAGACTCTGGTCCCCCATCTCCTTAGCCTGTACTCCGATGCGCTCGACAGCGGTTCCCTCCCTGATTCTATGCGAGAGGCCCTTATTGTAGTTCTTCCCAAGCCTGGTAAGGACCCTCTGCATCCCGACTCATACCGTCCAATTTCCCTCCTAAACTCAGATGTCAAAATACTAGCAAAAATTCTGGCAACAAGGCTTAATAAAGTAATATTATCCTTGGTTCACCCAGACCAGACAGGCTTTATGCCAGGGAGGGGAACTGACATAAATATTCAAAGACTACACCTGAATGTAGCAGAGGCAGAGAAGTCTTCAGACCCTGGGTTTATATTATCCTTAGATAATTGCAAGGCGTTTGATTCTGTGGAGTGGCCCTATTTGTGGACCCTCCTGCCCAGGCTGGGTATTGGCCCTCGCTTCACAGCACTGGTTAGGTTATTGTATAATGACCCTAGGGCTAGGGTAAGGACCAATCTTAATATCTCACCTACTCTCCCTATGGCCAGGGGCACTAGACAGGGTTGCCCACTATCTCCCCTCCTCTTCGCGCTTGCCATTGAGCCCCTTGCTGTGGCGATCCGTCACTCTGATAGCATTAAGGGCATTGCTAGAGGTTCTATCATTGAAAAGGTATCTCTCTATGCTGATGATACACTTGTATACCTTGGGGATGTGGGCCCCTCTCTGGAATCCCTTCTGTCCTTGATAGAATGCTATGGGGGGTTCTCAGGTCTCCGGGTTAACTGGGACAAATCGGCCCTCTTTCCCTTATCAGATATAGGGGTACGCTCCCTTCCCGTCCCAGTCCAGGTGGTGTCCACCTTTAAATATCTGGGAGTCCAGGTGTCACGCAAGGTTCAGGCATATACAGAATTAAACATCACACCCCTGATAGCTGCAACGGAATCGCGCCTAAAAGCCTGGTCCACTCTCCCCTTGTCCCTATACGGGCGTATTAATATATTCAAAATGATCTTCCTCCCCAAATTTCTATACCTTTTTCATGCTTGTCCTATACTGCTTCCTAAGAGTCTGTTCAAACGCTTAGACGGCATTCTCAGGTCCTTCTACTGGCAGAGTAGCGCCCCGCGATTCAGTTTAGCGCTGCTTCAGGCTCCCAAGTCTAGGGGTGGACTGGCTGCCCCGGATCTGTATCTTTATTACCTGGCTTCCCAGCTAGTATATGCCCAGTGGTGGATAGATATAGACATGGGTAATGCAGCTACTGCATTGGCTGGTGCCCTAGTAGGTTCCTACGAGGCCCTTACAAACTTGCTGTACAGGTATAAGTCCCCATCTGATACCCCACTCCCCCTACGTACGGTAGCGGTGTGCTGGCGTAGGGCACAATCCCTGGTAGAACCGAGCAGCTCTCCCCCTCTCTCGCCTAGGACTCCATTGTGGCTCAATCCGTGGCTCTCTCACTTCCTCTCCCTCCCAGGCTGGACAATGTGGGGGGCAGCGGGGGTGAAATTTGTAGGCCAGCTCTTATCCCCGGAAGCAGAGTTACTCAGCTTTAACGAGATAAGGGAGAGACATACTGTACCCGATACGGCTAGCTTCCACTACACGCAACTGCGACACGCATTCAAAGCCCAATTCGGCTCCTTCAGCCTGACAGTGAAATTCTCCAAACTAGAGACTCTGATGAGTACCCCGGACCTCCCTAAGCCACTCACTCAGTGCTATGCTCTCCTACAAGAGCAAAAGTCCAGACCGTTTGATAGAGCCTGTGAACGCTGGAGACAGGATATCCCTGACCTGTCAGATGATGACTGGAGGGAGGTCGAACTGTCCTACTTCACATCTGTAGTGAGTGCGAGGGACTTCCTGATCCAATCTAAATTCCTCCATCGAGTATATTTCACCCCTGCTAGACTATTCCGCATGGGAGCAATGCCCAATGATCTTTGCTTTCGCTGTCAGGCTGAAGTCGGATCCTTCCTGCATTGTGTCTGGTCCTGCCCTAGGGTTCATGTCTTCTGGTCCGAAGTGCTGGAATTCCTAAATGTACACTTTGATTTCCCACGATTACTGTCTCCCTCTGTGTGTCTCCTCGGTATCATAAATGAAGTCATCAATGGCCACTATGACAAAATCTTCTTTAGGTTTGTATTATACTACGCCCGAAAAGTGGTGGTGATGACCTGGAAGGACCAGGAGCCCCCTCCATTAAAAAGATGGATATTACTTATTAACAGCGTCATTCCCCACTACCGGTCCCTGTATGTCAACAGGAAGTGTCCCCAGAAGTTTGACCGCATCTGGTCCAGATGGTGCGAGACTCCCCATACAGCCTTATAATCACATGTGATATATACTCCTCTCCATGATGACGGAGACTGAGCGTGCTGGTATGTGTGTGTGTGTGACTGATTGTCCCTGTGTCAATAGTTATTTGTGTTGTATCAAGATGTCTGGTTACAATATCTGCTGTCACTTATCGCGGTATATCCCTTAGTTAATATTGGAACGCAATAAGATCCTGTTCATTACCACGGATGCTATTCAATAATTCTGTATTGTGGGGAAGAAAGTATGTAACAGACAATCTTGTTCTTTGGTTTGTTTATTGCAATTGTTAAAAAAAAAATTTTCCAAAAAATTTGCAAAAATAAATACTTTTAAAAAAAAGACTGTAAGCTCTTGTGTCACCCCCTCACCCTCATAGACTGTAAGCTCTTGTGTCACCCCCTCATCCTCATAGACTGTAAGCTCTTGTGTCACCCCCCTCATCCTCATAGACTGTAAGCTCTTGTGTCACCCCCTCATCCTCATAGACTCTAAGCTCATGTGTCACCTCCTCATCCTCATAGACTGTAAGCTCTTGTGTCACCCCCCTCATCCTCATAGACTGTAAGCTCTTATGTCACCCCCTCATCCTCATAGACTGTAAGCTCATGTGTCACCTCCTCATCCTCATAGATTGTAAGCTCTTGTGTCACCCCCCTCATCCTCATAGACTGTAAGCTCTTGTGTCACCCCCTCATCCTCATAGACTGTAAGCTCATGTGTCACCTCCTCATCCTCATAGACTGTAAGTTCTTGTGTCACCCCTCATCCTCATAGACTGTAAGCTCTTGTGTCACCCCCTCATCCCCATAGACTGTAAGCTCTTGTGTCACCCCCTCATCCTCATAGACTGTAAGCTCTTGTGTCACCCCCTCATCCTCATAGACTGTAAGCTCTTGTGTCACCCCCTCATCCTCATAGACTGTAAGCTCTTGTGTCACCCCCTCATCCTCATAGACTGTAAGCTCTTGTGCCCCTCCTCATCCTCATAGACTGTAAGCTCTTGTGTCACCCCCCTCATCCTCATAGACTGTAAGCTCTTGTGTCACCCCCTCATCCTCATAGACTGTAAGCTCATGTGTCACCTCCTCATCCTCATAGACTGTAAGCTCTTGTGTCACCCCCCTCATCCTCATAGACTGTAAGCTCTTGTGTCACCCCCTCATCCTCATAGACTGTAAGCTCTTGTGTCACCCCCTCATCCTCATAGACTGTAAGCTCATGTGTCACCCCCCTCATCCTCATAGACTGTAAGCTCTTGTGTCACCCCCTCATCCTCATAGACTGTAAGCTCTTGTGTCACCCCCTCATCCTCATAGACTGTAAGCTCTTGTGTCACCCCCCTCATCCTCATAGACTGTAAGCTCTTGTGTCACCCCCTCACCCTCATAGACTGTAAGCTCTTGTGTCACCCCCTCATCCTCATAGACTGTAAGCTCTTGTGTCACCCCCCTCATCCTCATAGACTGTAAGCTCTTGTGTCACCCCCTCATCCTCATAGACTCTAAGCTCATGTGTCACCTCCTCATCCTCATAGACTGTAAGCTCTTGTGTCACCCCCCTCATCCTCATAGACTGTAAGCTCTTGTGTCACCCCCTCATCCTCATAGACTGTAAGCTCATGTGTCACCTCCTCATCCTCATAGATTGTAAGCTCTTGTGTCACCCCCCTCATCCTCATAGACTGTAAGCTCATGTGTCACCCCCTCATCCTCATAGACTGTAAGCTCTTGTGTCCCCCCTCATCCTCATAGACTGTAAGCTCTTGTGTCACCCCCCTCATCCTCATAGACTGTAAGCTCTTGTGTCACCCCCCTCATCCTCATAGACTGTAAGCTCTTGTGTCACCCCCTCATCCTCATAGACTGTAAGCTCATGTGTCACCTCCTCATCCTCATAGACTTTAAGCTCTTGTGTCACCCCCCTCATCCTCATAGACTGTAAGCTCCTGTGTCACCCCCTCATCCTCATAGACTGTAAGCTCTTGTGTCCCTCCTCATCCTCATAGACTGTAAGCTCTTGTGTCACCCCCCTCATCCTCATAGACTGTAAGCTCTTGTGTCACCCCCTCATCCTCATAGACTGTAAGCTCTTGTGTCACCCCCTCATCCTCATAGACTGTAAGCTCTTGTGTCACCCCCTCATCCTCATAGACTGTAAGCTCATGTGTCACCTCCTCATCCTCATAGACTGTAAGCTCTTGTGTCACCCCTCATCCTCATAGACTGTAAGCTCTTGTGTCACCCCCTCATCCTCATAGACTTTAAGCTCTTGTGTCACCTCCTCATCCTCATAGACTGTAAGCTCATGTGTCACCTCCTCATCCTCATAGACTGTAAGCTCTTGTGTCACCCCTCATCCTCATAGACTGTAAGCTCATGTGTCACCTCCTCATCCTCATAGACTGTAAGCTCTTGTGTCACCCCCTCATCCTCATAGACTGTAAGCTCTTGTGTCTCCCCCTCATCCTCATAGACTGTAAGCTCTTGTGTCTCCCCCTCATCCTCATAGACTGTAAGCTCTTGTGTCACCCCCCTCATCCTCATAGACTGTCAGCTCTTGTGTCATCCCCTCATCCTCATAGACTGTAAGCTCTTGTGTCACCCCTCATCCTCATAGACTGTAAGCTCTTGTGTCCTCCACTCATCCTCATAGACTGTAAGCTCTTGTGTCACCCCTCATCCTCATAGACTGTAAGCTCTTGTGTCATCCCCTCATCCTCATAGACTGTAAGCTCTTGTGTCACCCCTCATCCTCATAGACTGTAAGCTCTTGTGTCACCCCCCTCATCCTCATAGACTGTAAGCTCTTGTGTCCCCCCTCATCCTCATAGACTGTAAGCTCTTGTGTCACCCCCTCATCCTCATAGACTGTAAGCTCTTGTGTCACCCCACATCCTCATAGACTGTAAGCTCTTGTGTCACCCCCCTCATCCTCATAGACTGTAAGCTCTTGTGTCCCCCCTCATCCTCATAGACTGTAAGCTCTTGTGTCACCCCCTCATCCTCATAGACTGTAAGCTCTTGTGTCCCCCCTCATCCTCATAGACTGTAAACTCTTGTGTCACCCCCTCATCCTCATAGACTGTAAGCTCTTGTGTCCCCCCTCATCCTCATAGACTGTAAGCTCTTGTGTCACCCCCTCATCCTCATAGACTGTAAGCTCTTGTGTCCCCCCTCATCCTCATAGACTGTAAGCTCTTGTGTCACCCCCTCATCCTCATAGACTGTAAGCTCTTGTGTCACCTCCTCATCCTCATAGACTGTAAGCTCTTGTGTCCCCCCTCATCCTCATAGATTGTAAGCTCTTGTGTCCCCCCTCATCCTCATAGACTGTAAGCTCTTGTGTCCCCCCTCATCCTCATAGACTGTAAGCTCTTGTGTCACCCCCTCATCCTCATAGACTGTAAGCTCTTGTGTCACCCCATCCTAATAGACTGTAAGCTCTTGTGTCCCCTCCCTCATCCTCATAGACTGTAAGCTCTTGTGTCACCCCCTCATCCTCATAGACTGTAAGCTCTTGTGTCACCCCCTCATCCTCATAGACTGTAAGCTCTTGTGTCCCCCCTCATCCTCATAGACTGTAAGCTCTTGTGTCCCCCCCTCATCCTCATAGTCTGTAAGCTCTTGTGTCACCCCTCATCCACATAGACTGTAAGCTCTTGTGTCACCCCCTCATCCTCATAGACTGTAAGCTCTTGTGTCCCCCCTCATCCTCATAGACTGTAATCTCCTGTGAGCAGGGCCCTCCTAGTGTTCCCTATGTTATTATTTAGTTATGACTTATTTTATATGTTCCCCATGATCTGAATATGATGCCGCTATATAAAGTTATTATTGTATTGGAAGCAGCACAAATGTCCCTCATAGAAGCCACTGGTGATGTGAGTATTTATAGGGAGCGGTAACTCCATCACTACATGTCACTGCTGCCCCTCACCCGGGAGACTGCATCCAGAGCTCACACTCACAGGTGACACATAACCAGCGCCCCGCCCACACTGATCACATGATCTATTACATCAACAAAGGTCCTTCATCCACCATTTCACTGCTGCTTCCTTTTCTCCAGGAGTCCCCGCCCCTTTAGTGACATCACATCCCCAGGGTCACATGACTATTTTACAGGGACCTGGAGGACTTGTGTGAGGTAAAGAGAAGAGGTAAGTGATAAGAGGAGGGACTACAACTCCCAGCATGCTCCAGGAGCCCACACACTATATGGAGGGACTACAACTCCCAGCATGCTCCAGGAACGCACACACTATATGGAGGGACTACAACTCCCAGCATGCTCCAGGTCCCTCCATGTGGGGTCCAGTATGTGCTATTAGTGAGGAGCGGCACAGTCCAGCGCCATCACTCCTCCCTCAGTCCAGTGACCTCCCCTCCAGTGTCTGGAGAATCCCCATCTGTCACATCACACATGTCATGGACACAATTGCTTCATATAGAGTTTGCTCTTAGTTCTTGTCATGTTTCCTCAGGTTCTATAGATCCAGGACTCCCAGAGGTTTCTCCTAAAGATGATCCTTTCCATCAATGATCCACCAGGGATCCGGGAGAAGGACAGAGAGCAGATGGCGGCCAGGATCCTGGAGCTCACCCTGGAGATGATCTCCTTGATAACCGGAGAGGTGAGAGTCTCCCAGGACACGGCTCTTATCTCTAGGAATAACAGCGGGAAATGACTGGAGAGGTGAAGGATTCTTAGGATCTATGTAGTGATCAGTGTCTCCCCATACACAGGATTACACAGTAGTGAAGAAGTCGTCTGGTGAGTGTGTGACCCCCCGTGTGTCAGGAGGATGGACCCAGAGCCCCATCACCGAGCCTCCACCTCATTCACTGATACATGAGCAGAAGATCCTAGAACTTACCTTCAGGATCACTGAGCTGCTGAGCGGAGAGGTGAGCGCTGCCGGGAATGCTGGGACATTGTACAATAACACAAGGGAGGGGTCTGGGTGATGACTGTGTCATTGTGGGTGTCAGGTTCCTATAAGGTGTCAGGACGTCACTGTCTATTTCTCCATGGAGGAGTGGGAGTATATAGAAGGACACAAGGACCAGTACAAGGACATCATGATGGAGGACCACCAGCCCCTCACATCACCAGGTAAGAGGAGACCTTCCTGATTATAGAGGACAGAGCAGGTGTGAGGTCACCTCCTCCATCATCTCATCATCACATATAGACAATGTATCAGTCACTGTGTATATTTCCTATAGATGGATCCAGTCAGAGAAATCCACCAGAGAGATGTCCCAGTCCTGGAGATTCCCGGGATATTACACAGGAACCAGAGAGATGTCCCAGTCCTGGAGATTCCCGAGATATTACACAGGAACCAGAGAGATGTCCCAGTCCTGGAGATTCCCGGGATATTACACAGGTACCAGAGAGATGTCCCAGTCCTGGAGATTCCCGGGATATTACACAGGAACCAAAGAGATGTCCCAGTCCTGGAGATTCCCGGGATATTACACAGGAACCAGAGAGATGTCCCAGTCCTGGAGATTCCCGAGATATTACACAGGAACCAGAGAGATGTCCCAGTCCTGGAGATTTCCGAGATATTAAAGAGGAACCAGAGAGATGTCCCAGTCCTGGAGATTCCCGGGATATTACACAGGAACCAGAGAGATGTCCCAGTCCTGGAGATTCCCGAGATATTAAAGAGGAACCAGAGAGATGTCCCAGTCCTGAAGATTCCCAAGATATGAAAGTGGAACCGGAGGAGAACAACCCACTGGATCATCAGGTAGATGGAGCTGAGGTTCCTGTGAATCCTCTATAGATGGATGTAATGAGGCTTCTACTAACCTTCTACAGCAGCAGTGGGTGGAGGGTCTATGGCAGTGGTGGCGAACCTATGGCACGGGTGCCAGAGGTGGCATTCAGTGCCCTCTCTGTGGGCACCCTGACCATTACCCAGCAGAAAGGTCACCGTTCAGGACTCAAGATCTCCTCCTGCAGTCATAGGCAGCCCCCAGGACTTTAGTGCTATTTTAAAGCAACTTGAAGTGCAGGGGGAGCAAGGAGGGGAGGACAGAGCTGATTTATCATTAAAGCCCTTTCTCTGGGGCATTGATTCATCCTGTTAAGGAGACCTTAGAGGGAATCTGCAATAATAATCTGCATTTCTTCTTCTTTCTACTGTATTGGTGTCCTCAGGACGTTAATATGTTTGAAGTGTGAGTTATTTTAGTTACCTTAATTTGGCACTTTGTGAAAAATATGTGGCTTTTGCGAATAGTTTCCGCACTCAGTCCCTAAAAGGTTCACCATCACTGGTCTATGGGATGATGTTGAAGACCTGAAGTCCATGAGCGCAGTCTCCACCTCAGGATCAGATCGGTTTATGCAGTAATATAATCGTAGCATTACTGTTGATGTGTAAAATGTTCACGTTGGATCTTTCCAGGAAAGTTGTGGTGGAAGGAGGAGCGGAGAGGAAATCCCCTCATCAGTGACAGAGGAGGGTAAGAGCCTTTCATGTATCTTGTGGGTTATTCTTCCCTTATACATTGCAGGGAGAGGTCACATCCAGGGGAGGAGATGGAGATGACATAGACACCGGCTCATCTGTCTCTGGTCTCCTCCTCCAGTCAGTCGGATCAGTCTATATCCACATGTTGTGTTACTATAAGACTTTGAGGAATTTTTTTGGATGCAGTGAAGATCACCCAAATATGTTCAGAAAAAATCTTATTTAAAGGGGTGGTCTGCTCTAAGGATAATATAAACAGAATGCAGAATAAAGTGTTCATGTACAGCCCCAAACACACAACCAACCATGATAAAAAAGCCAAAAGGATGACAATAACACTTACTGGTAATTTGATGTTAAGATTGAGAAATTAGGGCGAGATTACAGCAGATAGTTACACAGCATATCCATCTTCTAATTCCTAGAGGAAGTACTAGTTGTAGCCCATGTAGCGGCCGTACAGGTGAGTTCTAGTGAAGCAGAAGATAACTCGGCCCAGACCAACACCACCCTGATGGAGTGTACTGTTAGAACTTTGGCTTCATAGAAGGAAGCAATGGCGGACCCGATCCATCTGGTAACAGTCACTTTGCCAGACTCTTTCCCCTTATTTCTTCCCTGGAATTGAATGGAAAAAATGGTTAGAGGCTCTAAATTCAGCAGTCCTCTGTAAATGTAACCAGATACATCTCCGGGTGTCCAACATATGGAATTCCTACTCCTTTTCTGAGAAAGAAAATGGTCGAATAGATGACAGACAGACTTCCTGCTGACATTGGAACTTAGAGATAACTTCAGGAAG
This sequence comes from Engystomops pustulosus, assembly GCF_040894005.1. Taxonomy (NCBI): domain Eukaryota; kingdom Metazoa; phylum Chordata; class Amphibia; order Anura; family Leptodactylidae; genus Engystomops; species Engystomops pustulosus. The sequence continues at coordinate 9,169,150 of NC_092412.1, read as the reverse complement.
AAAGGGATTATGTTTCCAGACAATCCTCCAGGATGTAAATGTTTGGGGGTCAACAGGAAAGTTTAATGCATGGGACCTGGATTTAGTGATGCTGACATATTTCATCAGGACATACCTTAAGAAAATTTTTCACGTCCATTGTTGCGAGTCACTCTCTTTATGCCCCTCAAAGAATTGGACAAGGTTGCCTGGGACATTTCTCGTCGCCAATGGTTGCGTCATCCAGAAGGGGTTAATCTTCCACAACCTGACTGAGGCATGGGATTCCCCTTGGTGGTGAAGGAGATTAACATAGACGAGTGGTCAGATAACGTTCTCGGGAGATACTGAACGTCAGTCACTTGAGGCAACGTTCTAGAGTCTCTCAACGCCAAGTCAATCCGAGAGAGACTAGCATAAGTGGAGAAGCAACAGGAATATTGTCTAGAGTGTAAATAGCAGACCCTCCACAGATCTATCATGCCCACTTCCGAGAGTAGTGTATCAAAAGGGGTCAAACCCCACACTTGCATCCATCAGTATGTCTATCAAGGCCGCCATGAGGAACGCTATTGAAGTCACTACCAGGTACAGTATACCGGATGTTTTGCAATATATACCAACACCAACGTACATATAGAGGGGGGGGGGTATAGACCGTAATAAGCAGAAAAGAGAATGTGCAAATTTTGCATCTCAGGCAGATATACCTCCATCCACATCCACCACTTTATACATTCAAAAAGTATATTCCTATGTACCAAAATACTCACTCGCCAAGCGTATGAGGAATAAACAGCATGATATGTATTCCCTCCCCAGGGTTTAAAGTGTATACGGTCATCAGACATATGTGTCTCCTGAAGGCAGTATATGGCGGGTTTCTGTCTGAGCAGATACTGGAAAACCCCCATAAGCTTGGCCGCATCTGACAGACCTCTCACATTCTAATTAACTACTATCACATTCACAGCCATCTACCCTCACATTCAAACCAGAATTGATGCCACCCTCTACCCCCATCCACTGACATTGCTTCCACCCGCTACCTCCCAAAGCCAGAACCGGTCCCTCCACTACCCACCAATACCCAAACAAATGCCACAAGCGACCCATATATCGCCTCCACCCGTATGGGTCTTTGTTAGGGAAATGCATATTCCTACAATAAACCAGCCGGACATACATTGCATATTTCACATACATGAACATTTTTGGTTTAGTGCAAACCATCAGGTGTGCCCCCCCAGCCGCTTCCCCCCTATTCAACTAAACATTGGAAGGAAGGCAGGATACATGTAGCTACTCGGATCAGTGAACCCCCTGGACCACCGCGGGAGATGGTACTAGCCGACATCTGGGGCCGGAATCAAAGTGGCACCTGGTCTTCACCAGAGCCGGCGGTGCAACTAGCCCGCGGGGGCAGCCAAGGTCAAGGTACAGAAACAGCGTTCAGGTTTGAGGTCAGGTACAGGCACGTAGTCAGGGCTGGCGGCAGAGATGCAAGAGCACAGGTTAGGTCTGAGGTCAACAACAGGAATTCAGGCAAGTCAGGAACGTTAACTACAGCTACGAACGTAGGAAGCTTTCTCAAGGCTAGAGAGTGCAAATATCCGTCGGGGAATGATGGGAGATGCCGGTCTTTATGGAAACCTGGAAGTGGCCAGCGCCAATCAGCAGTGTGCTGTGTAAACAGAATTGGGATCGGTGTTACTAGATAACATCCAGTGTGAGGCTACACACATGCAAAAACAAATCTAAGCAAAGAGGACAAGAGAGCATGTGTACAGTAGCAAACAAATAAAGAATCACTTTATTGAAAAATGGACACAAGACAATATCAGCAAGACAAACAATGTATAAAACCAATTAAAAAGGAATGCACCCTGGTGCACCCATCAATCCTGAAACAGCCGGAGCCCGACACCTGATAATGACGGGATGTCCGAACCTGAGTCCCACAACACCATCTCACAGCTCAAATAAATGGAAATGACACAAATGGGACATGTGTCTGCGGGAGAAAGTTATACCAACATGTACCAACATATAATCTGGTCAGTGAATGAATAGTGAGAAGCACAGATGTGCAAGAAGTTCTCTGTCCCTGAATGTGTAAAGTACAATGATGGACCCACAAGGCACAGTGCTCAAACGATAATTACCGTGAGGTGTGAGACGGCGGTAAGGACCCAGGACTGGTAGCCCCACGCGTTCCGCTGCGTGCCGCAGCTTCTTCAGCGTGCCCTGAAGAAGCTGCGGCACGCAGCGGAACGCGTGGGGCTACCAGTCCTGGGTCCTCACCGCCGTCTCACACCTCACGGTAATTATCGTTTGAGCACTGTGCCTTGTGGGTCCATCATTGTACTTTACACATTCAGGGACAGAGAACTTCTTGCACATCTGTGCTTCTCACTATTCATTCACTGACCAGATTATATGTTGGTACATGTTGGTATAACTTTCTCCCGCAGACACATGTCCCATTTGTGTCATTTCCATTTATTTGAGCTGTGAGATGGTGTTGTGGGACTCAGGTTCGGACATCCCGTCATTATCAGGTGTCGGGCTCCGGCTGTTTCAGGATTGATGGGTGCACCAGGGTGCATTCCTTTTTAATTGGTTTTATACATTGTTTGTCTTGCTGATATTGTCTTGTGTCCATTTTTCAATAAAGTGATTCTTTATTTGTTTGCTACTGTACACATGCTCTCTTGTCCTCTTTAATCAGCAGTGTGCTAGCTCTTTAAATCTTCAAATACCGGTGCATGCACGCCGTAGGGAGCGGGAATGCGCGCGTGGCCTAGCCGGGATGGGAGAAGGATCATGGAGAGGTAAGTGAGGGCCGGGGGCGCCGCACAATGGCCAGATAAAACTTGCAACTAGTTACACAAGGAATGCCAGAACTTGGACACAAACTGATCCCCACAGTCGGATACGATGTGCAACGGAAATCCATGCTGCTGGAAGAACTGGCAAGCAGTGGAGAAGACGGAAGACCTGGAAAGGGAACACAATGGAACATCTTGGAAAACCGGTCTGTCACCCCCCAGATAACAATATTGCCAGAGGAGAGAGTAAGATCAGTGACAAAGTCCATAGCCACGTGAGACCACGGGCGACTGGGTATCGGCAAAGGGAAGTAACAGTCCAGCCGGTTTGAGAAGAGAGGCTTTGTTACGGGCACAGGAGGAGCAGGATCCCACAAAATCCCGGACGTCTTTGACCAGATCTGGCCACCAGTAGTAGCGGGAGATGAGGGCCATGGAACGTTGCACCCCTGGGTGCACAGCCACTCGCAAAGAATGTCTGTAAGACAGAATCCTCTTCCGGATAGCAGGTCTGACATACGTCTTGCCGGGAGATAGCTGTCGAAGATCCACCAGAGCTGCAACAACAAGTTGTTCAGGAGAGATGGTATGTCAAGGAACTGGCTCCTCTCCAATGACATCCGAAGCACGGGACAGAGCATCAGCCTTGACATTCTTTTCCGCAGGACAGAAGTGGATTAATAGGTTGAAGCTTGAGAAGAACAACGACCAACGGGCTTGCCTGGGATTCAGGCGCTGAGCTGTCTGGAGGAAAAGTAGGTTCTTGTGGTCAGTGTACATACAAACTGGATGGAGAGCTCCCTCCAATAGATACCGCCACTCCTGCAGGGCAAGTTTGATGGCTAACAGTTCTCTGTCACTAATAGAGTAATTTCTCTCTGCGGAGGAAAAAGTCTTGTGAGAGTTTGGCCCTTAGGCCCTTTCTGTGTGAGCAATTCTCCAGCTCCCACGGAGGATGCATCCACCTCAAGAAGAAAGGGTTTCTCAGAGTCTGGCCTAGTGAGAACAGGAGCCGAGATAAAGGCGGACTTCAACCTGGAGAAGGCTTCTTCAGCCTCAGGAGGCCAGGCACAGGCACCTTTCTTACTAAGTACCACGATGGGAGACTAGTGTCCACTAGAGTGGAAAAATGCGGAATAAACTGCCGATAATAGTTCGCAAAACCCAGAAACCTCTGTTTGGCTTGTGGACCTTCTGGGCGGGCCACTGAAGAACTGCAGACAGTTTAGCAGTATCTGGAGGCCTCTGTCGGAGATTATGTAGCCGAGGAATGATAGGCTGCGTTCGTGAAACTGACATTTTTGAAGCTTGGCGTATAGATGTATAGCCCGTAGCCAGCCAAGAACTTGACAGACGTGTGATTGATGGGTCTTGAGGTCTGGAGAATACACCAAGATCGTCCAGGTAGACCACGACACATGTATACAGAAGGCCGCTGAAAATGTAATTCACAAACTCCTGAAAGACAGCAGGACTGACAATGAATAATAATAATACTTTATTATTATCCCGAACGGGAACTTATAATGCCACCTTGGAGCGTTCGGTGACAAACTGGGAGGGCTTCAGTTCAATATGCAATGAGCACTGGGTAATAAAGCCTCTGCAGAGCGTGGGATCCCCATCAGACTTATCAAGCATGGAGAGTCTGAGCCTTGGTTCACCCGCCAGTAGACAAGCCGATGCGACTGGAAAAGTCACAAGAACTGCCGCTGGAGTAGTCGCTGGAGCCTGATGCAGAGTGGCAACCATCTGTTGCAGCTCTCCTTGCGATGCAATCTGCTGGGCGACAACGCTGGTAAGATCAGCCTGAATCGGAAGCGGCACCTTGACGAGGTCCATGGCCGGATCTTACTCCCAGGACTCGGGGTCAGTGAACCCCCTGGACCACCGCAGGAGATGATACAAGCGACATCTGGGACTGGAATCTTAAGTGGCACCTGGTCTTCACCAGAGCCCGCCGCAAATCGGGATGGTCTTGCTGCCGCAGGGTGCCAGCAGGTCGTTCAACAGCTGCGACTAGCCCATGGTGGCAGCAAAGGTCGAGGTACAAAAACAGCATTCAGGGTCAGGTACAGGCACATAGTCAGGGCTGGTGGCAGAGATGCAAGGTCACAGGTCAGGTCCGAGGTCAACAACAGGAATTCAGGCAAGGCAGGAATGGGAACAACAGCTAGGAACGTAGGAAGCTTTCTCTAAGGCTAGTGAGCACAAATATCTGGTGGGGAATGATGGGAGCCGCCGGTCTTTATGGATACCCGGAAGTGGCCAGTGGTGCGCTGGCCCTTTAAATCTTCGAGTGCCGGTGCTCGCCCTAGGAAGTGAGGACGTGCCCGCGGCCGGGATGGAAGCAGGATTGTGGAGAGGTAAGGGAGGGTCGGGCAAAAGAGAGTTCCGTAATTGATAAAGAACTGAGATATAGTGGAAGATTCATGGAACAAATTGTTGTGATTCCAGTAATTCCAGTAATCCAGACTCCCGCGCCTAGAAAAGTGAGAATAATATGCCCACGCAGTCGACTTTGGTAGCAATTCAAATGGAACAAATGTTTCCCAGGCGGTGGAGTTCTTTAGAAGCAGTGGCTGCTTCTTTAGAAGCAGTGGGATAGCTTGCAACTGCTGCATCATAAGATCTGGAAAGTGCAGAGGCCTTTTCATTTTTTGAGCCCAGGCAATAGGTGTCTCATAGATTGAACCTGGAGAAGTAAAGAGACCACTTGGCTTGACAAGGGTTCAGATGTATCATCAGGCGTGGAGAAGCTTTGCTTACACCTAGGGAAGCCTCTCCCAAGAACCCTAGGTGCTAGCGTTTCCCGGAGGCTGGGGACGGATAGGACAAGACCCGATGAAGTGCTCTGGACTGGCACGCTAAAGGCAGAGGTTACCCTGGCGTCTTCTGATGCGTTCCTCGGAAGAGAGTCTAGTTCTGTCCACCTCCATAGGCTCCTCTGCAGATGGATTGACCAGAGGCTGGAGTGGTCTTTGGAAGGCCGTAGCCAGGTGAGGAAGGCGTCGGGACAGACTTGGGATTGCTCGAGGTGTGACTCCTCAGCACGCTACCTAAACCGCACGCCTATCCGGGTGGCCAAGGTGATGAGACCACTCAGAGTAGACAGCAGATCACGAGCAGCCAGAGCATCCTTAACATGAGAGGCAAGAACCTTTTTGAAAGCTGCGGACAGGGCCACGTCGTTCCAGGAACGTTCCGAAGCCAAAGTACGGAACTGGACTGCATACTCTCCCATGGAGGAATTCCCCTGACGTAGATTGAGTAAGGCAGCTTCGGCGGAGGAGGCCCGAGTCGGTTCTTCGAACATGGACCAGAATTCAGACAAAAAGGCCACGAGAGAAGCTGTAACTGGGTCGTTTCTGTCCCAAAGGGGAGTAGCCCAGGCCAGGGCTTTCCGGGAGAGAAGACTGATTATGATTGCCACCTTGGATCGCTCCATGATGAATTGGGATGGCATAAGTTCTATGTGCAGGGAGCACTGAGTTATAAAGCTCCTGCACATCTTGGAATTGCCATCGTACTTGCTGGCCATGGACAACCGAAGTCTAGGTTCAACGGCAGGTAGACAAGCCGGAGTGGTGGGAGTCGCAAGAGCAGCCTCAGGAACCTGTTGCTGGTTAGCTAGCAGTTGTTGCAGCATGGTGGTGACTTGCTCCAGCTGATCACGTTGTGTAGCAATCTGCCAAGATTGGTGGATCACGATGGTGAAAAGATCAGGCTTACTGGGAGACGGAACCTCGGCGGGATCCATGGCCAGATCTTACTGTCAGGCTTGAGGGTTGTGGATCCTCTGGACCACTGCAGACGAGGACACAAGCCACTACCTGGGACCTGAGTCTAAGTGGTACCCGGTTTTCACCAGAGCCCGTCGCAAAGCAGGTTAGACAAGCTGCGGCGTGGTACCACCAGGTCGATCCTCAGTAGTGACTTGTCTGCAGTGGCAGCCTGCAACAGAAGACATAGAATTTCTGCCAGAGATAAAGTAGAAAAGACTGTGAGATATATACGTTAGAAGGGTAACATCACTTCCCTAAGAAACACTTTTGATGGAAGGAACCGCTATCCAAACCGCACATTTCATCAGATTCTTGAAGCGTACCTCTTTTTATAGACGAGTGTGAATTTCAGTAATGGAAGGCACAGAGCTTTGTATCCAATAAAAGGAAGACCATGGTATCCAAATAGGGTCATTATGTAATTGTCAGGATCGGTGGTAGGAGATCCTCTGGACCACCGCGGACGATGATGCAAACCGACACCTGGGAGCAAAATCTAAGTGGCACCCGGTTTTCACCAGAACCTGCCGCAAAGCGGGTTGGACTTGCTGCGGCGTTGTACCACCAGGTCGTTCCACAGGTGTGACTTTGTCCGCGGCGGCGGCCAAGGCGAAGTACAGAATAGTGAAGGAGAAGCATGGTTGAGGACCGGCTGGAGGTCGAGACAGGCAGCACAGGATCAGAGTCGGGGACGTAGCAGAAGGTCAGGACAGGCAGCACGGAAGCGATGTCAGGAACGGAATCGAGGTCACAACGGGAAATCTGAATAATTGCACTGGGCATCAGGAACAAGCTTTCTCTAAGGTAATGAGGCAGAAAGATCCGGAAGGGTGTGTGCCGAGAGGCTGGGTTAAATAGAATTTTGGGTAGCCTTTAGATCTTGAGAAGCCGACATGAGCACATGCTCGGGGACGGGTGAGTGGATGTGCTGCGGAGCGGGGGGACACAGAGGAGAATGGGTGCGTCCGTGACCCGATGCATGGATCGCGGGACCACCCGTGACAGTAATGTTTAGAGCCACTGGGGCACGAGCACCACCATTAAGTTGCAGCATCATATCAGAGACATCAGTCGTTTAGTCCATGCCATTATTTTAGTTTGCATCCACTCCATCTGAATGAGCACGTTCAAGGAGATGTGGTCCTTGGGTGTCACCAAGATAACAATTCCCAGGTACTTTCTTTCACTAGACAACTAGATAATTCTCCGCTGCTGCAGATTAATCCCCGTATCCATTGGTAGATGATTAATCTGGTGCAGGATAAGACTTGCAAATGATACTTTGCATCTAGTTTGCTGCACTAGAATATTGCATTTTCTGGCACATTGGCTATTTCCTGCAAGACTAAACCCCCTTTGTAGAAGACACTCCCTTCATTCACCCAGGTCATAGAACAAGAATGTTCTATGGCCAAGGCAAAGAGCAGGGGCGATAAGGGGAACCCTGTCTCATGCCCCGACTCGGAGGGAAGCAGTCGGACATTCTGCCATTTACATGCGTCCTAGCCATAGGGGAGCCACACAGCAGTTACACATATGCCATGAATCTGGGGCCAAACCCCATCCTATCCAAGACCAACCGCAAGTATTGCCAATTGACATCCTCAAATGCTCTGGCAGTGCCGAATGATAAAATATGTTGGTTTAGTTCTGCTTGTAACTAGGGAAAGGAAAACCTCCAATAATGATTTCTTGACTATACTTTTCAGGAGATGAAAAAGGTTCCCGTGGACGTCCCCCCTCATCTCCTTGTGGTGAAGTAAAAGATGATCAATCCCATATTTCCACAGAGGAGGGAAATCATGGAGATAAAAGGCAGTTTCCATGTCCGAAATGTGAGAAGCGTTTTACCCAGAAATCATATCTTGTTATCCATCAAAGAATTCACACAGGAGAGAAGCCATATTCATGTTCAGAATGTGGAAAATGTTTTACTGAGAAATCAAAACTACTAAGACATCAAAGAAGTCACACAGGAGAGAAGCCATTTTCATGTTTAGAATGTGGAAAATGTTGTACTCAGAAATCAGATTTATTAAGACATCAAAGAACTCACACAGGAGAGAAGCCATTTTTATGTTCAGAATGTGGAAAATGTTTTACTCGGAAATCAAAATTGCTAAAACATCAAAGAAGTCACACAGGAGAGAAGCCATTTTTATGTTCAGAATGTGGAAAATGTTTTTCTTTTAAATCAGAATTACTAAGACATCAAAGAACTCACACAGTAGAGAAGCCATTTTTATGTTCAGAATGTGGAAAATGTTTTACTCGGAAATCAGAATTCCTAAGACATCAAAGAACTCACACAGGAGAGAAGCCATTTTCATGTTCAGAATGTGGAAAAAGTTTTACTTGGAAATCAGAATTACTAGGACATCAAAGAACTCACACAGGAGAGAAGCTATTTTCATGTTCAGAATGTGGAAAAGGTTTTAATCGGAAATCAGAATTAATAGGGCATCAAAGAACTCACACAGGAGAAAAGCCATTTTTATGTTCAGAATGTGGAAAATGTTTTATTCGGAAATCACAATTAGTAAGTCATCAAAGAACTCACACAGGAGTGAAGCCATTTTCATGTTCAGAATGTGGAAAATGTTTTACTTGGAAATCAGAATTACTAACACATCAAAGACGCCACACAGGAGAAAAGCCATTTTTATGTTCAGAATGTGGAAAATGTTTTAATGAGAAATCAAAACTACTAAGACATCAAAGAATTCACACAGGAGAGAAGCCATTTTCATGTTTAGAATGTGGAAAATGTTTTACTCGAAAATCAGAATTATTAGGACATCAAAGAACTCACACAGGAGAGAAGCCATTTACATGTTCAGAATGTGGAAAATGTTTTACTTGGAAATCAGAATTACTAGGACATCAAAGCACTCATACAGGAGAGAAGCCATTTTCATGTTCAGAATGTGGAAAATTTTTTAATCGGAAATCAGAATTACAAGGACATCAAATAACTCACACAGGAGAGAAACCATTTTTATGTTCAGAATGTGGAAAATGTTTTGCTCGGAAATCAGATTTACTAGGACATCAAAGAACTCACACAGGAGAGAAACCATTTTCATGTTTAGAATGTGGAAAATGTTTTACTCAGAAAACACATCTTGTAAAACATGAGAGAATTCACACAGGGGAGAAGCCATATACGTGTAATGAATGTGGAAAATGTTTCCGTTTGAATTCAAAGCTTATTCAGCACCAAAGAATTCATACAGGTGAGAAACCATTTTCATGTTCACAATGTGGAAATAGTTTTACTCTGAAATCACATCTTGTTCGACACCAGAGAATTCACACAGGTGAGAAACCATTTTTGTGTAGAGAATGTGGAAAATGTTTCAGCGTTCAGTCATCTCTTTCTGAACACCAAAGAACTCACACAGGGGAGAAGCCATTTTCATGTCCAGAATGTGGAAAATGTTTTACCCGGAAATCACATCTTGTTACTCATCTGAGATCTCACACCAAGTAGAAGCTTTTCTTATGTTCAGAATGTGGAAAATGTTTTACTTTATATTTATATGTAAATGATCAGAAAGCAGTTTTTGTGCTTCTAACCAGTGGGACTTGGTGGTCTCAGATGAGGAACTAATAAAATTGCTCTCCGCCCCATCTACCCTACACTTTGGATTTTCTGTTAGAGCAGAGCTTTTTAATTTTTAATCTCCCTACTGTACAAATCTCTTATATGCCCCATATGCCACTTCCCAAACTGCCCCCATAGTAGCCGTGCCCTCATTAAAGTGGAATAATTCCATGACAGGGGCATTATTAAGGACCGGCAGCCAGTATGGGTTTAACTTGCAAGGGCCCTTGCTTCTAGATTGGTCACCAAGGTTCAATGTTACCTGTATAGGGGAATGGTCAGATAAGGATCTGGTAAGATAGTCTACCATCGTGACCATTGGTATCACCCTATTATTATCAATGGCCAAGTCTATTCTAGATTTGAATGCATTTGAGGCAGAGAAACAAATTTCCCTCCTCTCCTCAGGGCTCTGAGCCTTCCGAAGATCAGTCAATTGTACCTCATTGAGAAGTCTTGCAAGGCCTGTAGTAGGACTGTCACTAAGGATAGTGCCCGTGTGAAATTTTGTCTAGACATGGCCGCACCAAGCAATTGATATCTCCGATCACAGGAATGGACTGGCACACAGGAACGCAGGACCATAGGAACGGACTGGCACACAGGAACGCAGAAATCACGTGAATGCAGGAATCACAGGGGAGCTTTCTCTTCAGGGAAGTTTGAAGATCCGGCAAGGGTAACAGGAAGAGGCTGGAATTTAAATCAGGCCAGTGCCAATTATCGGCGCACTGGCCCTTTAAATCTTAACGAGCCGGCACACGCGTGCCCTAGGAGATGGGGACGCGCGTACCAAGCTGCGGGAGCAGCGGAGATCGCCGCTGGAGCCAGGGGAGGTAAGTGATGCCAGGCATCGGAGGTATATGGAGAGACACGGGTGCGCCCGCGAACCGAGACAGGGATCGCGGGAGCACCCATGACAATATCTTTCCTCAGCATCAATATAAAAATGGGAGCATCGTATCGGAACATCTTTATGAATGAGGATACTAACGCTACAGGAGTAAGTATTGTGGAAGATTTCTTAGAGGCCTCCCCCAACTCCCTGACATTCCATGAGATAAGATTAATTAACCCTGATTGCTGACCAGGACACATACTTAAAAATTGGACACCAATTACATGTGCATAAAAGAGTAAAAAGGAGGAGTAAAAAGTCCCACCCTATCCCGCCCCAACCCTATACCCTTGGGTTAAAGAAAATAGAATTCCAGAAAAATCAGTGTCAAGTTATCAGTAGTCACTTCTTGATAGATCATACCTCAAAATCAGTCAAAAAACATTCACTTATCGGCTTTTCACCACAATAGACTCTCAGGTTGGGAGCCAAACATAACAGTACTTTCGCAACAGTCTTAGCAGGCGTACTACAACACCACCAAGGAGTGAGAGTCTAGAGGACAACCTTATGGACATTGCCGAGAATCCTTCTGGTGTTGCAGGCAACTATTATTCAGGTCAAGCCAGCAGGACACTTCAGCCGCCGATTCAAAGAAGTGATCGGTGCCCCAGGCAGAAATCCTCAGCTGTGCGGGGTAGACCATTGCATAAGGGAGGACCAACTCCTGAAACCATTGTTTAACCTGTCAGAACTGCAGTCTTCTTTTCGAGATTTCATGGCAAACCAATTCTCAAAGAAATCTGTAGGATTATTACCTTCAAGGTGTTCAGGGACCCTCCCCACTCTTAAATTGTTTTGATGCAGCTTTTTTCGAAATCATCAGTCTCGACTTGCAGTGCTGTATTTTTCTTTGCCTCTTTTGCAAGAGGAGGCAACTGGTCCTCGGTGACCCCCCAACCGCTCTTCAGCAGCAGACACTTTCTCTCTTACCTTTTGTGGGTCATGACAGATGAAGAATGAACCACTACATTGCATAACAGCCATAAGGATACGTTCAGGAGCATCTTCCTGATGTGGCAAGGAGTCATCAGAGGCTGCAGCTTGCGCAATGAGGCGAACGTGTTTCTTCTCACGGCACCGCCATCTTGAGTCTCCAGCTCAATATGCACCTCAGCCTGCGATCTCTGCGAGCTCCATCCCTCTCTGCTTTGGCGGGGAGCAAGCAAACTGCTCCAACATTGCAGCCACTTCCAGTACTCGCGGCATGGTCTTCTGTGCTTTTGCAGCTCATGCCAGCGGCGTCTCACCATGTGCAGCCTGCATCTGTTTTTGTCCACTTACTTTCACCCCGGTAGCAGCAGTGTCAGAAAGGAGCCGTAATGGTGACCTAAGTGGCAACGGGGGTCTCTTTTTAACAGAGCCAGCAGGTATAAGAAGGATGTTTTGATTATTTTGAGCAGAAGCTGCTGCCTCATGCATCTACTCCTATGCTCAGTTAGACCACGTCTCTGTGAGAAACCCATTTAATAATAATCTTCATATAACGCCATCATATTCTGTAGAACTTTATAAATCACAGGGAGCATATACAAATAAAATACTATATTCCAGAGTACAAACAGTTATATGGAACAATAAGAGTAACTAAGGGCCCTGCTCATAAGAGCTTACAGTCTACAAGGATGAGGCGATGACACAAGAGCTTACAGTCCATGAAGATGAGGGCGTGATACAAGAGGTATAAGAGATTGTTTAATGGTCCACCTATTCTTTATAAGGGAACAGAATAAAATAATTTAATACTTCCAGTTCCGACCCGACATGTAAGGCTGTAGAGCTCCGAACAGCCCGTAATGAAATACTCAAGTCAAATCGTTTACCCAGTTTTTGTGGAAATATTGGGTACCTCAGCTTATACTCGGGTATTGTCTAATACTCAAGTATATATACGGTAAATACTCAATAATAATGTATCCAGATATTTTCAATAGGTGCATCCAGTATAAACAGGTTCCAAATCCCAATGGTTTAACTAGTGCAATAGATATGATATATCCAGTATAAACAAATCCTTCTCCAAATAATTCACAATGGGGCACATTTACTAAGGGTCCACGGACCGCATTTTCATCAGGTTTCCCGACTTTTTCAGTTTTGCGCTGCATTTAACTGGGGTTTTGGGCGCACGCGATCGGATTTTGACGCCGACTTTAATGCAACACAAATTGGGGGGTGTGACCGTCCGTTGTGTTGCAAGCCATGCACTTACATGCATCGGGAAGAAGATGGTGAACTTCGGCGGACCTGAGCGAGGAAGTGACATGTAGGAAATTGGACGCATGATCTTAGTGAATTGCGGCAGCTCCGAATCCTTGTCGGACAACACACCTCGGGGATCGCGACGGGGCGGGTAAGTAAATGTGCCCCGATGACATCACAGGACTAATCTGATTGGTCCTGTGACGTTGATCGCTGCCATTAGCCAGTCAATACAGTGTCACTGGTGGTCCCGCGACCCATAACACGGGTTGCAGGTTCACCCATGCCCCTTTGCCCCCGCCAGCAGGTCGCCTGCGCACCTTACCTGTCCCGGCTCCTGTCTACCCTGCATCCGGCATGCGCATGCTCCCTGACTCTGGATTTAATGGGCCAGAGCACTGTCAATTGGCGCTGCTCATTTTTTGGAAACCATATAAGCCTGCCTCTTCCTGAACACCATGCAGGATCTTTGAGCCTATGCCATTGTGAAAGCTCCCCTGCGATATTCCTGCATTCCTGTGTGTTCCTACTCCTGAGTTCCCACGTTCCCGTGTTCCTGTGTTCCCATTCCCATCTGCCTGGACCACCCATTGCTGACCCCGGATTGGACTTGACCTTGCACCTCTGCCACCTGCCCTGACCCTGTGCCTGAACCTGACCATGAGACTGTCTCCAGCTAAGGTACCTCGACCTCGGCTACCACCACGGGCTTGTCGCACCTGTGGAACAGCCTGGGGGTACCCCGCCGTAGCAAGACCAACCGGCTCTGGTGAAGACCTTGCCCCCTCACCGCCCCTACGACTGTCCTGTGGATCTGCTGTCGGGTACATCCCCTCCTCGGGGCCGTGTGTACCCACTCTTAGTACCAGAAACCACAGGTTGACACTTTGAATACCTAGTAATGCCGTTTGGACTCTGTAAAGCACCAGCGTCTTCCAGGAATTAGTTAGTGACATCTTTAGAGACTTGTCTGTGTTGTGGTCTATCTGGACCAATCGCCTTTACACCAAACTTGAGAAGTGCCAATTCCACCAGCGGAGTCTTCTATTTCTCAGTTATATCATCTCCGACAGAGGTCTCCTGATGCATCCTGCCAAGCTGTCTGCGGTTCTTCAGTAGCCCCTCCTGTAGGACTATGCGCTATACAGCGGTTTCTGTGCTTTGCAAATTACTACCGGCAGTTCATCCCACACTTCTCCTCTCTGGTGTCTCCTATTGTGGCGCTCACCAAGAAGCATGCTAACCCCCGACTCTGGCCTTCGGCAGCTGAGGAGGTTTTCATGAACTTAAAGTCTGCATTTTCTTCAGCTCCAGTTCTTGTACGTCCCAACACAGAGAAGCCTTTCCATCTGGAAGTGGATGCCTCCACAGTAGGGGCCGGTGCAGAGCTCACGCAGAAAGGGTCCCAAAGGCCGGACCCTCCCTGTGGATTTTTCTCTAAGACTTTCTCCTCCGCAGAGAGGATTTATTCCATAGGAGATCGAGAACTGCTGGCGATTAAGCTTGCCTCCTGGAGGTATCTCCAGCGGCTCACTGGTCACTTTTCTTCTCCCGATTCGATTCCCTCATTCATTTCCGTCCGGCTGAGAAGAACATCAAGGCTGACGCCCTCTCTTGTGCCTCTGATGTTATTGGGGAAGACCCTGCATGTCATTCCACCTGAGCAACTGGTACTGGCCTGTGGATTTTCGATAATTACCTCCTGGCAAGACCTACGTACGACCTGCCCTACGGGGGAAGATTCTGACTTGGGGACATTGCTCACATGTGGCTGGGCACCCTGGGGTGCAGCGTTCTGTCACCCTCATTTCCCGATTCTACTGGTGGCCAGATCTGGCCGTGGATGTTCGGGACTTTGTGGGTTCCTGTGCTGCCTGTGCCTGGAATAAGCCCTCACTTCTCAAGCCTGAGGTGATCTTATTCTGCTGTTGCCAATACCCAGCTGTCCGTGGACTCATGTGGCCATGAACTCCATCACGGGCCTGCCGCCTTCATGAGGCAATCTGGTCTTCTGGGTGGTAACTGACCGTTTTTCAAAAATGTCCCATTTTGTTTTTCTGCCCGGTTTGCCATCTGCTCCACGTCTTGCCAGCCAGTTCTTCCATCACATCTTCTGACTCCATGGGCCTCCCCAGCACATCGTCTCTGACTGTGGGGTTCAGTTCCTCTCTAAATTCTGGCGTTCTCTCTGCAACCAACTTCAAGTGAAATTAGACTTTTCTTCTGCCTATCATCCCCAGTCTAATGTGCAGATGGAAAGAGTTAATCAGACCCTGGGCTGCTATCTACGCCGTTTGGTTTCTGCCCGTCAGGACAATTGGTCCACTCTGTTGCCATGGGCAGAGTTTTCGCACAACTCCTTGGACTCTGCATCCACGGGCTCCGCTCCATATTTTGTCAATTATGGACTGCATCTTCGCCCTCCTCTTCCTCTGCCTGTGACATTGGATGTTCCTGCTGTTAAGAAATTGGTAAGGGACCTGAAGAGCATCTGGGAGCAGACTCGCCTTTCCTTATTACAGGCTTCGGACGAACCAAGCTCCAGGCCGTCTAAAAGACTCCTCCGACATCTATGAGGTAAAGGAGATCCTTGATATGAAGAGGGTGAGGGGTAAGCGTTTCTTCTTGGTTGACTGGAAGGGTTTCGGGCCGCAGGAAAGGTCTTGGGAGCCCGAGGACAATATCCAGGACTATGATCTCCTGCAGAGATTCCTCCAGCCCAGGAAGAGGGGGAGGCCGAAGGGGGGTACTGTCACGGGTGGTCCCGTGACCTATATTGTGGGTTGCAGGCTCACCCATGCCACTTTGCCCCTGCCAGTGCATTGCCCGTGCACCTTACCTGTCCCGGTTCCTGTCTCCCCTGCATCCGCCATGTGCGTGCGTTCCCGACTACTATGGCGTTAATTGGCGCTGGCCATTTTCTGAAGACCATATAAGCCTGCCTCTTCCTGAACACCCTGCCGAATCTTTGAGCCTATGCCATTGTGAAAGCTCCCCTGCGATATTCCTGCATTCATGAGTGTTCCTGCTCCTGAGTTCCCATGTTCCTGTGTTCCCATCTGCCTGGACCTCCCGTTGCTGAACCTGGATTGGACTTCACCTTGCATCTCTGCCGCCTGCCCTGACCCTGTGCCTGAACCTGGCCACGAGACTGTCTCCTGCTAAGGTACCTTGACCTTGGCTGCCACCGTGGGCTAGTCGCACCTGTGGAACAACCTGGTGGTACCCCGCCGTAGAAAGACCAACCCGCTTTGCGGCAGGCTATGGTAAAGACAAGGTGCCACTTAGATTCCGATCCCAGGTGTGGGCTAGTATCACCTCCCACGGTGGTCCAGAGGATCCACTGATCCTGAATCCTGACATACAGACTGGCCAATGACAGCGATCTGTGATGCTGGGGGCAGATCTTATTAGCCCCATACCCTCCAACATCGCCATTTTGTGTTTGGTGGTGTTGGAGAGAGTTGTGCTAGCAATCTGTCCCCACTATTACCCCCCCTCCCCAAAACCGCACTTTTAAGTGCGATCTGTTAGTAGTAGTCGTGTGGAGCAGTAGTAGTAACATGGGGGAGTAGGAGTCGCATTGGAGAAGTAGTAGTCCTGTAGAGGAGTAGTTCTGTGGCGGGAGAGTAGTCGTTCTGTGGAGGAGAAGTCATCTTGAGGAGGAGTAGTTTTATGGAGGAGTTTGGAGTGTAGAGGAGGTTGTACCTTTTTTACAGGGAAAATCATGGACTGGAAAACGTACACAGCCTTGGAGGCATGTAGTTATATGGCCTCCAATACGGAGTCTGCTAGTTGGGACTAGTGTCCATTTTATTTGTCCACCTTGTCCTCCTAAAGTGACTCAGAGGAACCCCTGAGAAAGCACCTTTGTAGTAGTGTTGAAGTGCCTGGGACTCCCAGTAACTATGCCCCTCAGCTCCCTGATCTTACTATGCAGAGACACGGCAGGGTTCAGACCAGTGAACTTTTAAAATTCTTTATTAGTGAGGACCTAATTGGTCTTATTATAGCCCTGACCAATCTCTATGCTGCACAACATTGCAGAAAACCACAATATTTTTTTACAGAAAACCCCATCTGGTTCACCCCAGTCGTGCAGTAGAGATGGAGAAGTATTGGGGCATAATACTTCTTATGAGGCTAGTAAAGCCAGACCTATTGGAGTACAGACGTACCACACCCCGATGTTCCACGTGGCGATGTGCAGGATATGCTTTAAAGCCATCCATAAGTTTATGCATTTTGCCGACAATGCGCAGTACCCACCCAGAGATGACCCCAGATACGATAGTCTAATAGGGGCCTGACCTTATATAATCTATCTTAGTGCCCGATTTATGGAAGTGTATACTCCAGAGAGGCACCTATCGATAGACGAGTCCCTGGTACATTTCAAAGGGAGACTTCAGTTCTGCCAGTACCTGCCCAATAAGTGGGCTAGGTATGGTGTGAAGATGTATAAGCTGTGTGAGACTACACTTATATGTTCAGGGTATATGAAGCGAAGGAATCCAGAATAGTGCCCCCAGAATGCCCCCCCTTCCTTGAAATTGCTGGAAAAGTAGTCTAGGATCTGGTGCACCCACTACTGGACCAGGGCTACCAGGGCTCTACCTGGACAATTATTTTTTATACCACCACTACCTTGTGCAAGTGCCTAGCTTCCAGAAAAACTGCGGCATGCGTCACTGTTAGAAGGAATCAGAGAGGTCTCACAAAGTCGCTGCTAGGGGAAAAGTTCAGAAGGCACGAGAACCAAGCACTAAGCAGCGACTCAGTATTGTCTGTGAAGTACAAGGACAAGGGAGAGGTCCTTGTATTAACAACAATACATGGTCACACCAGCACTACTCCACCTGTACGAGGTACCCGTACAGAAGCCCCAGACTGCATTTTGAACTACAATAGGTACATGGGAGGGGTTGACTTCTCAGACCAGGTGCTTCAGCCATACAACGCCATGCGGAAGTTGAGGGTGTGGTACAAGAAGCTGCCGTGCACATGATGCAGATGGCACTGTATAATGCTTATGTGCTTCATCGATGTGCCGGCCAAAGGGGAACTTTTTTGGAATTTCAAGAGGTGGTAATAAAGTACTTTCTTTTTGGAGACCAGTAAGGGGGGAGTGCCAGCACTTCTGGAAGCGACTCCACATCACGCATTGTACCAGGGCAGCACTTTCCAGGAGAAGTTCCCCAAACTGCCAAGAAGGGAAGGACACAGGAGAGGTGCAGGGTGTGCTCCATAAAGGCATTCGGAAGGACACCATTTATCATTGTGAGACATGCCCAGAAAAACCAGGACTATGTATGAAATATTCTTCCAAATTTATTATACATCCCTGGATTTTTAGATTACCCTGTTGTTACCCTGATGTACTATGCCCAGTTTATACATCATGGCGCACCTTCCCTTCTAAGCCCTGTCATGTGCCTGTAGATTATTGACCAATATGGGGTATTGCTTTACCCGGGAAAACACGCATCATGATCTTTGGGGTGTTTGTCTCCAGGGGCAGGAGCTGGGCACAAGATGACATAATGGATATTTTTTACCATGCACTATCCATTATGCCCTTTTTGGGGGTCCACCTGTGGGGGCAAAATGCTAACTATACCCCTAGATTAATTCATGAAGGGGTGTTGTTTCCAAAATAGGGTCAGTTCTTAGGGGTTTCTACTGTACTGATCCCTATTGGCATCTACAAATGCTTCATGAGGCCAAAAAGAGAAAAATATGTACAATGCCTGTGCTCCAAATGCAAGTTATTCCCTTTTGAGCCCTGCCGTGTCTCCATCCTGCAGATTATTGCCACATATGGGGTATTGCCCTAACCGGGGTCACCCGCAGAATGATTTTTGATGTGTTTTTACCCAATGGCATGTTTGATAAATTTCAATACAATTTTACTCTGCACTACTCACTTTGCATACCCCCTCCCCCCAAAAATAAACTGATCGCTCAAATGACACCACTAACACGAACTGCAATGTCTCACAAGAAAACAATCTCACAGTCACAGGGAAATCTTCAAGCGTTGGAAGGTTATTACCACAGGATGAGACACTGGTCACATTTAAAAAAGGACCAAGCCATAACGAACATACAGGCTGCATCCTTAAGGAGTTAAAATCCAATTGTCACAGAGAAGAAAAAAAATTTATCTGGGTTTCCAATTATAAAATATACAGTTCCGACTTACATACAAATTCAACTTAAGAACAAACCTACAGAACCTATCCTGTACGTAACCCGGAGACTGTATACATAACCAGCGCCCCGCCTACACTGGTCACATGATCTAACACATCATCACAGGTCCTTCATCCACCACTTCTTCTCTATTCATGTACACACGCCCCGCCCCTCAGTGACATCACACTACTAGGATCACATGACTAGTGGATAGTAAGCAGGAGGCTCCGCTCCTCAGTGACATCACACTCCCCGGGTCACATGACTAGTGGATAGTGAGCAGGAGACCTGTGTGAGGTAGAGAGTGTCCTGCACTGAGGAGAGAAGAGGTAAGTGACCAGAGGAGGGACTACAACTCCCAGCATGCCCCAGGAGCACACACACTATATGGAGGGACTACAACTCCCAGCATGCTCCAGGAGCACACACACTTTATGGACGGACTACAACTCCCAGCATGCTCCAGGAGCACACACACTATATGGTGGGACTACAACTCCCAGCATGCTCCAGGAGCACACACACTATATGGAGGGACTACAACTCCCAGCATGCTCCAGGAGCACACACACACACTATATGGAGGGACTACAGCTCTCAGCATGCTCCAGGAGCACACACACTATATGGAGGGACTACAGCTCTCAGCATGCTCCAGGAGCACACACACTATATTTTCACCCATCTACTGTGTCTTTAAATCCAGTCTCACTCTCTGCAATGGTATATATCTCTGATTGCCCTAGTATTGCATGTGTCTGTTTCTTTCTGTAACATTTGACCCTTTTCTGTCCTACCTGATTTAATGTTCATCTCTGCCCCTCAATGAGTTTGTTTTTCTCTGTTCAGAACTTGATCCACTTTGTTAAGTGTCCTAGATTAATTGTTTTACGAGCTAAATGAGGGCCTGGTCTCTGGTCTTCTCTGTGTATAAGTTTAGTTGTAGTATAGGATGCTTGCATTCCAGGTTGCTTGCATTCTTTGTTTGCTTAGCATAATATTCTGCTAAGTATAATATTCTGAGAAGTATGCTACAGTTATACATTGCAGTTAGACAGGGCAGGAGACAGGTAAGATGGCAGAGAAAAATGAACAATTATGTTTGTCTCAAAATGTTTTCCATTTTCTCCCTGTTTGCCATGGTTGTTTTACTTGCCCACCGTCCATCTATTTCACCAGTAACAACTATCCATATCAATGCCTCCCTTCTTCACTCACCTTTCTTTACCACTCACACACTCTATACCAGTGATTTTCAACCTTTTTTGAGCCGCGGCACACTTTTTATACTTAGAAAATCCTGGGGCACACCACCAACCAAAATGACACTAAAACAGTCATATTATACATATAGTTAATAATATAGATTCTAAATTTATTTTACTCACTCAGGGTGAAACCTGGGCCTGTTTCGATAAACACAAAAGGGATATCCTGGGAGGAATGGTGGAAAGACACACACAAAGCTCTTCCTCAACAGTTCTCAGTTTCTCCCTGTTTTAGTATATGGTGCTGATTATTATGTGGCTCATATACTGCAAAATAAAGGGGTACAATGAGAAGTACTATGGCCATGAGGCCAGAGTGCAAGTGCCAGCTCAAATACTCAGCATATGAGCTGGTACTTGTAGTACTCCAGCCTCATGACTATAGTATTTCTCATTTTACATTTCTCATTGTTATATGCATTATACTGCTGAAGTACTAAAAGTATAGTCAGCATTATTGGTGGGCATTACCTTGGCGGTGGGCAAATGCGGGAGTCTCTCCGCACTCAGGATGATGCGCCGGCCTCGGTGACGTCATTTTGTCGCATGAGGTTCAAAGCTTGCGCATGTGTTATTGTACACGTCTCCTACATTGTAAGAAGCCGTGACTGCGCATCGCTGCGCATTGCCGGGAAACAAAACACAGGGGACACCATAGTTTGGGGAAATTTCCCCGCGGCACACCTGACCATGTGTCGCGGCACACTAGTGTGCCACGGCACACAGGTTGAAAATCACTGCTCTATACGTTATGTAACTAGACTAACTTATCACAGTCTTCTGCCGTGAAGCAAGAAATAACTTCTTATAAATCTCTGCAGCATCTTTTGTCTCTTCTCTTTTTCCTTCTGCTTGGTGCAGGGGACGTCTCTCCTAACCCAGGCCCACCTTCTGCTTATTTTAACCCTTCACACAGAAACCCTGCTTACCTCATAAAGATTCAGTGTATCCCCTCTTCTCCTCCTCCACCCGTAACCCCTTTTAAATGTGCCCTATGGAACGCCCGCTCTGTGTGTAATAAACTAGAATCAGTTCATGACCTCTTTCTTTCTAAGTCTTTTGACATGCTTGCCATTACGGAAACATGGATCCAGCAGGATGACTCCGCCTCTGTTGCAGCATTGTCTTATGGCGGTTTACATTTTTCGCACTGTTCCAGACCTGAGAATAGGCAGGGAGGTGGGGTAGGCATACTCCTCTATCCACGATGCACTTTCCAGGTCATTCCTCTTGTACCTTCTCTTACTTTCCCATCTTTTGAGGTCCACACCCTCAGACTTTTCCGCCCATTCTCTCTTCGTGTGGCTGTAGCATACCGTCCTCCTGGCTCACCCTATCAGTTTCTTGACCACTTTGCCTCTTGGCTCTCTCACTTTTTATCCTGTGACATTCCAACCATCATCATGGGAGACTTCAACATCCCTGTTAACACTCCCATTTCCCCTCCTGCCTCTCAGCTCTTAGCACTAACTACTTCTCTAGGTCTTTCACAACTCTGCGATTCCCGCACTCATAGTGAGGGAAACATCCTCGATTTGGTCTTCTCTGGACCATCTTCAATATCTGATTTTACCAATTCCTCCTTTCCACTTTCAGACCATAATCTCCTTTCTTTTACTCTCAATAATCCTTCTCATTCTCAGAATCCTTCCACCCATCACTCATACCGGAACGCACATGCAATAGATACTCATAAACTCACAGAAAACTTACAGTCTGCACTGTCCCCCATCTCCTCTCTCACCTGTCCTCCCCGGCTACTAACCACTATAATCACACTGTCAGAAGCCCTAGATGAGATGGCACCACTCACTATCCGAAATACATACAGGCAACCTTGGCACACTGAACAAACTCGTTTCCTTCGGCAGTGCTCCAGGATTGCTGAACGTCTGTGGAGAAAATCGCGCACATCTGCAGACTTTCTACACTTCAAATTTATGCTAAAAACGTATAACTCTGCCCTTCACCTTGCTAAACAGGTCTATTTTACTAATCTCATATCCTCTCTCTCTAACAACCCCAAAAGGCTCTTTGATACCCTTCACTCCTTACTAACACCAAAGGTGCAGCCACCTGTCACAGACCTTGGGGCTGAAGATCTGGCCGCCTATTTTAAGGATAAAATTGATTGTATCCGCCAGGAAATAATTGCTCAATCCACTCACCCCACTAATCCCCTTCCCTCCGGTACCTTATCTTGTTCACTCTCTTCCTTTGAGCCAGTCACAGAGGAAGAAGTGTCTAGGCTCCTTTCCTCTGATCACCCCACTACCTGCATCAGTGACCCCATCCCCTCACATCTGGTACAGTCTCTCTCCCCAGCAGTCACTTCTCACCTAACTAAAATTTTCAATCTCTCTCTCTCTTCTGGTGTCGTCCCCTCTTCTTTGAAGCATGCTGTTGTAACCCCATTACTAAAGAAACCTTCACTGGACCCATCCAGTGCTACTAACTACCGACCAGTTTCTAACCTCCCTTTCATCTCCAAACTCCTGGAACGCTTGGTCTATTCTCTATCACCCGCTATCTCTCTGCTAACTCCCTCCCTGACCCCCTACAATCTGGTTTCCGCTCTATGTATTCCACTGAAACTGCTCTTTCTAAAGTCTCCAATGATCTCCTCACTGCAAAATCCAAAGGTGACTCTTCTCTCCTCATTCTCCTGGATCTATCGGCAGCGTTCGATACTGTGGACCACCAGCTCCTCCTCAGGGGCTTCACTCTATTGGCCTAAAGGACACTGCACTCTCTTGGTTTTCTTCCTATCTCTCTGACCGCACTTTCAGTGTCTCCTTTTCTGGATCTTTCTCTTCTCATCTTCCTCTCAGTGTCGGGGTTCCTCAGGGCTCAGTCCTAGGTCCTCTTCTCTTCTCTCTCTATACTGCCCCCATTGGACAAACCATCAGCAGATTTGGTTTCCAGTATCATCTTTATGCTGATGACCCCCAGCTATATACTTCTGCACGTAACATCACCCCGGCCTTACCCCAGAACACTAGTGATTGTCTCTCTGCTGTCTCTAACATCATGTCCTCTCTCTTCTTGAAACTTAATCTTTCTAAGACTGAACTTCTTGTCTTTCCACCATCTACTAACCTAACCACCCCTGACCTCTCCATCTCGGTCTGTGGGGTCACTATAGCACCGAGGCAGCAGGCCCGCTGTCTTGGGGTTGTGCTGGACTCTGACCTCTCTTTTTCACCATATATTCAATCTATTGCTCGCTCTTGCCGGATGCATCTCAGAAACATCTCCAGAATCCGGCCATTTCTGACATTTGAAACTTCTAAAATGCTAATTGTTGCACTTATTCACTCTCGACTAGACTACTGTAACTCCCTACTAATTGGTCTTCCACTCTCTAAACTCTCTCCTCTTCAATCTATTCTTAATGCAGCAGCCAGGCTCGTCTTTCAGGCCAAACGCTACACAGATGCCTCCAGTTTGTGGCAATCACTGCACTGGCTGCCTGTCTCCTTCCGTATTCACTTTAAAATAATAACCCTCATCCAAAAAGCTCTGAATAATGCTGCACCTTCCTATCTCTCTTCTCTCATCTCAGTCTATCGCCCTTCCCGTGCTCTTCGATCTGCCAGTGACATTAGATTAATCTCTACCTTAATTCGAACCTCCCATGCACGTCTCCAGGACTTCTCCCGAGTTGCACCAATTCTCTGGAATGCCCTTCCCCAGACTCTGAGACTAATACCCACCCTCCAAAGCTTCAAACGTGCTCTTAAAACCCATCTCTTTAGGCAAGCCTATCACACTCGCTAACTGCATGAAATGTCAACTCTCCCTTTACTAATCCATCCCATGTCCTATCTCCTATCTGTTATCGGGCAAACAGCAGATATATACTAAGCTCCAGGCTTCTCTGCAGTCTTTTTCACCTAGGACCTTGTAAATAAGATGGCGGCTGATGGCTGGTTCAAGCAGCAACATCGTTGTTTAGTAAATTATTTATTAAATTATTTTATATTGTTCCCTTATAAAGAATGGCTGGACCATTATACAACCTCTTGTGTCACCCCCTCATCCTCATAGTCTGTAAGCTCTTGTGTCCCCCCTCATCCTCATAGTCTGTAAGCTCTTGTGTCCCCCCTCATCCTCATAGTCTGTAAGCTCTTGTGTCCCCCCTCATCCTCATAGTCTGTAAGCTCTTGTGAGCAGGGCCCTCACTCCTATTGTTCCATATGACTGTTTGTTCTTTGTAGTGTAATATAGTTGTATATGTCCCCTATGATTTGTAAAGCGCTACGTAATTTGATGGCGCCATATAAATAAAGATTATTATTATTATTATGGAGGGACTACAACTCCCAGCATGCTCCAGAAGCACATACACACTATATGGAGAGACTACAACTCCCAGCATGCTCCAGGAGCACACACACTATATGGAGGGACTACAACTCCCAGCATGCTCCAGGAGTACACACACTATATTGAGGGACTACAACTCCCAGCATGCTCCAGGAGCACACACACTATATGGAGGGACTACAACTCCCAGCATGCTCCAGGAGCACACACATTGCACACAGAGGGCAATTATCATTATAGCCACATAAACCCCCCCCTCCCCCCCATGGGGCAATATCTGATCCAACTGCCACATCCCCCACCGGGGCCTTTTCTTGGGGCCTGGAGGCAGCCGGGGCCCAGAATACCGGAGTGGCTGGCGGTTGCGGTCTAGGGCACGCTGTGGTCACGGTGCTTGGTATGGGGACCGGAGGGCTGTCCTGCAGCCTGGCAGGTCTCCAGCAGGTGGTGTGTGCAAGAAAGATGGAGGGAGAGGCTGATGTACTGGTTCTCCCTGGGGCAACCCCTGAGTGTCTGTAAGATATGTCCCCGGGTAATGGATGGGGAGCCCGTGGTGGTGACAGCCGTATCCAGGGATCAGACGGAGGCAACATTGTCCAAAATAACTCGTTGTCCTTTTTCTCCTTAACCCCTTAACGACCGGACCCTTTTTAGTTTTTTCACTCCCCACCTTCAAAAATCTATAACTTTTTTTTTATTTTCCCATGTACAGAGCTGTGTGATGTCTTATTTTCTCCGTAACAAATTATACTTCATAGCGATGGTATATAATATTCCCTGCCGTGTACTGGGAAGCAGGAAAAAAATTCCAAATGCAGTGAAAATGGTGAATAAACGCATTTGTGCAGTTTTCTTGTGGGCTTGGATTTTACGGCTTCCAGTGTTCGCCCCAAATGACAGGTCTAGTTTATTCTTTGGGCCGGTGCGATTACGGGGATTCCAAAATTGTTTAGGTTTTATAATGTTTTCATACATTTACAAAAATTAAAACCTCCTGTACAAAGTTTTTTTTAAATTTTGTTATCTTCTGGCGCCAATAACATTTTTATACTTTGGTGCACGGATCTGTGGGGGGGGGGGGGTAATTTTTTTGCGACTTTTGATGGCGTTTTCATTGCTATAATTTTGAGGACCGTGCGACCTTTTGATCACTTTTTATTGATTTTTTTTTTTAAATATATTTTTCAAAATAGTTTGTGATAGTTGTATCGTTTCGGTGATCAGTTTCTTTTTTTTTTTTTGGGGGGGGGGGTGGTTCTAATTTTTAGATAAAAAGTCACACCACAAATTTTTTTTTTCTCAAGAAACCTTTTTCCTTTAGTCTTTTTTTTATTTCCATAATTTGTTTTACGTTTCCAACCTCCCAAAATGTCAACATTTAGGAAACTAGACCCCTCAAAGAATTAATCTGGGGGTAGTGGTGAGCATTTTAACCCCCAACTTGCTGGCCAAAATCTAAAAATTTAGTTTAGTGCCTCTTATATTGTGCCCAACCCATGACACCATTGACAAACCCCCCCCAAAAATCATTCTGTGGGTTGTCCCGAGTACGGCAATACCCCATATGTGCCAATAATTCAGAAAGTAGCACCAATCCACACTGTAGCTGTAGATGTATGAGTAAAAAAAACTTTTATTTTTCACTTTTCACAAATATTCCTGGCATATTCATCCACTTAAAAGGTATAACAGTTAAAATAAAAATAATATACTATACATAGAAATATACACACTCTTTAAGACCTCAGGAGGGCTAACAAAGAGGTGAAAATGGCACTAATAGGGCCCAAGTGCACATTCCTGCCTTTTAAAAATAGAATATACAAAAACCTGCTCCGTGGATACTAGGATTGTTTTGAGTCCTTTATTTTTGCTGTTTAGTTGTTGATTACCAAAGTCATTTAAGTCGATACTTTGTATTTTTACACTGTCCGTGTCGCTGTGACTAGATGGTCATGTCTCTGCGATATTTTGTAAGAAAGAGTAAACACAAATGGTCCCGTGTGGTGTTAGGATACAAGTCCAACAATAGGTTTTTGTTACGACCGTCAGATCTTTAGTTTTTTCATTGTATAGAGTCACACTCGCGGTTTAGTTGAATGACACCGTGTCCTCCTTGGGGTCCGATGCCTCGCTGTGCGGGCCTTGTAAATGATGGTGATTGTCTCAGCGTCCTCCGAGTGAGTGTGCGCATGCGCAAGTGCGCTACACTCCCTCAGATTAATAGAGCTGTCCATCTCCAATTTCAGGATGGACATGAATGAAGGAGCATCTAGGGCGGGGTGCATCAACTGAAGTCTCCCTTTGAAATCTACCAGGGACTCGTCTATCGATAAATGCCTCCATACACTTCTATAAATCGGGCATTTAGATCAGAGATTTTCAACCTGTGTGCCGTGGCACACTAGTGTGCCGCGACACATAGTCGGGTGTGCCGCGGGGAAGTTCCCCAAACTATGGTGCCCCCTGTGTTTTGTTTCCCGGCAATGTGCAGTGATGTAAAATGAGAAATACTATAGTCATGAGGCTGGAGTACTACAAGTACCAGCTGATATGCTGAGTATTTGAGCTGGCACTTGTACTCTGGCCTCATGGCCACAGTACTTCTCATTGTACCCCTTTATTTTGCAGTATATGAGCCACATAATAATCAGCACCATATACTAAAAACAGGGAGAAACTGAGAACTGTTGAGGAAGAGGTTTCACACTCATTCACTGAGTGAGTAAAATAAATTTAGAATCTATATTATTAACTATATGTATAATATGACTGTTTTAGTGTCATTTTGTGCTATTTTGGTTGGTGGTGTGCCCCAGGATTTTCTAAGTATAAAAAGTGTGCCGCAGCTCAAAAAAGGTTGAAAAACACTGATTTAGATAACCGAATATGGGCCGGATCTTATAAACCTGTCATAACTGGGGTCATCTCTGGGTGGGCACTGAGCATTGTCGGCAAAATGCAGAAACTTATGGATGGCTTCAATGCGCATCAAACTCATCGCCACGCGGAACATCGGGTGTGGTGCAGAATGTCTGTGCTCCAATAGTCCCTGATGGTGGGCTTCTTTACTAGTCCCATACGAAGGGCTGTGCCCCAAAACTTCTCTATCTCAGCTGCACTAACAGGGGTCCACCTGTGGGGTTGTCCATAAAAAGAAGTGGGGTTTTGGGCCTTATATTGTGCAGCGTAGAGATTGGTCTGGGACACCATCAGACCAATAAGCTCCTCACTAAAAAAGAGCTACAACAGACTCTCGGCCTAAGAGACCTAGCTCCTCCCTGTCCAGGGGTTTTATTATCCTAGTCAGGTGTTGGCTAACTCTCCAATCACACTCCGGTCTACATGGTGAAACACAATTGGTTGGAACTCACATCCACTTAACCCTTGCCTGTTCAGGCAGAATCTACAGCTGCTAATTATCTGGGTGTTTCTACATTATCCCTTAATGAGTTGATCAGACTCACTAGATGGGTCCTAACAGGTAGAGGGCTTCATTCGCAAACACTCCTCTGCCCATACATTGGCAGGGGTGCTGCACAACAAAGTCTCCCTCCATGTCCCATCCAGTATCTGAACTCACTCTGCCAGAACGTTGGGGTATACATCGATAAAATCTTGAGACCCTTCGTTCTGGCTTTACCATCCTATATTCAAGACACAACTGACCTACTGAAACATATTGAGGGGGTACAAGTAGACAATGATATCTGTCTGGGGGGTATAGACGTGGAGGCCCTATACTCCTTTATTCCCCATGATAAGGGTATTGAGGCGGTTGAATTTTTTCTGTCTACTAGAGGAAGGCAGTTTAGAGCTCACAACTCGCTTGTCGTCGATCTGTTAAGGTTTTCCCTTACGCATAATTTCTTTGTGTTTGACCGTAGGTTTTACCACCAGCTCAGGGGAACGGCGATGGGGAGCCCTTGTGCTCCCACTTATGCCAATTTGCTCCTAGGCTGGTGGGAGAAGACCATGATATTTGGGGACTCCCCACCTAGAGGCCTTGACAAGGTAGAGTTATTTTTGAGGTACATAGATGACATATTTGTCCTGTGGAGAGGCGACAGTGAATCATTTCGTACCTTTGTGAAAGAACTTAAAGGAAACCTACCACTTGAAGTGGCAGGTTTCCGATGGCAATACCGAGCACCAGCTCAGGGTGATCTGGTGCCGGCTCTTATTTTTGTTAGTGTTTTAAACCGCGGTATCGCGGTTTAAAACACTTTTTAAACTTTATAGCCGGCGCAGGCAGGTACGCGCTCGGCGCTTACCATGCGCACGGCTACATAGGAAGAGAAGGAGAGCCGCGCGCACGGTAAGCGCCGAGCGCGTACCTCCCTGCGCCGGCTATAAAGTTTAAAAAGTGTTTTAAACCGCGATACCGCGGTTTAAAACACTAACAAAAATAAGAGCCGGCACCAGATCACCCTGAGCTGGTGCTCGGTATTGCCATCGGAAACCTGCCACTTAAAGTGGTAGGTTTCCTTTAATGTCAATAAGTGACAATTGGCTTACACTTTACATGTGAGATACATCAGGAGCACCTAGCGAAAAAATTCCATGGGTCTACTCCAGACTACAGTCTTCCGGAAGCCTACATCTACTAATGCACTGCTACGGTGGGAGAGTAATCACCCAGCCTGTCTACGTAAGGGTATCCCCAAAGGACAATACATGCGTATGATATGCAATTGTAGCGATTTTAAGGACTTTAAAGCTGTGTCAGATGATCTACGACACAGATTTAAAGAGAGGGGGTACCCAGATCACTGCCTGCGATCAGCATTTCAACATGCAGCGGGGAGTGATAGACATGACCTGTTGATGACTAATGTGCACAGACAGAGACCCAGTAATGAAACAATTAGACTCATTACCACCTTTGACAACGGGGCCAACATGGCCAAGGAGATCCTGACAAAACACTGGTCTATACTCATGATGGATCCCAATCTGAAGGATGCGGTTGGTGACAGACCATTAGTCACCTTCAGACGCGGGAGATCTATACGCGACAGGCTGGTACATAGCCATTTCGTGGCTCCCACACCCCCTGGGACCTGGCTACAGCGGAAAATATCGGGCTGTTTCAGGTGTAGTGGATGCATTGCGTGTCCCCGACTGACCACAGGGAAAACGTTTGTTGGCAATAACACCAAAAGGGAGTATGCCATCAGAGATTTTATAAATTGTAGATCGAGGGGGGTTATCTATAAAGCGACCTGTGCATGTGGACTAGAATTCGTGGGCAAGACCATACAGGAATTCAGGAGAAGAATTGGGGACCACTTGGGGGATATCGCCAACAATCGGGATACCCCCATAGCTCGCAATATCCACAGTGTGCACAATGGACAAGTGGATGCCCTCAAGTTCATGGGTATTGAACTGGTGCCGATCCCTCAAAGAGGGGGAGATTGGGACCAGAGGGTCTTACAGCGTGAGGCGAGGCGGATATACATGTTAAACACGGTAGCACCTAGAGGGCTTAATTTACAATCGCAATATGCCTGTTTTCTATGAAGGCCCTCTACATATGCTCACAATCCTGCAGGTGAGACTGTTTCCCCTCTACATGCCGATCAGAGATGATGCTATTAATAACTGCGTTTTTTGCTATTCTTTGTAAACAATGTAATGTTAACATATTGTAAACAATATAATGATAACATCTTGTAA